>NW_028320437.1:334538-669076 GCF_062004578.1 Staurois parvus
TTCAGTCTGGTGTCAGCCTCTCCTCGTGACGGTGTCCGTCTGGTGTCAGCCTCGCTAGTGACGGGGTCGGTCTGGTGTCAGCCTCGCTAGTGACGGGGTCGGTCTGGTGTCAGCCTCGCCTCGTGACGGTGTCGGTCTGGTGTCAGCCTCGCCTCGTGACGGTGTCGGTCTGGTGTCATCCTCGCTAGTGACGGTGTCGGTCTGGTGTCATCCTCGCCTCGTGACGGGGTCGGTCTGGTGTCAGCCTCGCTAGTGACGGAGTCGGTCTGGTGTCAGCCTCTCCTCGTGACGGTGTCGGTCTGGTGTCAGCCTCTCCTCGTGAAAGGGTCCGTCTGGTGTCAGCCTCTCCTCGTGAAAGGGTCCGTCTGGTGTCAGCCTCGCTAGTGACGGTTTCGGTCTGGTGTCAGCCTCTCCTCGTGACGGTGTCAGTCTGGTGTCAGGCTCGCTAGTGACGGTGTCAGTCTGGTGTCAGCCTCGCTAGTGACGGTGTCAGTCTGGTGTCAGCCTCTCCTCGTGACGGTGTCAGTCTGGTGTCAGCCTCGCTAGTGACGGTTTCAGTCTGGTGTCAGCCTCTCCTCGTGACGGTGTCAGTCTGGTGTCAGCCTCGCTAGTGACGGTTTCAGTCTGGTGTCAGCCTCTCCTCGTGACGGTGTCAGTCTGGTGTCAGCCTCTCCTCGTGACGGTGTCAGTCTGGTGTCAGCCTCTCCTCGTGACGGTGTCAGTCTGGTGTCAGCCTCGCTAGTGACGGTTTCAGTCTGGTGTCAGCCTCTCCTCGTGACGGTGTCCGTCTGGTGTCAGCCTCGCTAGTGACGGGGTCGGTCTGGTGTCAGCCTCGCTAGTGACGGGGTCGGTCTGGTGTCAGCCTCGCCTCGTGACGGTGTCGGTCTGGTGTCAGCCTCGCCTCGTGACGGTGTCGGTCTGGTGTCATCCTCGCTAGTGACGGTGTCGGTCTGGTGTCATCCTCGCCTCGTGACGGGGTCGGTCTGGTGTCAGCCTCGCTAGTGACGGAGTCGGTCTGGTGTCAGCCTCTCCTCGTGACGATGTCGGTCTGGTGTCAGCCTCTCCTCGTGACGGTGTCGGTCTGGTGTCAGCCTCTCCTCGTGACAGGGTCCGTCTGGTGTCAGCCTCGCTAGTGACGGTTTCGGTCTGGTGTCAGCCTCTCCTCGTGACGGTGTCAGTCTGGTGTCAGCCTCGCTAGTGACGGTGTCAGTCTGGTGTCAGCCTCGCTAGTGACGGTGTCAGTCTGGTGTCAGCCTCTCCTCGTGACGGTTTCAGTCTGGTGTCAGCCTCTCCTCGTGACGGTGTCAGTCTGGTGTCAGCCTCTCCTCATGACGGTGTCGGTCTGGTGTCAGCCTCTCCTTGTGACGGGGTCCGTCTGGTGTCAGCCTCTCCTCGTGACGGGGTCGGTCTGGTGTCAGCCTCTCCTCGTGACGGGGTCGGTCTGGTGTCAGCCTCTCCTCGTGACGGGGTCGGTCTGGTGTCAGCCTCGCTAGTGACGGTTTCAGTCTGGTGTCAGCCTCTCCTCGTGACGGTGTCAGTCTGGTGTCAGCCTCGCTAGTGACGGTGTCAGTCTGGTGTCAGCCTCGCTAGTGACGGTTTCAGTCTGGTGTCAGCCTCTCCTCGTGACGGTGTCAGTCTGGTGTCAGCCTCGCTAGTGACGGGGTCGGTCTGGTGTCAGCCTCTCCTCGTGACGGGGTCAGTCTGGTGTCAGCCTCGCTAGTGACGGTTTCAGTCTGGTGTCAGCCTCTCCTCGTGACGGTGTCAGTCTGGTGTCAGCCTCGCTAGTGACGGTTTCAGTCTGGTGTCAGCCTCTCCTCGTGACGGTGTCAGTCTGGTGTCAGCCTCTCCTCGTGACGGTGTCAGTCTGGTGTCAGCCTCTCCTCGTGACGGTGTCAGTCTGGTGTCAGCCTCGCTAGTGACGGTTTCAGTCTGGTGTCAGCCTCTCCTCGTGACGGTGTCCGTCTGGTGTCAGCCTCGCTAGTGACGGGGTCGGTCTGGTGTCAGCCTCGCTAGTGACGGGGTCGGTCTGGTGTCAGCCTCGACTCGTGACGGTGTCGGTCTGGTGTCAGCCTCGCCTCGTGACGGTGTCGGTCTGGTGTCATCCTCGCTAGTGACGGTGTCGGTCTGGTGTCATCCTCGCCTCGTGACGGGGTCGGTCTGGTGTCAGCCTCGCTAGTGACGGAGTCGGTCTGGTGTCAGCCTCTCCTCGTGACGGTGTCGGTCTGGTGTCAGCCTCTCCTCGTGACGGTGTCGGTCTGGTGTCAGCCTCTCCTCGTGACGGTGTCAGTCTGGTGTCAGCCTCGCTAGTGACGGTTTCAGTCTGGTGTCAGCCTCTCCTCGTGACGGTGTCCGTCTGGTGTCAGCCTCTCCTCGTGACGGTGTCAGTCTGGTGTCAGCCTCGCTAGTGACGGGGTCGGTCTGGTGTCAGCCTCTCCTCGTGACGGGGTCGGTCTGGTGTCAGCCTCTCCTCGTGACGGTGTCGGTCTGGTGTCAGCCTCTCCTCGTGACGGGGTCCGTCTGGTGTCAGCCTCTCCTCGTGACGGGGTCGGTCTGGTGTCAGCCTCTCCTCGTGACGGGGTCGGTCTGGTGTCAGCCTCGCTAATGACGGTTTCAGTCTGGTGTCAGCCTCTCCTCGTGACGGTGTCAGTCTGGTGTCAGCCTCGCTAGTGACGGTGTCAGTCTGGTGTCAGCCTCGCTAGTGACGGTTTCAGTCTGGTGTCAGCCTCTCCTCGTGACGGTGTCAGTCTGGTGTCAGCCTCGCTAGTGATGGTTTCAGTCTGGTGTCAGCCTCTCCTCGTGACGGTGTCCGTCTGGTGTCAGCCTCTCCTCGTGACGGTGTCAGTCTGGTGTCAGCCTCGCTAGTGACGGTTTCAGTCTGGTGTCAGCCTCTCCTCGTGACGGTGTCCGTCTGGTGTCAGCCTCTCCTCGTGACGGTGTCAGTCTGGTGTCAGCCTCGCTAGTGACGGGGTCGGTCTGGTGTCAGCCTCTCCTCGTGACGGGGTCGGTCTGGTGTCAGCCTCTCCTCGTGACGGGGTCGGTCTGGTGTCAGCCTCGCTAGTGACGGTTTCAGTCTGGTGTCAGCCTCTCCTCGTGACGGTGTCAGTCTGGTGTCAGCCTCGCTAGTGACGGTGTCAGTATGGTGTCAGCCTCGCTAGTGACGGTTTCAGTCTGGTGTCAGCCTCTCCTCGTGACGGTGTCCGTCTGGTGTCAGCCTCTCCTCGTGACGGTGTCCGTCTGGTGTCAGCCTCGCTAGTGACGGGGTCGGTCTGGTGTCAGCCTCTCCTCGTGACGGGGTCGGTCTGGTGTCAGCCTCTCCTCGTGACGGGGTCGGTCTGGTGTCAGCCTCGCTAGTGACGGTTTCAGTCTGGTGTCAGCCTCTCCTCGTGACTGTGTCAGTCTGGTGTCAGCCTCGCTAGTGACGGTGTCAGTATGGTGTCAGCCTCGCTAGTGACGGTTTCAGTCTGGTGTCAGCCTCTCCTCGTGACGGTGTCAGTCTGGTGTCAGCCTCGCTAGTGACGGTGTCAGTCTGGTGTCAGCCTCTCCTCGTGACGGTGTCAGTCTGGTGTCAGCCTCGCTAGTGACGGTTTCAGTCTGGTGTCAGCCTCTCCTCGTGACGGTGTCAGTCTGGTGTCAGCCTCTCCTCGTGACGGTGTCAGTCTGGTGTCAGCCTCGCTAGTGACGGGGTCGGTCTGGTGTCAGCCTCGCTAGTGACGGGGTCGGTCTGGTGTCAGCCTCGCTAGTGACGGGGTCGGTCTGGTGTCAGCCTCGCCTCGTGACGGTGTCGGTCTGGTGTCAGCATCGCCTCGTGACGGTGTCGGTCTGGTGTCATCCTCGCTAGTGACGGTGTCGGTCTGGTGTCATCCTCGCCTCGTGACGGGGTCGGTCTGGTGTCATCCTCGCTAGTGACGGTGTCGGTCTGGTGTCATCCTCGCCTCGTGACGGGTTCGGTCTGGTGTCAGCCTCGCTAGTGACGGAGTCGGTCTGGTGTCAGCCTCTCCTCGTGACGGTGTCGGTCTGGTGTCAGCCTCTCCTCGTGACGGTGTCGGTCTGGTGTCAGCCTCTCCTCGTGACAGGGTCCGTCTGGTGTCAGCCTCGCTAGTGACGGTTTCGGTCTGGTGTCAGCCTCTCCTCGTGACGGTGTCAGTCTGGTGTCAGCCTCGCTAGTGACGGTGTCAGTCTGGTGTCAGCCTCGCTAGTGACGGTGTCAGTCTGGTGTCAGCCTCTCCTCGTGACGGTGTCAGTCTGGTGTCAGCCTCTCCTCGTGACGGTGTCAGTCTGGTGTCAGCCTCGCTAGTGACGGTTTCAGTCTGGTGTCAGCCTCTCCTCGTGACGGGGTCCGTCTGGTGTCAGCCTCTCCTCGTGACGGGGTCGGTCTGGTGTCAGCCTCTCCTCGTGACGGGGTCGGTCTGGTGTCAGCCTCGCTAGTGACGGTTTCAGTCTGGTGTCAGCCTCTCCTCGTGACGGTGTCAGTCTGGTGTCAGCCTCGCTAGTGACGGTGTCAGTCTGGTGTCAGCCTCGCTAGTGACGGTTTCAGTCTGGTGTCAGCCTCTCCTCGTGACGGTGTCAGTCTGGTGTCAGCCTCGCTAGTGACGGGGTCGGTCTGGTGTCAGCCTCTTTCGTGACGGGGTCGGTCTGGTGTCAGCCTCGCTAGTGACGGTTTCAGTCTGGTGTCAGCCTCTCCTCGTGACGGTGTCAGTCTGGTGTCAGCCTCGCTAGTGACGGTGTCAGTCTGGTGTCAGCCTCGCTAGTGACGGTTTCAGTCTGGTGTCAGCCTCTCCTCGTGACGGTGTCCGTCTGGTGTCAGCCTCTCCTCGTGACGGTGTCAGTCTGGTGTCAGCCTCGCTAGTGACGGGGTCGGTCTGGTGTCAGCCTCTCCTCGTGACGGTGTCAGTCTGGTGTCAGCCTCGCTAGTGACGGTTTCAGTCTGGTGTCAGCCTCTCCTCGTGACGGTGTCGGTCTGGTGTCAGCCTCTCCTCGTGACAGGGTCCGTCTGGTGTCAGCCTCGCTAGTGACGGTTTCGGTCTGGTGTCAGCCTCTCCTCGTGACGGTGTCAGTCTGGTGTCAGCCTCGCTAGTGACGGTGTCAGTCTGGTGTCAGCCTCGCTAGTGACGGTGTCAGTCTGGTGTCAGCCTCTCCTCGTGACGGTTTCAGTCTGGTGTCAGCCTCTCCTCGTGACGGTGTCAGTCTGGTGTCAGCCTCTCCTCATGACGGTGTCGGTCTGGTGTCAGCCTCTCCTCGTGACGGGGTCCGTCTGGTGTCAGCCTCTCCTCGTGACGGGGTCGGTCTGGTGTCAGCCTCTCCTCGTGACGGGGTCGGTCTGGTGTCAGCCTCTCCTCGTGACGGGGTCGGTCTGGTGTCAGCCTCGCTAGTGACGGTTTCAGTCTGGTGTCAGCCTCTCCTCGTGACGGTGTCAGTCTGGTGTCAGCCTCGCTAGTGACGGTGTCAGTCTGGTGTCAGCCTCGCTAGTGACGGTTTCAGTCTGGTGTCAGCCTCTCCTCGTGACGGTGTCAGTCTGGTGTCAGCCTCGCTAGTGACGGGGTCGGTCTGGTGTCAGCCTCTCCTCGTGACGGGGTCGGTCTGGTGTCAGCCTCTCCTCGTGACGGTGTCAGTCTGGTGTCAGCCTCGCTAGTGACGGTTTCAGTCTGGTGTCAGCCTCTCCTCGTGACGGTGTCCGTCTGGTGTCAGCCTCGCTAGTGACGGGGTCGGTCTGGTGTCAGCCTCGCTAGTGACGGGGTCGGTCTGGTGTCAGCCTCGACTCGTGACGGTGTCGGTCTGGTGTCAGCCTCGCCTCGTGACGGTGTCGGTCTGGTGTCATCCTCGCTAGTGACGGTGTCGGTCTGGTGTCATCCTCGCCTCGTGACGGGGTCGGTCTGGTGTCAGCCTCGCTAGTGACGGAGTCGGTCTGGTGTCAGCCTCTCCTCGTGACGGTGTCGGTCTGGTGTCAGCCTCTCCTCGTGACGGTGTCGGTCTGGTGTCAGCCTCTCCTCGTGACGGTGTCAGTCTGGTGTCAGCCTCGCTAGTGACGGTTTCAGTCTGGTGTCAGCCTCTCCTCGTGACGGTGTCCGTCTGGTGTCAGCCTCTCCTCGTGACGGTGTCAGTCTGGTGTCAGCCTCGCTAGTGACGGGGTCGGTCTGGTGTCAGCCTCTCCTCGTGACGGGGTCGGTCTGGTGTCAGCCTCTCCTCGTGACGGTGTCGGTCTGGTGTCAGCCTCTCCTCGTGACGGGGTCCGTCTGGTGTCAGCCTCTCCTCGTGACGGGGTCGGTCTGGTGTCAGCCTCTCCTCGTGACGGGGTCGGTCTGGTGTCAGCCTCGCTAATGACGGTTTCAGTCTGGTGTCAGCCTCTCCTCGTGACGGTGTCAGTCTGGTGTCAGCCTCGCTAGTGACGGTGTCAGTCTGGTGTCAGCCTCGCTAGTGACGGTTTCAGTCTGGTGTCAGCCTCTCCTCGTGACGGTGTCAGTCTGGTGTCAGCCTCGCTAGTGATGGTTTCAGTCTGGTGTCAGCCTCTCCTCGTGACGGTGTCAGTCTGGTGTCAGCCTCTCCTCGTGACGGTGTCAGTCTGGTGTCAGCCTCGCTAGTGACGGTTTCAGTCTGGTGTCAGCCTCTCCTCGTGACGGTGTCCGTCTGGTGTCAGCCTCTCCTCGTGACGGTGTCAGTCTGGTGTCAGCCTCGCTAGTGACGGTTTCAGTCTGGTGTCAGCCTCTCCTCGTGACGGTGTCCGTCTGGTGTCAGCCTCTCCTCGTGACGGTGTCAGTCTGGTGTCAGCCTCGCTAGTGACGGGGTCGGTCTGGTGTCAGCCTCTCCTCGTGACGGGGTCGGTCTGGTGTCAGCCTCTCCTCGTGACGGGGTCGGTCTGGTGTCAGCCTCGCTAGTGACGGTTTCAGTCTGGTGTCAGCCTCTCCTCGTGACGGTGTCAGTCTGGTGTCAGCCTCGCTAGTGACGGTGTCAGTATGGTGTCAGCCTCGCTAGTGACGGTTTCAGTCTGGTGTCAACCTCTCCTCGTGACGGTGTCCGTCTGGTGTCAGCCTCTCCTCGTGACGGTGTCCGTCTGGTGTCAGCCTCGCTAGTGACGGGGTCGGTCAGGTGTCAGCCTCTCCTCGTGACGGGGTCGGTCTGGTGTCAGCCTCTCCTCGTGACGGGGTCGGTCTGGTGTCAGCCTCGCTAGTGACGGTTTCAGTCTGGTGTCAGCCTCTCCTCGTGACGGTGTCAGTCTGGTGTCAGCCTCGCTAGTGACGGTGTCAGTATGGTGTCAGCCTCGCTAGTGACGGTTTCAGTCTGGTGTCAGCCTCTCCTCGTGACGGTGTCAGCCTTGGTGTCAGCCTCGCTAGTGACGGTGTCAGTCTGGTGTCAGCCTCTCCTCGTGACGGTGTCAGTCTGGTGTCAGCCTCGCTAGTGACGGTTTCAGTCTGGTGTCAGCCTCTCCTCGTGACGGTGTCAGTCTGGTGTCAGCCTCTCCTCGTGACGGTGTCAGTCTGGTGTCAGCCTCGCTAGTGACGGGGTCGGTCTGGTGTCAGCCTCGCTAGTGACGGGGTCGGTCTGGTGTCAGCCTCGCTAGTGACGGGGTCGGTCTGGTGTCAGCCTCGCCTCGTGACGGTGTCGGTCTGGTGTCAGCATCGCCTCGTGACGGTGTCGGTCTGGTGTCATCCTCGCTAGTGACGGTGTCGGTCTGGTGTCATCCTCGCCTCGTGACGGGGTCGGTCTGGTGTCATCCTCGCTAGTGACGGTGTCGGTCTGGTGTCATCCTCGCCTCGTGACGGGTTCGGTCTGGTGTCAGCCTCGCTAGTGACGGAGTCGGTCTGGTGTCAGCCTCTCCTCGTGACGGTGTCGGTCTGGTGTCAGCCTCTCCTCGTGACGGTGTCGGTCTGGTGTCAGCCTCTCCTCGTGACAGGGTCCGTCTGGTGTCAGCCTCGCTAGTGACGGTTTCGGTCTGGTGTCAGCCTCTCCTCGTGACGGTGTCAGTCTGGTGTCAGCCTCGCTAGTGACGGTGTCAGTCTGGTGTCAGCCTCGCTAGTGACGGTGTCAGTCTGGTGTCAGCCTCTCCTCGTGACGGTGTCAGTCTGGTGTCAGCCTCTCCTCGTGACGGTGTCAGTCTGGTGTCAGCCTCGCTAGTGACGGTTTCAGTCTGGTGTCAGCCTCTCCTCGTGACGGGGTCCGTCTGGTGTCAGCCTCTCCTCGTGACGGGGTCGGTCTGGTGTCAGCCTCTCCTCGTGACGGGGTCGGTCTGGTGTCAGCCTCGCTAGTGACGGTTTCAGTCTGGTGTCAGCCTCTCCTCGTGACGGTGTCAGTCTGGTGTCAGCCTCGCTAGTGACGGTGTCAGTCTGGTGTCAGCCTCGCTAGTGACGGTTTCAGTCTGGTGTCAGCCTCTCCTCGTGACGGTGTCAGTCTGGTGTCAGCCTCGCTAGTGACGGGGTCGGTCTGGTGTCAGCCTCTTTCGTGACGGGGTCGGTCTGGTGTCAGCCTCGCTAGTGACGGTTTCAGTCTGGTGTCAGCCTCTCCTCGTGACGGTGTCAGTCTGGTGTCAGCCTCGCTAGTGACGGTGTCAGTCTGGTGTCAGCCTCGCTAGTGACGGTTTCAGTCTGGTGTCAGCCTCTCCTCGTGACGGTGTCCGTCTGGTGTCAGCCTCTCCTCGTGACGGTGTCAGTCTGGTGTCAGCCTCGCTAGTGACGGGGTCGGTCTGGTGTCAGCCTCTCCTCGTGACGGGGTCGGTCTGGTGTCAGCCTCTCCTCGTGACGGTGTCGGTCTGGTGTCAGCCTCTCCTCGTGACGGGGTCCGTCTGGTGTCAGCCTCTCCTCGTGACGGTGTCAGTCTGGTGTCAGCCTCTCCTCGTGACGGTGTCAGTCTGGTGTCAGCCTCTCCTCGTGACGGTGTCAGTCTGGTGTCAGCCTCGCTAGTGACGGTGTCAGTCTGGTGTCAGCCTCTCCTCGTGACGGTGTCAGTCTGGTGTCAGCCTCGCTAGTGACGGTTTCAGTCTGGTGTCAGCCTCTCCTCGTGACGGTGTCCGTCTGGTGTCAGCCTCGCTAGTGACGGGGTCGGTCTGGTGTCAGCCTCGCTAGTGACGGGGTCGGTCTGGTGTCAGCCTCGCCTCGTGACGGTGTCGGTCTGGTGTCAGCCTCGCCTCGTGACGGTGTCGGTCTGGTGTCATCCTCGCCTCGTGACGGGGTCGGTCTGGTGTCAGCCTCGCTAGTGACGGAGTCGGTCTGGTGTCAGCCTCTCCTCGTGACGGTGTCGGTCTGGTGTCAGCCTCTCCTCGTGACGGTGTCGGTCTGGTGTCAGCCTCTCCTCGTGACAGGGTCCGTCTGGTGTCAGCCTCGCTAGTGACGGTTTCGGTCTGGTGTCAGCCTCGCTAGTGACGGTGTCAGTCTGGTGTCAGCCTCGCTAGTGACGGTGTCAGTCTGGTGTCAGCCTCGCTAGTGACGGTGTCAGTCTGGTGTCAGCCTCTCCTCGTGACGGTGTCAGTCTGGTGTCAGCCTCTCCTCGTGACGGTGTCAGTCTGGTGTCAGCCTCGCTAGTGACGGTTTCAGTCTGGTGTCAGCCTCTCCTCGTGACGGTGTCCGTCTGGTGTCAGCCTCTCCTCGTGACGGTGTCAGTCTGGTGTCAGCCTCGCTAGTGACGGGGTCGATCTGGTGTCAGCCTCTCCTCGTGACGGGGTCGGTCTGGTGTCAGCCTCTCCTCGTGACGGTGTCGGTCTGGTGTCAGCCTCTCCTCGTGACGGGGTCCGTCTGGTGTCAGCCTCTCCTCGTGATGGGGTCGGTCTGGTGTCAGCCTCTCCTCGTGACGGGGTCGGTCTGGTGTCAGCCTCGCTAGTGACGGTTTCAGTCTGGTGTCAGCCTCTCCTCGTGACGGTGTCAGTCTGGTGTCAGCCTCGCTAGTGACGGTGTCAGTCTGGTGTCAGCCTCGCTAGTGACGGTTTCAGTCTGGTGTCAGCCTCTCCTCGTGACGGTGTCAGTCTGGTGTCAGCCTCGCTAGTGACGGGGTCGGTCTGGTGTCAGCCTCTCCTCGTGACGGGGTCGGTCTGGTGTCAGCCTCTCCTCGTGACGGTGTCAGTCTGGTGTCAGCCTCGCTAGTGACTGTTTCAGTCTGGTGTCAGCCTCTCCTCGTGACGGTGTCCGTCTGGTGTCAGCCTCGCTAGTGACGGGGTCGGTCTGGTGTCAGCCTCGCTAGTGACGGGGTCGGTCTGGTGTCAGCCTCGCCTCGTGACGGTGTCGGTCTGGTGTCAGCCTCGCCTCGTGACGGTGTCGGTCTGGTGTCATCCTCGCTAGTGACGGTGTCGGTCTGGTGTCATCCTCGCCTCGTGACGGGGTCGGTCTGGTGTCAGCCTCGCTAGTGACGGAGTCGGTCTGGTGTCAGCCTCTCCTCGTGACGGTGTCGGTCTGGTGTCAGCCTCTCCTCGTGACGGTGTCAGTCTGGTGTCAGCCTCTCCTCGTGACAGGGTCCGTCTGGTGTCAGCCTCGCTAGTGACGGTTTCGGTCTGGTGTCAGCCTCTCCTCGTGACGGTGTCAGTCTGGTGTCAGCCTCGCTAGTGACGGTGTCAGTCTGGTGTCAGCCTCGCTAGTGACGGTGTCAGTCTGGTGTCAGCCTCTCCTCGTGACGGTGTCAGTCTGGTGTCAGCCTCTCCTCGTGACGGTGTCAGTCTGGTGTCAGCCTCGCTAGTGACGGTTTCAGTCTGGTGTCAGCCTCTCCTCGTGACGGTGTCCGTCTGGTGTCAGCCTCTCCTCGTGACGGTGTCAGTCTGGTGTCAGCCTCGCTAGTGACGGGGTCGGTCTGGTGTCAGCCTTTCCTCGTGACGGGGTCGGTCTGGTGTCAGCCTCTCCTCGTGACGGTGTCGGACTGGTGTCAGCCTCGCTAGTGACGGTTTCAGTCTGGTGTCAGCCTCTCCTCGTGACTGTGTCAGTCTGGTGTCAGCCTCGCTAGTGACGGTTTCAGTCTGGTGTCAGCCTCTCCTCGTGACGGTGTCAGTCTGGTGTCAGCCTCTCCTCGTGACGGTGTCAGTCTGGTGTCAGCCTCGCTAGTGACGGTTTCAGTCTGGTGTCAGCCTCTCCTCGTGACGGTGTCAGTCTGGTGTCAGCCTCTCCTCGTGACGGTGTCAGTCTGGTGTCAGCCTCGCTAGTGACGGTTTCAGTCTGGTGTCACCCTCTCCTCGTGACGGTGTCAGTCTGGTGTCAGCCTCTCCTCGTGACGGGGTCGGTCTGGTGTCAGCCTCTCCTCGTGACGGTGTCAGTCTGGTGTCAGCCTCGCTAGTGACGGTTTCAGTCTGGTGTCAGCCTCTCCTCGTGACGGTGTCCGTCTGGTGTCAGCCTCGCTAGTGACGGGGTCGGTCTGGTGTCAGCCTCTCCTCGTGACGGTGTCAGTCTGGTGTCAGCCTCGCTAGTGACGGTTTCAGTCTGCTGTCACCCTCTCCTCGTGACGGTGTCAGTCTGGTGTCAGCCTCTCCTCGTGACGGGGTCGGTCTGGTGTCAGCCTCTCCTCGTGACGGTGTCAGTCTGGTGTCAGCCTCGCTAGTGACGGTTTCAGTCTGCTGTCACCCTCTCCTCGTGACGGTGTCAGTCTGGTGTCAGCCTCTCCTCGTGACGGGGTCGGTCTGGTGTCAGCCTCTCCTCGTGACGGTGTCAGTCTGGTGTCAGCCTCGCTAGTGACGGGGTCGGTCTGGTGTCAGCCTCTCCTCGTGACGGTGTCAGTCTGGTGTCAGCCTCGCTAGTGACGGGGTCGGTCTGGTGTCAGCCTCTCCTCGTGACGGTGTCGGTCTGGTGTCAGCCTCTCCTCGTGACGGGGTCCGTCTGGTGTCAGCCTCTCCTCGTGACGGGGTCGGCCTGGTGTCAGCCTCTCCTCGTGACGGGGTCAGTCTGGTGTCAGCCTCGCTAGTGACGGTTTCAGTCTGGTGTCAGCCTCTCCTCGTGACGGTGTCAGTCTGGTGTCAGCCTCGCTAGTGACGGTGTCAGTCTGGTGTCAGCCTCGCTAGTGACGGTTTCAGTCTGGTGTCAGCCTCTCCTCGTGACGGTGTCAGTCTGGTGTCAGCCTCGCTAGTGACGGTTTCAGTCTGGTGTCAGCCTCTCCTCGTGACGGTTTCAGTCTGGTGTCAGCCTCTCCTCGTGACGGTGTCAGTCTGGTGTCAGCCTCTCCTCGTGACGGTGTCAGTCTGGTGTCAGCCTCGCTAGTGACGGTTTCAGTCTGGTGTCAGCCTCTCCTCGTGACGGTGTCCGTCTGGTGTCAGCCTCGCTAGTGACGGGGTCGGTCTGGTGTCAGCCTCGCTAGTGACGGGGTCGGTCTGGTGTCAGCCTCGCCTCGTGACGGTGTCGGTCTGGTGTCAGCCTCGCCTCGTGACGGTGTCGGTCTGGTGTCATCCTCGCTAGTGACGGTGTCGGTCTGGTGTCATCCTCGCCTCGTGACGGGGTCGGTCTGGTGTCAGCCTCGCTAGTGACGGAGTCGGTCTGGTGTCAGCCTCTCCTCGTGACGGTGTCGGTCTGGTGTCAGCCTCTCCTCGTGACGGTGTCGGTCTGGTGTCAGCCTCTCCTCGTGACAGGGTCCGTCTGGTGTCAGCCTCGCTAGTGACGGTTTCGGTCTGGTGTCAGCCTCTCCTCGTGACGGTGTCAGTCTGGTGTCAGCCTCGCTAGTGACGGTGTCAGTCTGGTGTCAGCCTCGCTAGTGACGGTGTCAGTCTGGTGTCAGCCTCTCCTCGTGACGGTGTCAGTCTGGTGTCAGCCTCTCCTCGTGACGGTGTCAGTCTGGTGTCAGCCTCGCTAGTGACGGTTTCAGTCTGGTGTCAGCCTCTCCTCGTGACGGTGTCCGTCTGGTGTCAGCCTCGCTAGTGACGGGGTCGGTCTGGTGTCAGCCTCTCCTCGTGACGGTGTCAGTCTGGTGTCAGCCTCGCTAGTGACGGTTTCAGTCTGGTGTCACCCTCTCCTCGTGACGGTGTCAGTCTGGTGTCAGCCTCTCCTCGTGACGGGGTCGGTCTGGTGTCAGCCTCTCCTCGTGACGGTGTCAGTCTGGTGTCAGCCTCGCTAGTGACGGTTTCAGTCTGGTGTCAGCCTCTCCTCGTGACGGTGTCCGTCTGGTGTCAGCCTCGCTAGTGACGGGGTCGGTCTGGTGTCAGCCTCGCTAGTGACGGGGTCGGTCTGGTGTCAGCCTCGCCTCGTGACGGTGTCGGTCTGGTGTCAGCCTCGCCTCGTGACGGTGTCAGTCTGGTGTCAGCCTCGCTAGTGACGGTTTCAGTCTGGTGTCAGCCTCTCCTCGTGACGGTGTCCGTCTGGTGTCAGCCTCTCCTCGTGACGGTGTCAGTCTGGTGTCAGCCTCGCTAGTGCCGGGGTCGGTCTGGTGTCAGCCTCTCCTCGTGACGGGGTCGGTCTGGTGTCAGCCTCTCCTCGTGACGGTGTCGGTCTGGTGTCAGCCTCTCCTCGTGACGGGGTCCGTCTGGTGTCAGCCTCTCCTCGTGACGGGGTCGGTCTGGTGTCAGCCTCGCTAGTGACGGTTTCAGTCTGGTGTCAGCATCTCCTCGTGACGGTGTCAGTCTGGTGTCAGCCTCGCTAGTGACGGTGTCAGTCTGGTGTCAGCCTCGCTAGTGACGGTTTCAGTCTGGTGTCAGCCTCTCCTCGTGACGGTGTCAGTCTGGTGTCAGCCTCGCTAGTGACGGGGTCGGTCTGGTGTCAGCCTCTCCTCGTGACGGGGTCGGTCTGGTGTCAGCCTCTCCTCGTGACGGTGTCAGTCTGGTGTCAGCCTCGCTAGTGACGGTTTCAGTCTGGTGTCAGCCTCTCCTCGTGACGGTGTCAGTCTGGTGTCAGCCTCGCTAGTGACGGGGTCGGTCTGGTGTCAGCCTCTCCTCGTGACGGTGTCGGTCTGGTGTCAGCCTCTCCTCGTGACGGGGTCCGTCTGGTGTCAGCCTCTCCTCGTGACGGGGTCGGTCTGGTGTCAGCCTCTCCTCGTGACGGTGTCAGTCTGGTGTCAGCCTCGCTAGTGACGGTGTCAGTCTGGTGTCAGCCTCGCTAGTGACGGTTTCAGTCTGGTGTCAGCCTCTCCTCGTGACGGTGTCAGTCTGGTGTCAGCCTCGCTAGTGACGGTTTCAGTCTGGTGTCAGCCTCTCCTCGTGACGGTTTCAGTCTGGTGTCAGCCTCTCCTCGTGACGGTGTCAGTCTGGTGTCAGCCTCTCCTCGTGACGGTGTCAGTCTGGTGTCAGCCTCGCTAGTGACGGTTTCAGTCTGGTGTCAGCCTCTCCTCGTGACGGTGTCCGTCTGGTGTCAGCCTCGCTAGTGACGGGGTCGGTCTGGTGTCAGCCTCGCTAGTGACGGGGTCGGTCTGGTGTCAGCCTCGCCTCGTGATGGTGTCAGTCTGGTGTCAGCCTCGCCTCGTGACGGTGTCGGTCTGGTGTCATCCTCGCTAGTGACGGTGTCGGTCTGGTGTCATCCTCGCCTCGTGACGGGGTCGGTCTGGTGTCAGCCTCGCTAGTGACGGAGTCGGTCTGGTGTCAGCCTCTCCTCGTGACGGTGTCGGTCTGGTGTCAGCCTCTCCTCGTGACGGTGTCGGTCTGGTGTCAGCAACTCCTCGTGACAGGGTCCGTCTGGTGTCAGCCTCGCTAGTGACGGTTTCGGTCTGGTGTCAGCCTCTCCTCGTGACGGTGTCAGTCTGGTGTCAGCCTCGCTAGTGACGGTGTCAGTCTGGTGTCAGCCTCGCTAGTGACGGTGTCAGTCTGGTGTCAGCCTCTCCTCGTGACGGTGTCAGTCTGGTGTCAGCCTCTCCTCGTGACGGTGTCAGTCTGGTGTCAGCCTCGCTAGTGACGGTTTCAGTCTGGTGTCAGCCTCTCCTCGTGACGGTGTCCGTCTGGTGTCAGCCTCGCTAGTGACGGGGTCGGTCTGGTGTCAGCCTCTCCTCGTGACGGTGTCAGTCTGGTGTCAGCCTCGCTAGTGACGGTTTCAGTCTGGTGTCACCCTCTCCTCGTGACGGTGTCAGTCTGGTGTCAGCCTCTCCTCGTGACGGGGTCGGTCTGGTGTCAGCCTCTCCTCGTGACGGTGTCAGTCTGGTGTCAGCCTCGCTAGTGACGGTTTCAGTCTGGTGTCAGCCTCTCCTCGTGACGGTGTCCGTCTGGTGTCAGCCTCGCTAGTGACGGGGTCGGTCTGGTGTCAGCCTCGCTAGTGACGGGGTCGGTCTGGTGTCAGCCTCGCCTCGTGACGGTGTCGGTCTGGTGTCAGCCTCGCCTCGTGACGGTGTCAGTCTGGTGTCAGCCTCGCTAGTGACGGTTTCAGTCTGGTGTCAGCCTCTCCTCGTGACGGTGTCCGTCTGGTGTCAGCCTCTCCTCGTGACGGTGTCAGTCTGGTGTCAGCCTCGCTAGTGCCGGGGTCGGTCTGGTGTCAGCCTCTCCTCGTGACGGGGTCGGTCTGGTGTCAGCCTCTCCTCGTGACGGTGTCGGTCTGGTGTCAGCCTCTCCTCGTGACGGGGTCCGTCTGGTGTCAGCCTCTCCTCGTGACGGGGTCGGTCTGGTGTCAGCCTCGCTAGTGACGGTTTCAGTCTGGTGTCAGCATCTCCTCGTGACGGTGTCAGTCTGGTGTCAGCCTCGCTAGTGACGGTGTCAGTCTGGTGTCAGCCTCGCTAGTGACGGTTTCAGTCTGGTGTCAGCCTCTCCTCGTGACGGTGTCAGTCTGGTGTCAGCCTCGCTAGTGACGGGGTCGGTCTGGTGTCAGCCTCTCCTCGTGACGGGGTCGGTCTGGTGTCAGCCTCTCCTCGTGACGGTGTCAGTCTGGTGTCAGCCTCGCTAGTGACGGTTTCAGTCTGGTGTCAGCCTCTCCTCGTGACGGTGTCAGTCTGGTGTCAGCCTCGCTAGTGACGGGGTCGGTCTGGTGTCAGCCTCTCCTCGTGACGGTGTCGGTCTGGTGTCAGCCTCTCCTCGTGACGGGGTCCGTCTGGTGTCAGCCTCTCCTCGTGACGGGGTCGGTCTGGTGTCAGCCTCTCCTCGTGACGGTGTCAGTCTGGTGTCAGCCTCGCTAGTGACGGTGTCAGTCTGGTGTCAGCCTCGCTAGTGACGGTTTCAGTCTGGTGTCAGCCTCTCCTCGTGACGGTGTCAGTCTGGTGTCAGCCTCGCTAGTGACGGTTTCAGTCTGGTGTCAGCCTCTCCTCGTGACGGTTTCAGTCTGGTGTCAGCCTCTCCTCGTGACGGTGTCAGTCTGGTGTCAGCCTCTCCTCGTGACGGTGTCAGTCTGGTGTCAGCCTCGCTAGTGACGGTTTCAGTCTGGTGTCAGCCTCTCCTCGTGACGGTGTCCGTCTGGTGTCAGCCTCGCTAGTGACGGGGTCGGTCTGGTGTCAGCCTCGCTAGTGACGGGGTCGGTCTGGTGTCAGCCTCGCCTCGTGACGGTGTCAGTCTGGTGTCAGCCTCGCCTCGTGACGGTGTCGGTCTGGTGTCATCCTCGCTAGTGACGGTGTCGGTCTGGTGTCATCCTCGCCTCGTGACGGGGTCGGTCTGGTGTCAGCCTCGCTAGTGACGGAGTCGGTCTGGTGTCAGCCTCTCCTCGTGACGGTGTCGGTCTGGTGTCAGCCTCTCCTCGTGACGGTGTCGGTCTGGTGTCAGCCTCTCCTCGTGACAGGGTCCGTCTGGTGTCAGCCTCGCTAGTGACGGTTTCGGTCTGGTGTCAGCCTCTCCTCGTGACGGTGTCAGTCTGGTGTCAGCCTCGCTAGTGACGGTGTCAGTCTGGTGTCAGCCTCGCTAGTGACGGTGTCAGTCTGGTGTCAGCCTCTCCTCGTGACGGTGTCAGTCTGGTGTCAGCCTCTCCTCGTGACGGTGTCAGTCTGGTGTCAGCCTCGCTAGTGACGGTTTCAGTCTGGTGTCAGCCTCTCCTCGTGACGGTGTCCGTCTGGTGTCAGCCTCGCTAGTGACGGGGTCGGTCTGGTGTCAGCCTCTCCTCGTGACGGTGTCAGTCTGGTGTCAGCCTCGCTAGTGACGGTTTCAGTCTGGTGTCACCCTCTCCTCGTGACGGTGTCAGTCTGGTGTCAGCCTCTCCTCGTGACGGGGTCGGTCTGGTGTCAGCCTCTCCTCGTGACGGTGTCAGTCTGGTGTCAGCCTCGCTAGTGACGGTTTCAGTCTGGTGTCAGCCTCTCCTCGTGACGGTGTCCGTCTGGTGTCAGCCTCGCTAGTGACGGGGTCGGTCTGGTGTCAGCCTCGCTAGTGACGGGGTCGGTCTGGTGTCAGCCTCGCCTCGTGACGGTGTCGGTCTGGTGTCAGCCTCGCCTCGTGACGGTGTCAGTCTGGTGTCAGCCTCGCTAGTGACGGTTTCAGTCTGGTGTCAGCCTCTCCTCGTGACGGTGTCCGTCTGGTGTCAGCCTCTCCTCGTGACGGTGTCAGTCTGGTGTCAGCCTCGCTAGTGCCGGGGTCGGTCTGGTGTCAGCCTCTCCTCGTGACGGGGTCGGTCTGGTGTCAGCCTCTCCTCGTGACGGTGTCGGTCTGGTGTCAGCCTCTCCTCGTGACGGGGTCCGTCTGGTGTCTGCCTCTCCTCGTGACGGGGTCGGTCTGGTGTCAGCCTCGCTAGTGACGGTTTCAGTCTGGTGTCAGCATCTCCTCGTGACGGTGTCAGTCTGGTGTCAGCCTCGCTAGTGACGGTGTCAGTCTGGTGTCAGCCTCGCTAGTGACGGTTTCAGTCTGGTGTCAGCCTCTCCTCGTGACGGTGTCAGTCTGGTGTCAGCCTCGCTAGTGACGGGGTCGGTCTGGTGTCAGCCTCTCCTCGTGACGGGGTCGGTCTGGTGTCAGCCTCTCCTCGTGACGGTGTCAGTCTGGTGTCAGCCTCGCTAGTGACGGTTTCAGTCTGGTGTCAGCCTCTCCTCGTGACGGTGTCCATCTGGTTTCAGCCTCGCTAGTGACGGGGTCGGTCTGGTGTCAGCCTCGCCTCGTGACGGTGTCGGTCTGGTGTCAGCCTCGCCTCGTGACGGTGTCGGTCTGGTGTCATCCTCGCTAGTGACGGTGTCGGTCTGGTGTCATCCTCGCCTCGTGACGGGGTCGGTCTGGTGTCAGCCTCGCTAGTGACGGAGTCGGTCTGGTGTCAGCCTCTCCTCGTGACGGTGTCGGTCTGGTGTCAGCCTCTCCTCGTGACGGTGTCGGTCTGGTGTCAGCCTCTCCTCGTGACAGGGTCCGTCTGGTGTCAGCCTCGCTAGTGACGGTTTCGGTCTGGTGTCAGCCTCTCCTCGTGACGGTGTCAGTCTGGTGTCAGCCTCGCTAGTGACGGTGTCAGTCTGGTGTCAGCCTCGATAGTGACGGTGTCAGTCTGGTGTCAGCCTCTCCTCGTGACGGTGTCAGTCTGGTGTCAGCCTCTCCTCGTGACGGTGTCAGTCTGGTGTCAGCCTCGCTAGTGACGGTTTCGGTCTGGTGTCAGCCTCTCCTCGTGACGGTGTCAGTCTGGTGTCAGCCTCGCTAGTGACGGTGTCAGTCTGGTGTCAGCCTCGATAGTGACGGTGTCAGTCTGGTGTCAGCCTCTCCTCGTGACGGGGTCGGTCTGGTGTCAGCCTCGCTAGTGACGTTTTCAGTCTGGTGTCAGCCTCTCCTCGTGACGGTGTCAGTCTGGTGTCAGCCTCGCTAGTCACGGTGTCAGTCTGGTGTCAGCCTCGCTAGTGACGGTTTCAGTCTGGTGTCAGCCTCTCCTCGTGACGGTGTCAGTCTGGTGTCAGCCTCGCTAGTGACGGGGTCGGTCTGGTGTCAGCCTCTCCTCGTGACGGGGTCGGTCTGGTGTCAGCCTCGCTAGTGACGGTTTCAGTCTGGTGTCAGCCTCACCTCGTGACGGTGTCAGTCTGGTGTCAGCCTCTCCTCGTGACGGTGTCAGTCTGGTGTCAGCCTCGCTAGTGACGGTTTCAGTCTGGTGTCAGCCTCTCCTCGTGACGGTGTCCGTCTGGTGTCAGCCTCGCCTCGTGACGGTGTCGGTCTGGTGTCATTCTCGCTAGTGACGGTGTCGGTCTGGTGTCATCCTCGCCTCGTGACGGGGTCGGTCTGGTGTCAGCCTCGCTAGTGACGGAGTCGGTCTGGTGTCAGCCTCTCCTCGTGACGGTGTCGGTCTGGTGTCAGCCTCTCCTCGTGACGGTGTCGGTCTGGTGTCAGCCTCTCCTCGTGACAGGGTCCGTCTGGTGTCAGCCTCGCTAGTGACGGTTTCGGTCTGGTGTCAGCCTCTCCTCGTGACGGTGTCGGTCTTGTGTCAGCCTCTCCTCGTGACAGGGTCCGTCTGGTGTCAGCCTCGCTAGTGACGGTTTCAGTCTGGTGTCAGCCTCTCCTCGTGACGGTGTCAGTCTGGTGTCAGCCTCGCTAGTGACGGTGTCAGTCTGGTGTCAGCCACGCTAGTGAAGGTTTCAGTCTGGTGTCAGCCTCTCCTCGTGACGGTGTCAGTCTGGTGTCAGCCTCGCTAGTGACGGGGTCGGTCTGGTGTCAGCCTCTCCTCGTGACGGGGTCGGTCTGGTGTCAGCCTCTCCTCGTGACGGTGTCAGTCTGGTGTCAGCCTCGCTAGTGACAGTTTCAGTCTGGTGTCAGCCTCTCCTCGTGACGGTGTCGGTCTGGTGTCAGTCTCGCTAGTGACGGGGTCGGTCTGGTGTCAGCCTCGCTAGTGACGGTGTCGGTCTGGTGTCAGCCTCGCCTCGTGACGGTGTCGGTCTGGTGTCAGCCTCGCCTCGTGACGGTGTCGGTCTGGTGTCAGCCTCGCCTCGTGACGGTGTCGGTCTGGTGTCAGCCTCGCTAGTGACGGTTTCAGTCTGGTGTCAGCCTCTCCTCGTGACGGTGTCAGTCTGGTGTCAGCCTCTCCTCGTGACGGTGTCAGTCTGGTGTCAGCCTCGCTAGTGACGGTTTCAGTCTGGTGTCAGCCTCTCCTCGTGACGGTGTCAGTCTGGTGTCAGCCTCGCCTCGTGACGGTGTCGGTCTGGTGTCAGCCTCGCTAGTGACGGTGTCGGTCTGGTGTCAGCCTCGCCTCGTGACGGTGTCGGTCTGGTGTCAGCCTCGCCTCGTGACGGTGTCGGTCTGGTGTCAACCTCGCTAGTGACGGTGTCAGTCTGGTGTCAGCCTCGCTAGTGATGGTTTCAGTTTGGTGTCAGCCTCTCCTCGTGACGGTGTCGGTCTGGTGTCAGCCTCTCCTCGTGACGGTGTCAGTCTGGTGTCAGCCTCGCTAGTGACGGTTTCAGTCTGGTGTCAGCCTCTCCTCGTGACGGTGTCGGTCTGGTGTCAGTCTCGCTAGTGACGGGGTCGGTCTGGTGTCAGCCTCGCTAGTGACGGTGTCGGTCTGGTGTCAGCCTCGCTTCGTGACGGTGTCGGTCTGGTGTCAGCCTCGCCTCGTGACGGTGTCGGTCTGTTGTCAGCCTCGCCTCGTGACGGTGTCGGTCTGGTGTCAGCCTCGCTAGTGACGGTTTCAGTCTGGTGTCAGCCTCTCCTCGTGACGGTGTCAGTCTGGTGTCAGCCTCGCTAGTGACGGTTTCAGTCTGGTGTCAGCCTCTCCTCGTGACGGTGTCGGTCTGGTGTCAGCCTCTCCTCGTGACGGTGTCAGTCTGGTGTCAGCCTCGCTAGTGACAGTTTCAGTCTGGTGTCAGCCTCTCCTCGTGACGGTGTCGGTCTGGTGTCAGTCTCGCTAGTGACGGGGTCGGTCTGGTGTCAGCCTCGCTAGTGACGGTGTCGACCTGGTGTCAGCCTCGCCTCGTGACGGTGTCGGTCTGGTGTCAGCCTCGCCTCGTGACGGTGTCGGTCTGGTGTCAGCCTCGCCTCGTGACGGTGTCGGTCTGGTGTCAGCCTCGCTAGTGACGGTTTCAGTCTGGTGTCAGCCTCTCCTCGTGACGGTGTCAGTCTGGTGTCAGCCTCTCCTCGTGACGGTGTCAGTCTGGTGTCAGCCTCTCCTCGTGACGGTGTCAGTCTGGTGTCAGCCTCGCTAGTGACGGTATCAGTCTGGTGTCAGCCTCGCCTCGTGATGGTGTCAGTCTGGTGTCAGCCTCGCCTCGTGACGGTGTCGGTCTGGTGTCAGCCTCTCCTCGTGACGGGGTCGGTCTGGTGTCAGCCTCTCCTCGTGACGGGGGTCGGTCTGGTGTCAACCTCGCTAGTGACGGGGTCGGTCTGGTGTCAGCCTCTCCTCGTGACGGGGTCGGTCTGGTGTCAACCTCGCTAGTGACGGTGTCAGTCTGGTGTCAGCCTCGCTAGTGACGGTTTCAGTCTGGTGTCAGCCTCTCCTCGTGACGGTGTCGGTCTGGTGTCAGCCTCTCCTCGTGACGGTGTCAGTCTGGTGTCAGCCTCGCTAGTGACGGTTTCAGTCTGGTGTCAGCCTCTCCTCGTGACGGTGTCGGTCTGGTGTCAGTCTCGCTAGTGACGGGGTCGGTCTGGTGTCAGCCTCGCTAGTGACGGTGTCGGTCTGGTGTCAGCCTCGCCTCGTGACGGTGTCGGTCTGGTGTCAGCCTCGCCTCGTGACGGTGTCGGTCTGGTGTCAGCCTCGCCTCGTGACGGTGTCGGTCTGGTGTCAGCCTCGCTAGTGACGGTTTCAGTCTGGTGTCAGCCTCTCCTCGTGACGGTGTCAGTCTGGTGTCAGCCTCGCTAGTGACGGTTTCAGTCTGGTGTCAGCCTCTCCTCGTGACGGTGTCGGTCTGGTGTCAGCCTCTCCTCGTGACGGTGTCAGTCTGGTGTCAGCCTCGCTAGTGACGGTTTCAGTCTGGTGTCAGCCTCTCCTCGTGACGGTGTCGGTCTGGTGTCAGCCTCGCTAGTGACGGGGTCGGTCTGGTGTCAGCCTCGCTAGTGACGGTGTCGGTCTGGTGTCAGCCTCGCCTCGTGACGGGGTTGGTCTGGTGTCAGCCTCGCCTCGTGACGGTGTCGGTCTGGTGTCAGCCTCGCCTCGTGACGCTGTCGGTCTGGTGTCAGCCTCGCCTCGTGACGGTGTCGGTCTGGTGTCAGCCTCTCCTCGTGACGGTGTCGGTCTGGTGTCATCCTCTCCTCGTGACGGGGTCGGTCTGGTGTCAGCCTCTCCTCGTGACGGGGTCGGTCTGGTGTCAGCCTCGCTAGTGACGGTTTCAGTCTGGTGTCAGCCTCGCCTCGTGACGGTGTCGGTCTGGTGTTATGCTCGCTAGTGACGGTGTCGGTCTGTTGTCATCCTCGCCTCGTGACGGTTTCAGTCTGGTGTCAGCCTCGCCTCGTGACGGTGTCGGTCTGGTGTTATGCTCGCTAGTGACGGTGTCGGTCTGTTGTCATCCTCGCCTCGTGACGGGGTTGATCTGGTGTCAGCCTCTCCTCGTGACGGGGTCGGTCTGGTGTCAGCCTCGCTAGTTACGGTTTCAGTCTGGTGTCAGCCTCTCCTCGTGACGGTGTCGGTCTGGTGTCAGCCTCTCCTCGTGACGGTGTCAGTTTGGTGTCAGCCTCGCTAGTGACGGTTTCAGTCTGGTGTCAGCCTCTCCTCGTGACGGTGTCGGACTGGTGTCAGCCTCGCTAGTGACGGGGTCGGTCTGGTGTCAGCCTCGCTAGTGACGGTGTCGGTCTGGTGTCAGCCTCGCCTCGTGACGGGGTCGGTCTGGTGTCAGCCTCGCCTCGTGACGGTGTCGGTCTGGTGTCAGCCTCGCCTCGTGACGGTGTCGGTCTGGTGTCAGCCTCGCCTCGTGACGGTGTCGGTCTGGTGTCAGCCTCTCCTCGTGACGGTGTCGGTCTGGTGTCATCCTCTCCTCGTGACGGGGTCGGTCTGGTGTTATGCTCGCTAGTGACGGTGTCGGTCTGTTGTCATCCTCGCCTCGTGACGGGGTCGGTCTGGTGTCAGCCTCTCCTCGTGACGGTGTCGGTCTGGTGTCAGCCTGTCCTCGTGACGGGGTCGGTCTGGTGTCAGCCTCTCCTCGTGACGGGGGTCGGTCTGGTGTCAGCCTCGCTAGTGACGGTTTCGGTCTGGTGTCAGCCTCTCCTCGTGACGGTGTCGTTCTGGTGTCAGCCTCGCTAGTGACGGTGTCAGTCTGGTGTCAGCCTCGCTAGTGACGGTTTCAGTCTGGTGTCAGCCTCTCCTCGTGACGGTGTCAGTCTGGTGTCAGCCCCGCTAGTGACGGTTTCAGTCTGGTGTCAGCCTCTCCTCGTGACGGTGTCGGTCTGGTGTCAGCCTCTCCTCGTGACGGTGTCAGTCTGGTGTCAGCCTCGCTAGTGACGGTTTCAGTCTGGTGTCAGCCTCTCCTCGTGACGGTGTCGGTCTGGTGTCAGCCTCGCTAGTGACGGGGTCGGTCTGGTGTCAGCCTCGCTAGTGACGGTGTCGGTCTGGTGTCAGCCTCGCCTCGTGACGGGGTTGGTCTGGTGTCAGCCTCGCCTCGTGACGGTGTCGGTCTGGTGTCAGCCTCGCCTCGTGACGGTGTCGGTCTGGTGTCAGCCTCGCCTCGTGACGGTGTCGGTCTGGTGTCAGCCTCGCCTCGTGACGGTGTCGGTCTGGTGTCAGCCTCGCTAGTGACGGTTTCAGTCTGGTGTCAGCCTCTCCTCGTGACGGTGTCAGTCTGGTGTCAGCCTCTCCTCGTGACGGTGTCAGTCTGGTGTCAGCCTCGCTAGTGACGGTTTCAGTCTGGTGTCAGCCTCTCCTCGTGACGGTGTCAGTCTGGTGTCAGCCTCTCCTCGTGACGGTGTCAGTCTGGTGTCAGCCTCGCTAGTGACGGTATCAGTCTGGTGTCAGCCTCGCCTCGTGACGGTGTCGGTCTGGTGTCAGCCTCGCTAGTGACGGTGTCGGTCTGGTGTCAGCCTCGCCTCGTGACGGTGTCGGTCTGGTGTCAGCCTCGCCTCGTGACGGTGTCGGTCTGGTGTCAGCCTCTCCTCGTGACGGGGTCGGTCTGGTGTCAGCCTCTCCTCGTGACGGGGGTCGGTCTGGTGTCAACCTCGCTAGTGACGGGGTCGGTCTGGTGTCAGCCTCTCCTCGTGACGGGGGTCGGTCTGGTGTCAACCTCGCTAGTGACGGTGTCAGTCTGGTGTCAGCCTCGCTAGTGATGGTTTCAGTTTGGTGTCAGCCTCTCCTCGTGACGGTGTCGGTCTGGTGTCAGCCTCTCCTCGTGACGGTGTCAGTCTGGTGTCAGCCTCGCTAGTGACGGTTTCAGTCTGGTGTCAGCCTCTCCTCGTGACGGTGTCGGTCTGGTGTCAGTCTCGCTAGTGACGGGGTCGGTCTGGTGTCAGCCTCGCTAGTGACGGTGTCGGTCTGGTGTCAGCCTCGCCTCGTGACGGTGTCGGTCTGGTGTCAGCCTCGCCTCGTGACGGTGTCGGTCTGGTGTCAGCCTCGCCTCGTGACGGTGTCGGTCTGGTGTCAGCCTCGCTAGTGACGGTTTCAGTCTGGTGTCAGCCTCTCCTCGTGACGGTGTCAGTCTGGTGTCAGCCTCGCTAGTGACGGTTTCAGTCTGGTGTCAGCCTCTCCTCGTGACGGTGTCGGTCTGGTGTCAGCCTCTCCTCGTGACGGTGTCAGTCTGGTGTCAGCCTCGCTAGTGACAGTTTCAGTCTGGTGTCAGCCTCTCCTCGTGACGGTGTCGGTCTGGTGTCAGTCTCGCTAGTGACGGGGTCGGTCTGGTGTCAGCCTCGCTAGTGACGGTGTCGGTCTGGTGTCAGCCTCGCCTCGTGACGGTGTCGGTCTGGTGTCAGCCTCGCTAGTGACGGGGTCGGTCTGGTGTCAGCCTCGCTAGTGACGGGGTCGGTCTGGTGTCAGCCTCGCCTCGTGACGGTGTCGGTCTGGTGTCAGCCTCGCCTCGTGACGGTGTCGGTCTGGTGTCAGCCTCGCCTCGTGACGGTGTCGGTCTGGTGTCAGCCTCTCCTCGTGACGGGGTCGGTCTGGTGTCAGCCTCTCCTCGTGACGGGGGTCGGTCTGGTGTCAACCTCGCTAGTGACGGGGTCGGTCTGGTGTCAGCCTCTCCTCGTGACGGGGTCGGTCTGGTGTCAACCTCGCTAGTGACGGTGTCAGTCTGGTGTCAGCCTCGCTAGTGACGGTTTCAGTCTGGTGTCAGCCTCTCCTCGTGACGGTGTCGGTCTGGTGTCAGCCTCTCCTCGTGACGGTGTCAGTCTGGTGTCAGCCTCGCTAGTGACGGTTTCAGTCTGGTGTCAGCCTCTCCTCGTGACGGTGTCGGTCTGGTGTCAGTCTCGCTAGTGACGGGGTCGGTCTGGTGTCAGCCTCGCTAGTGACGGTGTCGGTCTGGTGTCAGCCTCGCCTCGTGACGGTGTCGGTCTGGTGTCAGCCTCGCCTCGTGACGGTGTCGGTCTGGTGTCAGCCTCGCCTCGTGACGGTGTCGGTCTGGTGTCAGCCTCGCTAGTGACGGTTTCAGTCTGGTGTCAGCCTCTCCTCGTGACGGTGTCAGTCTGGTGTCAGCCTCGCTAGTGACGGTTTCAGTCTGGTGTCAGCCTCTCCTCGTGACGGTGTCGGTCTGGTGTCAGCCTCTCCTCGTGACGGTGTCAGTCTGGTGTCAGCCTCGCTAGTGACGGTTTCAGTCTGGTGTCAGCCTCTCCTCGTGACGGTGTCGGTCTGGTGTCAGCCTCGCTAGTGACGGGGTCGGTCTGGTGTCAGCCTCGCTAGTGACGGTGTCGGTCTGGTGTCAGCCTCGCCTCGTGACGGGGTTGGTCTGGTGTCAGCCTCTCCTCGTGACGGTGTCGGTCTGGTGTCATCCTCTCCTCGTGACGGGGTCGGTCTGGTGTCAGCCTCTCCTCGTGACGGGGTCGGTCTGGTGTCAGCCTCGCTAGTGACGGTTTCAGTCTGGTGTCAGCCTCGCCTCGTGACGGTGTCGGTCTGGTGTTATGCTCGCTAGTGACGGTGTCGGTCTGTTGTCATCCTCGCCTCGTGACGGTTTCAGTCTGGTGTCAGCCTCGCCTCGTGACGGTGTCGGTCTGGTGTTATGCTCGCTAGTGACGGTGTCGGTCTGTTGTCATCCTCGCCTCGTGACGGGGTTGGTCTGGTGTCAGCCTCTCCTCGTGACGGGGTCGGTCTGGTGTCAGCCTCGCTAGTTACGGTTTCAGTCTGGTGTCAGCCTCTCCTCGTGACGGTGTCGGTCTGGTGTCAGCCTCTCCTCGTGACGGTGTCAGTTTGGTGTCAGCCTCGCTAGTGACGGTTTCAGTCTGGTGTCAGCCTCTCCTCGTGACGGTGTCGGACTGGTGTCAGCCTCGCTAGTGACGGGGTCGGTCTGGTGTCAGCCTCGCTAGTGACGGTGTCGGTCTGGTGTCAGCCTCGCCTCGTGACGGGGTCGGTCTGGTGTCAGCCTCGCCTCGTGACGGTGTCGGTCTGGTGTCAGCCTCGCCTCGTGACGGTGTCGGTCTGGTGTCAGCCTCGCCTCGTGACGGTGTCGGTCTGGTGTCAGCCTCTCCTCGTGACGGTGTCGGTCTGGTGTCATCCTCTCCTCGTGACGGGGTCGGTCTGGTGTTATGCTCGCTAGTGACGGTGTCGGTCTGTTGTCATCCTCGCCTCGTGACGGGGTCGGTCTGGTGTCAGCCTCTCCTCGTGACGGTGTCGGTCTGGTGTCAGCCTCTCCTCGTGACGGGGTCGGTCTGGTGTCAGCCTCTCCTCGTGACGGGGGTCGGTCTGGTGTCAGCCTCGCTAGTGACGGTTTCGGTCTGGTGTCAGCCTCTCCTCGTGACGGTGTCGTTCTGGTGTCAGCCTCGCTAGTGACGGTGTCAGTCTGGTGTCAGCCTCGCTAGTGACGGTTTCAGTCTGGTGTCAGCCTCTCCTCGTGACGGTGTCAGTCTGGTGTCAGCCTCTCCTCGTGACGGTGTCAGTCTGGTGTCAGCCTCGCTAGTGACGGTTTCAGTCTGGTGTCAGCCTCTCCTCGTGACGGTGTCCGTCTGGTGTCAGCCTCTCCTTGTGACGGTGTCAGTCTGGTGTCAGCCTCGCTAGTGACGGGGTCGGTCTGGTGTCAGCCTCTCCTCGTGACGGGGTCGGTCTGGTGTCAGCCTCTCCTCGTGACGGTGTCGGTCTGGTGTCAGCCTCTCCTCGTGACGGTGTCAGTCTGGTGTCAGCCTCGCTAGTGACGGTGTCAGTCTGGTGTCAGCCAGAGGAGAGGCTGACACCAGACCGACACCGTCACGAGGAGAGGCTGACACCAGACCGACCCCGTCACGAGGAGAGGCTGACACCAGACCGACCCCGTCACTAGCGAGGCTGACACCAGACTGACACCGTCACGAGGAGAGGCTGACACCAGACGGACACCGTCACGAGGAGAGGCTGACACCAGACTGAAAACGTCACTAGCGAGGCTGACACCAGACCGACCCCGTCACTAGCGAGGATGACACCAGACCGACACCGTCACGAGGCGAGGCTGACACCAGACCGACACCGTCACGAGGCGAGGCTGACACCAGACCGACCCCGTCACTAGCGAGGCTGACACCAGACAGACCCCGTCACTAGCGAGGCTGACACCAGACGGACACCGTCACGAGGAGAGGCTGACACCAGACTGAAACCGTCACTAGCGAGGCTGACACCAGACTGACACCGTTACGAGGAGAGGCTGACACCAGACTGACACCGTCACGAGGCGAGGCTGACACCAGACCGACACCGTCACGAGGCGAGGCTGACACCAGACCGACACCGTCACTAGCGAGGCTGACACCAGACTGACACCGTCACGAGGAGAGGCTGACACCAGACCGACACCGTCACGAGGAGAGGCTGACACCAGACTGAAACCGTCACTAGCGAGGCTGACACCAGACTGACACCGTCAAGAGGAGAGGCTGACACCAGACTGACACCGTCACGAGGAGAGGCTGACACCAGACTGAAACCGTCACTAGCGAGGCTGACACCAGACTGACACCGTCACGAGCGAGGCTGACACCAGACCGACACCGTCACGAGGAGAGGCTGACACCAGACCGAAACCGTCACTAGCGAGGTTGACACCAGACCGACCCCCGTCACGAGGAGAGGCTGACACCAGACCGACCCCGTCACGAGGAGAGGCTGACACCAGACCGACACCGTCACGAGGAGAGGCTGACACCAGACCGACACCGTCACTAGCGAGGATGACACCAGACCGACACCGTCACGAGGCGAGGCTGACACCAGACTGAAACCGTCACTAGCGAGGCTGACACCAGACTGACACCGTCACGAGGAGAGGCTGACACC
Organism: Staurois parvus; assembly: GCF_062004578.1. Lineage (NCBI taxonomy): Eukaryota > Metazoa > Chordata > Amphibia > Anura > Ranidae > Staurois > Staurois parvus. The sequence goes on from NW_028320437.1 coordinate 362,552, forward strand.
AGACTGACACCGTCACGAGGAGAGGCTGACACCAGACTGAAACCGTTACTAACGAGGCTGACACCAGACCGACCCCGTCACGAGGAGAGGCTGACACCAGACCGACCCCGTCATGAGGAGAGGCTGACACCAGACTGACACCGTCACGAGGAGAGGCTGACACCAGACCGACCCCGTCACTAGCGTGGTTGACACCAGACCGACCCCGTCACGAGGCGAGGATGACACCAGACCGACACCGTCACTAGCGAGGATGACACCAGACCGACACCGTCACGAGGCGAGGCTGACACCAGACCGACACCGTCACGAGGCGAGGCTGACACCAGACCGACACCGTCACGAGGCGAGGCTGACACCAGACCGACCCCGTCACTAGCGAGGCTGACACCAGACCGACACCGTCACGAGGCGAGGCTGACACCAGACTGATACCGTCACTAGCGAGGCTGACACCAGACTGACACCGTCACTAGCGAGGCTGACACCAGACTGACACCGTCACGAGGAGAGGCTGACACCAGACCGACACCGTCACGAGGAGAGGCTGACACCAGACTGAAACCGTCACTAGCGAGGCTGACACCAGACTGACACCGTCAAGAGGAGAGGCTGACACCAGACTGACACCGTCACGAGGAGAGGCTGACACCAGACTGAAACCGTCACTAGCGAGGCTGACACCAGACTGACACCGTCACTAGCGAGGCTGACACCAGACCGACACCGTCACGAGGAGAGGCTGACACCAGACCGACCCCGTCACTAGCGAGGCTGACACCAGACCGACCCCGTCACGAGGCGAGGATGACACCAGACCGACACCGTCATTAGCGAGGATGACACCAGACCGACACCGTCACTAGCGAGGATGACACCAGACCGACACCGTCACGAGGCGAGGCTGACACCAGACCGACACCGTCACGAGGCGAGGCTGACACCAGACCGACACCGTCACGAGGCAAGGCTGACACCAGACCGACCCCGTCACTAGCGAGGCTGACACCAGACCGACACCGTCACGAGGCGAGGCTGACACCAGACTGATACCGTCACTAGCGAGGCTGACACCAGACTGACACCGTCACTAGCGAGGCTGACACCAGACTGACACCGTCACGAGGAGAGGCTGACACCAGACTGACACCGTCACGAGGAGAGGCTGACACCAGACCGACACCGTCACTAGCGAGGCTGACACCAGACCGACACCGTCACGAGGAGAGGCTGACACCAGACCGACCCCGTCACGAGGAGAGGCTGACACCAGACGGACCCCGTCACGAGGAGAGGCTGACACCAGACCGACACCGTCACGAGGAGAGGCTGACACCAGACCGACCCCGTCACTAGCGAGGCAGACACCAGACTGACACCGTCACGAGGAGAGGCTGACACCAGACTGAAACCGTCACTAGCGAGGCTGACACCAGACCGACCCCGTCACGAGGAGAGGCTGACACCAGACCGACCCCGTCACGAGGAGAGGCTGACACCAGACCGACACCGTCACGAGGAGAGGCTGACACCAAACCGACACCGTCACTAGCGAGGCTGACACCAGACTGACACCGTCACGAGGAGAGGCTGACACCAGACTGACACCGTCACGAGGAGAGGCTGACACCAGACCGACACCGTCACGAGGCGAGGCTGACACCAGACCGACACCGTCACGAGGCGAGGCTGACACCAGACCGACACCGTCACGAGGCGAGGCTGACACCAGACCGACCCCGTCACGAGGCGAGGATGACCCCAGACCTACACCGTCACTAGCGAGGATGACACCAGACCGACACCGTCACGAGGAGAGGCTGACACCAGACCGAAACCGTCACTAGCGAGGCTGACACCAGACCGACCCCCGTCACGAGGAGAGGCTGACACCAAACCGACCCCGTCACGAGGAGAGGCTGACCCCAGACCAACACCGTCACTAGCGAGGATGACACCAGACCGACACCGTCACGAGGCGAGGATGACACCAGACCAACACCGTCACTAGCGAGGATGACACCAGACCGACCCCCGTCACGAGGAGAGGCTGACACCAGACTGAAACCGTCACTAGCGAGGCTGACACCAGACCGACCCCGTCACGAGGAGAGGCTGACACCAGAACGACCCCGTCACGAGGAGAGGCTGACACCAGACGGACCCCGTCACGAGGAGAGGCTGACACCAGACCGACACCGTCACGAGGAGAGGCTGACACCAGACCGACCCCGTCACTAGGAGAGGCTGACACCAGACCGACCCCGTCACTAGCGAGGCTGACACCAGACTGACACCTCACGAGGAGAGGCTGACACCAGACGGACACCGTCACGAGGAGAGGCTGACACCAGACTGAAACCGTCACTAGCGAGGCTGACACCAGACTGACACCGTCACGAGGAGAGGCTGACACCAGACTGAAACCGTCACTAGCGATACTGACACCAGACTGACACCGTCACGAGGAGAGGCTGACACCAGTCTGAAACCGTCACGAGGAGAGGCTGACACCAGACGGACACCGTCACGAGGAGAGGCTGACACCAGACTGAAACCGTCACTAGCGAGGCTGACACCAGACGGACCCTGTCACGAGGAGAGGCTGACACCAGACCGACACCGTCACGAGGAGAGGCTGACACCAGACCGACACCGTCACGAGGAGAGGCTGACACCAGACCGACTCCGTCACTAGCGAGGCTGACACCAGACCGACCCCGTCACGAGGCGAGGATGACACCAGACCGACACCGTCACTAGCGAGGATGACACCAGACCGACACCGTCACGAGGCGAGGCTGACACCAGACCGACACCGTCACGAGGCGAGGCTGACACCAGACCGACCCCGTCACTAGCGAGGCTGACACCAGACCGACCCCGTCACTAGCGAGGCTGACACCAGACGGACACCGTCACGAGGAGAGGCTGACACCAGACTGAAACCTTCACTAGCGAGGCTGACACCAGACTGACACCGTCACGAGGAGAGGCTGACACCAGACTGACACCATCACGAGGAGAGGCTGACACCAGACTGACACCGTCACGAGGAGAGGCTGACACCAGACTGACACCGTCACTAGCGAGGCTGACACCAGACTGACACCGTCACTAGCGAGGCTGACACCAGACTGACACCGTCACGAGGAGAGGCTGACACCAGACCGACCCCGTTACGAGGAGAGGCTGACACCAGACCGACCCCGTCACTAGCGAGGCTGACACCAGACTGACACCGTCACGAGGAGAGGCTGACACCAGACTGAAACCGTCACTAGCGAGGCTGACACCAGACTGACACCGTCACTAGCGAGGCTGACACCAGACTGACACCGTCACGAGGAGAGGCTGACACCAGACTGAAACCGTCACTAGCGAGGCTGACACCAGACCGACCCCGTCACGAGGAGAGGCTGACACCAGACGGACCCCGTCACGAGGAGAGGCTGACACCAGACCGACCCCGTCACGAGGAGAGGCTGACACCAGACCGACCCCGTCACGAGGAGAGGCTGACACCAGACGGACCCCGTCACGAGGAGAAGCTGACACCAGACCGACACCGTCACGAGGAGAGGCTGACACCAGACCGACCCCGTCACGAGGAGAGGCTGACACCAGACCGACCCCGTCACTAGCGAGGCTGACACCAGACTGACACCGTCACGAGGAGAGGCTGACACCAGACGGACACCGTCACGAGGAGAGGCTGACACCAGACTGAAACCGTCACTAGCGAGGCTGACACCAGACGGACCCTGTCACGAGGAGAGGCTGACACCAGACCGACACCGTCACGAGGAGAGGCTGACACCAGACCGACACCGTCACGAGGAGAGGCTGACACCAGACCGACTCCGTCACTAGCGAGGCTGACACCAGACCGACCCCGTCACGAGGCGAGGATGACACCAGACCGACACCGTTACTAGCGAGGATGACACCAGACCGACACCGTCACGAGGCGAGGCTGACACCAGACCGACACCGTCACGAGGCGAGGCTGACACCAGACCGACCCCGTCACTAGCGAGGCTGACACCAGACCGACCCCGTCACTAGCGAGGCTGACACCAGACGGACACCGTCACGAGGAGAGGCTGACACCAGACTGAAACCGTCACTAGCGAGGCTGACACCAGACTGACACCGTCACGAGGAGAGGCTGACACCAGACTGACACCGTCACGAGGAGAGGCTGACACCAGACTGAAACCGTCACTAGCGAGGCTGACACCAGACTGACACTGTCACGAGGAGAGGCTGACACCAGACTGACACCGTCACGAGGAGAGGCTGACACCAGACTGAAACCGTCACTAGCGAGGCTGACACCAGACTGACACCGTCACGAGGAGAGGCTGACACCAGACTGAAACCGTCACTAGCGAGGCTGACACCAGACTGACACCGTCACTAGCGAGGCTGACACCAGACTGACACCGTCACGAGGAGAGGCTGACACCAGACTGAAACCGTCACGAGGAGAGGCTGACACCAGACCGACACCGTCACGAGGAGAGGCTGACACCAGACCGACCCCGTCACGAGGAGAGGCTGACACCAGACCGACCCCGTCACTAGCGAGGCTGACACCAGACTGACACCGTCACAAGGAGAGGCTGACACCAGACGGACACCGTCACGAGGAGAGGCTGACACCAGACTGAAACCGTCACTAGCGAGGCTGACACCAGACTGACACCGTCACGAGGAGAGGCTGACACCAGACTGACACCGTCACGAGGAGAGGCTGACACCAGACTGACACCGTCACTAGCGAGGCTGACACCAGACTGACACCGTCACTAGCGAGGCTGACACCAGACTGACACCGTCACTAGCGAGGCTGACACCAGACTGACACCGTCACGAGGAGAGGCTGACACCAGACCGAAACCGTCACTAGCGAGGCTGACACCAGACGGACCCTGTCACGAGGAGAGGCTGACACCAGACCGACACCGTCACGAGGAGAGGCTGACACCAGACCGACACCGTCACGAGGAGAGGCTGACACCAGACCGACTCCGTCACTAGCGAGGCTGACACCAGACCGACCCCGTCACGAGGAGAGGCTGACACCAGACCGACCCCGTCACTAGCGAGGCTGACACCAGACGGACACCGTCACGAGGAGAGGCTGACACCAGACTGAAACCGTCACTAGCGAGGCTGACACCAGACTGACACCGTCACGAGGAGAGGCTGACACCAGACTGACACCGTCACGAGGAGAGGCTGACACCAGACTGACACCGTCACTAGCGAGGCTGACACCAGACTGACACCGTCACTAGCGAGGCTGACACCAGACTGACACCGTCACTAGCGAGGCTGACACCAGACGGACCCTGTCACGAGGAGAGGCTGACACCAGATCGACACCGTCACGAGGAGAGGCTGACACCAGACCGACACCGTCACGAGGAGAGGCTGACACCAGACCGACTCCGTCACTAGCGAGGCTGACACCAGACCGACCCCATCACGAGGCGAGGATGACACCAGACCGACACCGTCACTAGCGAGGATGACACCAGACCGACACCGTCACGAGGCGAGGCTGACACCAGACTGAAAACGTCACTAGCGAGGCTGACACCAGACTGACACCGTCACGAGGAGAGGCTGACACCAGACTGACACCGTCACGAGGAGAGGCTGACACCAGACTGAAACCGTCACTAGCGAGGCTGACACCAGACTGACACCGTCACTAGCGAGGCTGACACCAGACTGACACCGTCACGAGGAGAGGCTGACACCAGACTGAAACCGTCACTAGCGAGGCTGACACCAGACCGACCCCGTCACGAGGAGAGGCTGACACCAGACCGACCCCGTCACGAGGAGAGGCTGACACCAGACGGACCCCGTCACGAGGAGAGGCTGACACCAGACCGACACCGTCACGAGGAGAGGCTGACACCAGACCGACCCCGTCACGAGGAGAGGCTGACACCAGACCGACCCCGTCACTAGCGAGGCTGACACCAGACGGACACCGTCACGAGGAGAGGCTGACACCAGACTGAAACCGTCACTAGCGAGGCTGACACCAGACTGACACCGTCACGAGGAGAGGCTGACACCAGACTGACACCGTCACGAGGAGAGGCTGACACCAGACCGACACCGTCACGAGGAGAGGCTGACACCAGACCGACTCCGTCACTAGCGAGGCTGACACCAGACCGACCCCATCACGAGGCGAGGATGACACCAGACCGACACCGTCACTAGCGAGGATGACACCAGACCGACACCGTCACGAGGCGAGGCTGACACCAGACCGACACCGTCACGAGGCGAGGCTGACACCAGACCGACCCCGTCACGAGGCGAGGCTGACACCAGACCGACACCGTCACGAGGCGAGGCTGACACCAGACCGACCCCGTCACTAGCGAGGCTGACACCAGACCGACCCCGTCACTAGCGAGGCTGACACCAGACGGACACCGTCACGAGGAGAGGCTGACACCAGACTGAAACCGTCACTAGCGAGGCTGACACCAGACTGACACCGTCACGAGGAGAGGCTGACACCAGACCGACCCCGTCACGAGGAGAGGCTGACACCAGACCGACCCCGTCACTAGCGAGGCTGACACCAGACTGACACCGTCACGAGGAGAGGCTGACACCAGACTGAAACCGTCACTAGCGAGGCTGACACCAGACTGACACCGTCACTAGCGAGGCTGACACCAGACTGACACCGTCACGAGGAGAGGATGACACCAGACTGAAACCGTCACTAGCGAGGCTGACACCAGACCGACCCCGTCACGAGGAGAGGCTGACACCAGACCGACCCCGTCACGAGGAGAGGCTGACACCAGACGGACCCCGTCACGAGGAGAGGCTGACACCAGACCGACACCGTCACGAGGAGAGGCTGACACCAGACCGACCCCGTCACGAGGAGAGGCTGACACCAGACCGACACCGTCACGAGGCGAGGCTGACACCAGACTGACACCGTCACGAGGAGAGGCTGACACCAGACTGACACCGTCACGAGGAGAGGCTGACACCAGACTGACACCGTCACTAGCGAGGCTGACACCAGACTGACACCGTCACTAGCGAGGCTGACACCAGACGGACCCTGTCACGAGGAGAGGCTGACACCAGATCGACACCGTCACGAGGAGAGGCTGACACCAGACCGACACCGTCACGAGGAGAGGCTGACACCAGACCGACCCCGTCACTAGCGAGGCTGACACCAGACTGACACCGTCACGAGGAGAGGCTGACACCAGACTGACACCGTCACGAGGAGAGGCTGACACCAGACTGACACCGTCACTAGCGAGGCTGACACCAGACTGACACCGTCACGAGGAGAGGCTGACACCAGACCGACCCCGTCACGAGGAGAGGCTGACACCAGACGGACCCCGTCACGAGGAGAGGCTGACACCAGACCGACACCGTCACGAGGAGAGGCTGACACCAGACCGACCCCGTCACGAGGAGAGGCTGACACCAGACCGACCCCGTCACTAGCGAGGCTGACACCAGACTGACACCGTCACGAGGAGAGGCTGACACCAGACTGACACCGTCACTAGCGAGGCTGACACCAGACTGACACCGTCACTAGCGAGGCTGACACCAGACGGACCCTGTCACGAGGAGAGGCTGACACCAGATCGACACCGTCACGAGGAGAGGCTGACACCAGACCGACACCGTCACGAGGAGAGGCTGACACCAGACCGACTCCGTCACTAGCGAGGCTGACACCAGACCGACCCCATCACGAGGCGAGGATGACACCAGACCGACACCGTCACTAGCGAGGATGACACCAGACCGACCCCCGTCACGAGGCGAGGCTGACACCAGACTGAAAACGTCACTAGCGAGGCTGACACCAGACTGACACCGTCACGAGGAGAGGCTGACACCAGACTGACACCGTCACGAGGAGAGGCTGACACCAGACTGAAACCGTCACTAGCGAGGCTGACACCAGACTGACACCGTCACTAGCGAGGCTGACACCAGACTGACACCGTCACGAGGAGAGGCTGACACCAGACTGAAACCGTCACGAGGAGAGGCTGACACCAGACGGACCCCGTCACGAGGAGAGGCTGACACCAGACCGACACCGTCACGAGGAGAGGCTGACACCAGACCGACCCCGTCACGAGGAGAGGCTGACACCAGACCGACCCCGTCACTAGCGAGGCTGACACCAGACGGACACCGTCACGAGGAGAGGCTGACACCAGACTGAAACCGTCACTAGCGAGGCTGACACCAGACTGACACCGTCACGAGGAGAGGCTGACACCAGACTGACACCGTCACGAGGAGAGGCTGACACCAGACTGACACCGTCACTAGCAAGGCTGACACCAGACTGACACCGTCACTAGCGAGGCTGACACCAGACGGACCCTGTCACGAGGAGAGGCTGACACCAGATCGACACCGTCACGAGGAGAGGCTGACACTAGACCGACACCGTCACGAGGAGAGGCTGACACCAGACCGACTCCGTCACTAGCGAGGCTGACACCAGACCGACCCCATCACGAGGCGAGGATGACACCAGACCGACACCGTCACTAGCGAGGATGACACCAGACCGACACCGTCACGAGGCGAGGCTGACACCAGACCGACACCGTCACGAGGCGAGGCTGACACCAGACCGACCCCGTCACTAGCGAGGCTGACACCAGACCGACCCCGTCACTAGCGAGGCTGACACCAGACGGACACCGTCACGAGGAGAGGCTGACACCAGACTGAAACCGTCACTAGCGAGGCTGACACCAGACCGACCCCGTCACGAGGAGAGGCTGACACCAGACGGACCCCGTCACGAGGAGAGGCTGACACCAGACCGACACCGTCACGAGGAGAGGCTGACACCAGACCGACCCCGTCACGAGGAGAGGCTGACACCAGACCGACCCCGTCACTAGCGAGGCTGACACCAGACTGACACCGTCACGAGGAGAGGCTGACACCAGACTGACACCGTCACGAGGAGAGGCTGACACCAGACTGACACCGTCACTAGCGAGGCTGACACCAGACTGACACCGTCACTAGCGAGGCTGACACCAGACTGACACCGTCACGAGGAGAGGCTGACACCAGACTGAAACCGTCACTAGCGAGGCTGACACCAGACGGACCCTGTCACGAGGAGAGGCTGACACCAGACCGACACCGTAACGAGGAGAGGCTGACACCAGACCGACACCGTCACGAGGAGAGGCTGACACCAGACCGACTCCGTCACTAGCGAGGCTGACACCAGACCGACCCCGTCACGAGGCGAGGATGACACCAGACCGACACCGTCACTAGCGAGGATGACACCAGACCGACCCCGTCACTAGCGAGGCTGACACCAGACGGACACCGTCACGAGGAGAGGCTGTCACCAGACTGAAAACGTCACTAGCGAGGCTGACACCAGACTGACACCGTCACGAGGAGAGGCTGACACCAGACTGAAACCGTCACTAGCGAGGCTGACACCAGACCGACCCCGTCACGAGGAGAGGCTGACACCAGACGGACCCCGTCATGAGGAGAGGCTGACACCAGACCGACACCGTCACGAGGAGAGGCTGACACCAGACCGACCCCGTCACGAGGAGAGGCTGACACCAGACCGACCCCGTCACTAGCGAGGCTGACACCAGACGGACACCGTCACGAGGAGAGGCTGACACCAGACTGAAACCGTCACTAGCGAGGCTGACACCAGACTGACACCGTCACGAGGAGAGGCTGACACCAGACTGACACCGTCACGAGGAGAGGCTGACACCAGACTGACACCGTCACTAGCGAGGATGACACCAGACCGACACCGTCACGAGGCGAGGCTGACACCAGACCGACACCGTCACGAGGCGAGGCTGACACCAGACCGACCCCGTCACTAGCGAGGCTGACACCAGACCGACCCCGTCACTAGCGAGGCTGACACCAGACGGACACCGTCACGAGGAGAGGCTGACACCAGACTGAAACCGTCACTAGCGAGGCTGACACCAGACTGACACCGTCACGAGGAGAGGCTGACACCAGACCGACCCCGTCACGAGGAGAGGCTGACACCAGACCGACCCCGTCACTAGCGAGGCTGACACCGTCACTAGCGAGGCTGACACCAGACTGACACCGTCACGAGGAGAGGCTGACACCAGACCGACACCGTCACGAGGAGAGGCTGACACCAGACCGACACCGTCACGAGGAGAGGCTGACACCAGACCGACTCCGTCACTAGCGAGGCTGACACCAGACGGACCCTGTCACAAGGAGAGGCTGACACCAGACCGAAACCGTCACTAGCGAGGCTGACACCAGACGGACCCTGTCACGAGGAGAGGCTGACACCAGACCGACCCCGCACAAGGAGAGGCTGACACCAGACGGACCCCGTCACGAGGAGAGGCTGACACCAGACCGACACCGTCACGAGGAGAGGCTGACACCAGACCGACCCCGTCACGAGGAGAGGCTGACACCAGACAGACCCCGTCACTAGCGAGGCTGACACCAGACTGACACCGTCACGAGGAGAGGCTGACACCAGACGGACACCGTCACGAGGAGAGGCTGACAACAGACTGAAACCGTCACGAGGAGAGGCTGACACCAGACTGACACCGTCACGAGGAGAGGCTGACACCAGACTGACACCGTCACTAGCGAGGCTGACACCAGACTGACACCGTCACTAGCGAGGCTGACACCAGACTGACACCGTCACGAGGAGAGGCTGACACCAGACTGAAACCGTCACTAGCGAGGCTGACACCAGACGGACCCTGTCACGAGGAGAGGCTGACACCAGACCGACACCGTAACGAGGAGAGGCTGACACCAGACCGTCACTAGCGAGGATGACACCAGACCGACACCGTCACGAGGCGAGGCTGACACCAGACCGACACCGTCACGAGGCGAGGCTGACACCAGACCGACCCCGTCACTAGCGAGGCTGACACCAGACCGACCCCGTCACTAGCGAGGCTGATACCAGACGGACACCGTCACGAGGAGAGGCTGACACCAGACTGAAACCGTCACTAGCGAGGCTGACACCAGACTGACACCGTCACGAGGAGAGGCTGACACCAGACTGACACCGTCACGAGGAGAGGCTGACACCAGACTGAAACCGTCACTAGCGAGGCTGACACCAGACTGACACCGTCACTAGCGAGGCTGACACCAGACTGACACCGTCACTAGCGAGGCTGACACCAGACTGACACCGTCACGAGGAGAGGCTGACACCAGACCGAAACCGTCACTAGCGAGGCTGACACCAGACGGACCCTGTCACGAGGAGAGGCTGACACCAGACCGACACCGTCACGAGGAGAGGCTGACACCAGACCGACACCGTCACGAGGAGAGGCTGACACCAGACCGACTCCGTCACTAGCGTGACGGTGTCGGTCTGGTGTCATCCTCGCTAGTGACGGTGTCGGTCTGGTGTCATCCTCGCCTCGTGACGGGGTCTGTCTGGTGTCAGCCTCTCCTCGTGACGGTGTCGGTCTGGTGTCAGCCTCTCCTCGTGACGGTGTCGGTCTGGTGTCAGCCTCTCCTCGTGACAGGGTCCGTCTGGTGTCAGCCTCGCTAGTGACGGTTTCGGTCTGGTGTCAGCCTCTCCTCGTGACGGTGTCAGTCTGGTGTCAGCCTCGCTAGTGACGGTTTCAGTCTGGTGTCAGCCTCTCCTCGTGACGGTGTCAGTCTGGTGTCAGCCTCGCTAGTGACGGGGTCGGTCTGGTGTCAGCCTCGCTAGTGACGTTTTCAGTCTGGTGTCAGCCTCTCCTCGTGACGGTGTCCGTCTGGTGTCAGCCTCTCCTCGTGACGGTGTCAGTCTGGTGTCAGCCTCGCTAGTGACGGGGTCGGTCTGGTGTCAGCCTCTCCTCGTGACGGGGTCGGTCTGGTGTCAGCCTCTCCTCGTGACGGTGTCGGTCTGGTGTCAGCCTCTCCTCGTGACGGGGTCAGTCTGGTGTCAGCCTCGCTAGTGACGGTTTCAGTCTGGTGTCAGCCTCTCCTCGTGACGGTGTCCGTCTGGTGTCAGCCTCTCCTCGTGACGGTGTCAGTCTGGTGTCAGCCTCGCTAGTGACGGGGTCGGTCTGGTGTCAGCCTCTCCTCGTGACGGGGTCGGTCTGGTGTCAGCCTCTCCTCGTGACGGTGTCGGTCTGGTGTCAGCCTCTCCTCGTGACGGTGTCGGTCTGGTGTCAGCCTCTCCTCGTGACGGGGTCAGTCTGGTGTCAGCCTCTCCTCGTGACGGGGTCGGTCTGGTGTCAGCCTCTCCTCGTGACGGGGTCGGTCTGGTGTCAGCCTCGCTAGTGACGGTTTCAGTCTGGTGTCAGCCTCTCCTCGTGACGGTGTCGGTCTGGTGTCAGCCTCTCCTCGTGACGGTGTCGGTCTGGTGTCAGCCTCTCCTCGTGACGGGGTCCGTCTGGTGTCAGCCTCGCTAGTGACGGTTTCGGTCTGGTGTCAGCCTCTCCTCGTGACGGTGTCAGTCTGGTGTCAGCCTCGCTAGTGACGGTGTCAGTCTGGTGTCAGCCTCGCTAGTGACGGTGTCAGTCTGGTGTCAGCCTCTCCTCGTGACGGTGTCAGTCTGGTGTCAGCCTCTCCTCGTGACGGTGTCAGTCTGGTGTCAGCCTCGCTAGTGACGGTTTCAGTCTGGTGTCAGCCTCTCCTCGTGACAGTGTCAGTCTGGTGTCAGCCTCGCTAGTGACGGGGTCGGTCTGGTGTCAGCCTCTCCTCGTGACGGTGTCGGTCTGGTGTCAGCCTCTCCTCGTGACGGGGTCCGTCTGGTGTCAGCCTCTCCTCGTGACGGGGTCGGTCTGGTGTCAGCCTCTCCTCGTGACGGGGTCGGTCTGGTGTCAGCCTCTCCTCGTGACGGGGTCGGTCTGGTGTCAGCCTCTCCTCGTGACGGTGTCAGTCTGGTGTCAGCCTCGCTAGTGATGGTTTCAGTCTGGTGTCAGCCTCTCCTCGTGACGGTGTCCGTCTGGTGTCAGCCTCGCTAGTGACGGGGTCGGTCTGGTGTCAGCCTCGCTTTTGACGGGGTCGGTCTGGTGTCAGCCTCGCCTCGTGACGGTGTCGGTCTGGTGTCAGCCTCTCCTCGTGACGGTGTCGGTCTGGTGTCATCCTCGCTAGTGACGGTGTCGGTCTGGTGTCATCCTCGCCTCGTGACGGGGTCGGTCTGGTGTCAGCCTCGCTAGTGACGGAGTCGGTCTGGTGTCAGCCTCGCCTCGTGACGGTCTCGGTCTGGTGTCAGCCTCGCCTCGTGACGGTGTCAGTCTGGTGTCATCCTCGCTAGTGACGGTGTCGGTCTGGTGTCATCCTCGCCTCGTGACGGGGTCGGTCTGGTGTCAGCCTCTCTAGTGACGGAGTCGGTCTGGTGTCAGCCTCTCCTCGTGACGGTGTCGGTCTGGTGTCAGCCTCTCCTCGTGACGGTGTCGGTCTGGTGTCAGCCTCTCCTCGTGACAGGGTCCGTCTGGTGTCAGCCTCGCTAGTGACGGTTTCAGTCTGGTGTCAGCCTCTCCTCGTGACGGTGTCAGTCTGGTGTCAGCCTCGCTAGTGACGGGGTCGGTCTGGTGTCAGCCTCTCCTCGTGACGGGGTCGGTCTGGTGTCAGCCTCTCCTCGTGACGGGGTCGGTCTGGTGTCAGCCTCTCCTCGTGACGGGGTCGGTCTGGTGTCAGCCTCGCTAGTGACGGTTTCAGTCTGGTGTCAGCCTCGCTAGTGACGGTGTCAGTCTGGTGTCAGCCTCGCTAGTGACGGTTTCAGTCTGGTGTCAGCCTCTCCTCGTGACGGTGTCAGTCTGGTGTCAGCCTCGCTAGTGACGGTTTCAGTCTGGTGTCAGCCTCTCCTCGTGACGGTGTCAGTCTGGTGTCAGCCTCGCTAGTGACGGGGTCGGTCTGGTGTCAGCCTCTCCTCGTGACGGGGTCGGTCTGGTGTCAGCCTCTCCTCGTGACGGTGTCAGTCTGGTGTCAGCCTCGCTAGTGACGGTTTCAGTCTGGTGTCAGCCTCTCCTCGTGACGGTGTCCGTCTGGTGTCAGCCTCTCCTCGTGACGGTGTCAGTCTGGTGTCAGCCTCGCTAGTGACGGGGTCGGTCTGGTGTCAGCCTCTCCTCGTGACGGGGTCGGTCTGGTGTCAGCCTCTCCTCGTGACGGTGTCGGTCTGGTGTCAGCCTCTCCTCGTGACGGGGTCGGTCTGGTGTCAGCCTCTCCTCGTGACGGGGTCGGTCTGGTGTCAGCCTCTCCTCGTGACGGGGTCGGTCTGGTGTCAGCCTCGCTAGTGACGGTTTCATTCTGGTGTCAGCCTCTCCTCGTGACGGTGTCAGTCTGGTGTCAGCCTCGCTAGTGACGGTGTCAGTCTGGTGTCAGCCTCGCTAGTGACGGTTTCAGTCTGGTGTCAGCCTCTCCTCGTGACGGTGTCAGTCTGGTGTCAGCCTCTCCTCGTGACGGTGTCAGTCTGGTGTCAGCCTCGCTAGTGACGGTTTCAGTCTGGTGTCAGCCTCTCCTCGTGACGGTGTCAGTCTGGTGTCAGCCTCTCCTCGTGACGGTGTCAGTCTGGTGTCAGCCTCGCTAGTGACGGTTTCAGTCTGGTGTCAGCCTCTCCTCGTGACGGTGTCCGTCTGGTGTCAGCCTCGCTAGTGACGGGGTTGGTCTGGTGTCAGCCTCGCTAGTGACGGGGTCGGTCTGGTGTCAGCCTCTCCTCGTGACGGGGTCGGTCTGGTGTCAGCCTCTCCTCGTGACGGGGTCGGTCTGGTGTCAGCCTCTCCTCGTGACGGTGTCAGTCTGGTGTCAGCCTCGCTAGTGATGGTTTCAGTCTGGTGTCAGCCTCTCCTCGTGACGGTGTCCGTCTGGTGTCAGCCTCGCTAGTGACGGGGTCGGTCTGGTGTCAGCCTCGCTTTTGACGGGGTCGGTCTGGTGTCAGCCTCGCCTCGTGACGGTGTCGGTCTGGTGTCAGCCTCTCCTCGTGACGGTGTCGGTCTGGTGTCATCCTCGCTAGTGACGGTGTCGGTCTGGTGTCATCCTCGCCTCGTGACGGGGTCGGTCTGGTGTCAGCCTCGCTAGTGACGGAGTCGGTCTGGTGTCAGCCTCGCCTCGTGACGGTCTCGGTCTGGTGTCAGCCTCGCCTCGTGACGGTGTCAGTCTGGTGTCATCCTCGCTAGTGACGGTGTCGGTCTGGTGTCATCCTCGCCTCGTGACGGGGTCGGTCTGGTGTCAGCCTCGCTAGTGACGGTTTCAGTCTGGTGTCAGCCTCTCCTCGTGACGGTGTCAGTCTGGTGTCAGCCTCTCCTCGTGACGGTGTCAGTCTGGTGTCAGCCTCGCTAGTGACGGTTTCAGTCTGGTGTCAGCCTCTCCTCGTGACGGTGTCCGTCTGGTGTCAGCCTCGCTAGTGACTGGGTCGGTCTGGTGTCAGCCTCGCTAGTGACGGGGTCGGTCTGGTGTCATCCTCGCTAGTGACGGTGTCGGTCTGGTGTCATCCTCGCCTCGTGACGGGGTCGGTCTGGTGTCAGCCTCGCTAGTGACGGAGTCAGTCTGGTGTCAGCCTCTCCTCGTGACGGTGTCGGTCTGGTGTCAGCCTCTCCTCGTGACGGTGTCGGTCTGGTGTCAGCCTCTCCTCGTGACAGGGTCCGTCTGGTGTCAGCCTCGCTAGTGACGGTTTCGGTCTGGTGTCAGCCTCTCCTCGTGACGGTGTCAGTCTGGTGTCAGCCTCGCTAGTGACGGTGTCAGTCTGGTGTCAGCCTCGCTAGTGACGGTGTCAGTCTGGTGTCAGCCTCTCCTCGTGACGGTGTCAGTCTGGTGTCAGCCTCTCCTCGTGACGGTGTCAGTCTGGTGTCAGCCTCGCTAGTGACGGTGTCAGTCTGGTGTCAGCCTCTCCTCGTGACGGTGTCCGTCTGGTGTCAGCCTCGCTAGTGACGGTTTCAGTCTGGTGTCAGCCTCTCCTCGTGACGGTGTCAGTCTGGTGTCAGCCTCTCCTCGTGACAGTGTCAGTCTGGTGTCAGCCTCGCTAGTGACGGTTTCAGTCTGGTGTCAGCCTCTCCTCGTGACGGTGTCAGTCTGGTGTCAGCCTCTCCTCGTAACGGTGTCAGTCTGGTGTCAGCCTCGCTAGTGACGGTTTCAGTCTGGTGTCAGCCTCTCCTCGTGACGGTGTCCGTCTGGTGTCAGCCTCGCTAGTGACGGGGTCTGTCTGGTGTCAGCCTCGCTAGTGACGGGGTCGGTCTGGTGTCAGCCTCGCCTCGTGACGGTGTCGGTCTGGTGTCAGCCTCGCCTCGTGACGGTGTCGGTCTGGTGTCATCCTCGCTAGTGACGGTGTCGGTCTGGTGTCATCCTCGCCTCGTGACGGGGTCGGTCTGGTGTCAGCCTCGCTAGTGACGGAGTCGGTCTGGTGTCAGCCTCTCCTCGTGACGGTGTCAGTCTGGTGTCAGCCTCTCCTCGTGACGGTGTCAGTCTGGTGTCAGCCTCGCTAGTGACGGTTTCGGTCTGGTGTCAGCCTCTCCTCGTGACGGTGTCAGTCTGGTGTCAGCCTCGCTAGTGACGGTGTCAGTCTGGTGTCAGCCTCGCTAGTGACGGTGTCAGTCTGGTGTCAGCCTCTCCTCGTGACGGTGTCAGTCTGGTGTCAGCCTCTCCTCGTGACGGTGTCAGTCTGGTGTCAGCCTCGCTAGTGACGGTTTCAGTCTGGTGTCAGCCTCTCCTCGTGACGGGGTCGGTCTGGTGTCAGCCTCGCTAGTGACGGTTTCAGTCTGGTGTCAGCCTCTCCTCGTGACGGTGTCAGTCTGGTGTCAGCCTCTCCTCGTGACGGTGTCAGTCTGGTGTCAGCCTCGCTAGTGACGGTTTCAGTCTGGTGTCAGCCTCTCCTCGTGACGGTGTCCGTCTGGTGTCAGCCTCGCTAGTGACTGGGTCGGTCTGGTGTCAGCCTCGCTAGTGACGGGGTCGGTCTGGTGTCATCCTCGCTAGTGACGGTGTCGGTCTGGTGTCATCCTCGCCTCGTGACGGGGTCGGTCTGGTGTCAGCCTCGCTAGTGACGGAGTCAGTCTGGTGTCAGCCTCTCCTCGTGACGGTGTCGGTCTGGTGTCAGCCTCTCCTCGTGACGGTGTCGGTCTGGTGTCAGCCTCTCCTCGTGACAGGGTCCGTCTGGTGTCAGCCTCGCTAGTGACGGTTTCGGTCTGGTGTCAGCCTCTCCTCGTGACGGTGTCAGTCTGGTGTCAGCCTCGCTAGTGACGGTGTCAGTCTGGTGTCAGCCTCGCTAGTGACGGTGTCAGTCTGGTGTCAGCCTCTCCTCGTGACGGTGTCAGTCTGGTGTCAGCCTCTCCTCGTGACGGTGTCAGTCTGGTGTCAGCCTCGCTAGTGACGGTGTCAGTCTGGTGTCAGCCTCTCCTCGTGACGGTGTCCGTCTGGTGTCAGCCTCGCTAGTGACGGGGTCGGTCTGGTGTCAGCCTCGCCTCGTGACGGGGTCGGTCTGGTGTCAGCCTCGCTAGTGACGGTTTCAGTCTGGTGTCAGCCTCTCCTCGTGACGGTGTCCGTCTGGTGTCAGCCTCGCTAGTGACGGGGTCGGTCTGGTGTCAGCCTCGCTAGTGACGGGGTCGGTCTGGTGTCAGCCTCGCCTCGTGACGGTGTCGGTCTGGTGTCAGCCTCGCCTCGTGACGGTGTCGGTCTGGTGTCATCCTCGCTAGTGACGGTGTCGGTCTGGTGTCATCCTCGCCTCGTGACGGGGTCGGTCTGGTGTCAGCCTCGCTAGTGACGGAGTCGGTCTGGTGTCAGCCTCTCCTCGTGACGGTGTCGGTCTGGTGTCAGCCTCTCCTCGTGAAAGGGTCCGTCTGGTGTCAGCCTCTCCTCGTGAAAGGGTCCGTCTGGTGTCAGCCTCGCTAGTGACGGTTTCGGTCTGGTGTCAGCCTCTCCTCGTGACGGTGTCAGTCTGGTGTCAGCCTCGCTAGTGACGGTGTCAGTCTGGTGTCAGCCTCGCTAGTGACGGTGTCAGTCTGGTGTCAGCCTCTCCTCGTGACGGTGTCAGTCTGGTGTCAGCCTCGCTAGTGACGGTTTCAGTCTGGTGTCAGCCTCTCCTCGTGACGGTGTCAGTCTGGTGTCAGCCTCGCTAGTGACGGTTTCAGTCTGGTGTCAGCCTCTCCTCGTGACGGTGTCAGTCTGGTGTCAGCCTCTCCTCGTGACGGTGTCAGTCTGGTGTCAGCCTCTCCTCGTGACGGTGTCAGTCTGGTGTCAGCCTCTCCTCGTGACGGTTTCAGTCTGGTGTCAGCCTCTCCTCGTGACGGTGTCAGTCTGGTGTCAGCCTCTCCTCATGACGGTGTCGGTCTGGTGTCAGCCTCTCCTCGTGACGGGGTCCGTCTGGTGTCAGCCTCTCCTCGTGACGGGGTCGGTCTGGTGTCAGCCTCTCCTCGTGACGGGGTCGGTCTGGTGTCAGCTTCGCTAGTGACGGTTTCAGTCTGGTGTCAGTCTCTCCTCGTGACGGTGTCAGTCTGGTGTCAGCCTCGCTAGTGACGGTGTCAGTCTGGTGTCAGCCTCGCTAGTGACGGTTTCAGTCTGGTGTCAGCCTCTCCTCGTGACGGTGTCAGTCTGGTGTCAGCCTCGCTAGTGACGGGGTCGGTCTGGTGTCAGCCTCTCCTCGTGACGGGGTCGGTCTGGTGTCAGCCTCTCCTCGTGACGGTGTCGGTCTGGTGTCAGCCTCTCCTCGTGACGGGGTCCGTCTGGTGTCAGCCTCTCCTCGTGACGGGGTCGGTCTGGTGTCAGCCTCTCCTCGTGACGGGGTCGGTCTGGTGTCAGCCTCGCTAGTGACGGTTTCAGTCTGGTGTCAGCCTCTCCTCGTGACGGTGTCAGTCTGGTGTCAGCCTCGCTAGTGACGGTGTCAGTCTGGTGTCAGCCTCGCTAGTGACGGTTTCAGTCTGGTGTCAGCCTCTCCTCGTGACGGTGTCAGTCTGGTGTCAGCCTCGCTAATGACGGTGTCAGTCTGGTGTCAGCCTCGCTAGTGACGGTTTCAGTCTGGTGTCAGCCTCTCCTCGTGACGGTGTCAGTCTGGTGTCAGCCTCTCCTCGTGACGGGGTCGGTCTGGTGTCAGCCTCGCTAGTGACGGGGTCGGTCTGGTGTCAGCCTCGCCTCGTGACGGTGTCGGTCTGGTGTCAGCCTCGCCTCGTGACGGTGTCGGTCTGGTGTCATCCTCGCTAGTGACGGTGTCGGTCTGGTGTCATCCTCGCCTCGTGACGGGGTCGGTCTGGTGTCAGCCTCGCTAGTGACGGAGTCGGTCTGGTGTCAGCCTCTCCTCGTGACGGTGTCGGTCTGGTGTCAGCCTCTCCTCGTGACGGTGTCGGTCTGGTGTCAGCCTCGCTAGTGACGGTGTCAGTCTGGTGTCAGCCTCGCTAGTGACGGTTTCAGTCTGGTGTCAGCCTCTCCTCGTGACGGTGTCCGTCTGGTGTCAGCCTCTCCTCGTGACGGTGTCAGTCTGGTGTCAGTTTCGCTAGTGACGGTTTCAGTCTGGTGTCAGCCTCTCCTCGTGACGGTGTCAGTCTGGTGTCAGCCTCACTAGTGACGGTTTCAGTCTGGTGTCAGCCTCTCCTCGTGACGGTGTCAGTCTGGTGTCAGCCTCGCTAGTGACGGTTTCAGTCTGGTGTCAGCCTCTCCTCGTGACGGTGTCAGTCTGGTGTCAGCCTCTCCTCGTGACGGTGTCAGTCTGGTGTCAGCCTCGCTAGTGACGGTTTCAGTCTGGTGTCAGCCTCTCCTCGTGACGGTGTCCGTCTGGTGTCAGCCTCGCTAGTGACGGGGTCGGTCTGGTGTCAGCCTCGCTAGTGACGGGGTCGGTCTGGTGTCAGCCTTGCCTCGTGACGGTGTCGGTCTGGTGTCAGCCTCGCCTCGTGACGGTGTCGGTCTGGTGTCATCCTCGCTAGTGACGGTGTCGGTCTGGTGTCATCCTCGCCTCGTGACAGGGTCTGTCTGGTGTCAGCCTCTCCTCGTGACGGTGTCGGTCTGGTGTCAGCCTCTCCTCGTGACGGTGTCGGTCTGGTGTCAGCCTCTCCTCGTGACAGGGTCCGTCTGGTGTCAGCCTCGCTAGTGACGGTTTCGGTCTGGTGTCAGCCTCTCCTCGTGACGGTGTCAGTCTGGTGTCAGCCTCGCTAGTGACGGTGTCAGTCTGGTGTCAGCCTCGCTAGTGACGGTGTCAGTCTGGTGTCAGCCTCTCCTCGTGACGGTGTCAGTCTGGTGTCAGCCTCTCCTCGTGACGGTGTCAGTCTGGTGTCAGCCTCTCCTCGTGATGGTGTCAGTCTGGTGTCAGCCTCGCTAGTGACGGTTTCAGTCTGTTGTCAGCCTCTCCTCGTGACGGTGTCCGTCTGGTGTCAGCCTCTCCTCGTGACGGTGTCAGTCTGGTGTCAGCCTCGCTAGTGACGGGGTCGGTCTGGTGTCAGCCTCTCCTCGTGACGGGGTCGGTCTGGTGTCAGCCTCTCCTCGTGACGGTGTCGGTCTGGTGTCAGCCTCTCCTCGTGACGGGGTCCGTCTGGTGTCAGCCTCTCCTCGTGACGGGGTCCGTCTGGTGTCAGCCTCTCCTCGTGACGGGGTCGGTCTGGTGTCAGCCTCTCCTCGTGACGGGGTCGTTCTGGTGTCAGCCTCGCCTCGTGACGGTGTCGGTCTGGTGTCATCCTCGCTAGTGACGGTGTCGGTCTGGTGTCATCCTCGCCTCGTGACGGGGTCGGTCTGGTGTCAGCCTTGCTAGTGACGGAGTCGGTCTGGTGTCAGCCTCTCCTCGTGACGGTGTCGGTCTGGTGTCAGCCTCTCCTCGTGACGGTGTCGGTCTGGTGTCAGCCTCTCCTCGTGACAGGGTCCGTCTGGTGTCAGCCTCGCTAGTGACGGTTTCGGTCTGGTGTCAGCCTCTCCTCGTGACGGTGTCAGTCTGGTGTCAGCCTCGCTAGTGACGGTGTCAGTCTGGTGTCAGCCTCGCTAGTGACGGTGTCAGTCTGGTGTCAGCCTCTCCTCGTGACGGTGTCAGTCTGGTGTCAGCCTCTCCTCGTGACGGTGTC
The DNA here is from genome assembly GCF_062004578.1 of Staurois parvus. Lineage (NCBI taxonomy): Eukaryota > Metazoa > Chordata > Amphibia > Anura > Ranidae > Staurois > Staurois parvus. Next base: position 383,605 of record NW_028320437.1, read on the forward strand.
GGTCTGGTGTCATCCTCGCTAGTGACGGGGTCGGTCTGGTGTCAGCCTCGCTAGTGACGGAGTCGGTCTGGTGTCAGCCTCTCCTCGTGACGGTGTCGGTCTGGTGTCAGCCTCTCCTCGTGACGGTGTCGGTCTGGTGTCAGCCTCTCCTCGTGACAGGGTCCGTCTGGTGTCAGCCTCGCTAGTGACGGTTTCGGTCTGGTGTCAGCCTCTCCTCGTGACGGTGTCAGTCTGGTGTCAGCCTCGCTAGTGACGGTGTCAGTCTGGTGTCAGCCTCGCTAGTGACGGTGTCAGTCTGGTGTCAGCCTCTCCTCGTGACGGTGTCAGTCTGGTGTCAGCCTCTCCTCGTGACGGTGTCAGTCTGGTGTCAGCCTCGCTAGTGACGGTTTCAGTCTGGTGTCAGCCTCTCCTCGTGACGGTGTCAGTCTGGTGTCAGCCTCGCTAGTGACGGTTTCAGTCTGGTGTCAGCCTCTCCTCGTGACGGTTTCCGTCTGGTGTCAGCCTCTCCTCGTGACGGTGTCAGTCTGGTGTCAGCCTCGCTAGTGACGGTGTCGGTCTGGTGTCATCCTCGCCTCGTGACGGGGTCGGTCTGGTGTCAGCCTCGCTAGTGACGGAGTCGGTCTGGTGTCAGCCTCTCCTCGTGACGGTGTCGGTCTGGTGTCAGCCTCTCCTCGTGACGGTGTCGGTCTGGTGTCAGCCTCTCCTCGTGACAGGGTCCGTCTGGTGTCAGCCTCGCTAGTGACGGTTTCGGTCTGGTGTCAGCCTCTCCTCGTGACGGTGTCAGTCTGGTGTCAGCCTCGCTAGTGACGGTGTCAGTCTGGTGTCAGCCTCGCTAGTGACGGTGTCAGTCTGGTGTCAGCCTCTCCTCGTGACGGTGTCAGTCTGGTGTCAGCCTCTCCTCGTGACGGTGTCAGTCTGGTGTCAGCCTCGCTAGTGACGGTTTCAGTCTGGTGTCAGCCTCTCCTCGTGACGGTGTCAGTCTGGTGTCAGCCTCGCTAGTGACGGTTTCAGTCTGGTGTCAGCCTCTCCTCGTGACGGTTTCCGTCTGGTGTCAGCCTCTCCTCGTGACGGTGTCAGTCTGGTGTCAGCCTCGCTAGTGACGGTTTCAGTCTGGTGTCAGCCTCTCCTCGTGACGGTGTCAGTCTGGTGTCAGCCTCTCCTCGTGACGGTGTCAGTCTGGTGTCAGCCTCGCTAGTGACGGTTTCAGTCTGGTGTCAGCCTCTCCTCGTGACGGTGTCCGTCTGGTGTCAGCCTCGCTAGTGACGGGGTCGGTCTGGTGTCAGCCTCGCTAGTGACGGGGTCGGTCTGGTGTCAGCCTCGCTAGTGACGGGGTCGGTCTGGTGTCAGCCTCGCCTCGTGACGGGGTCGGTCTGGTGTCAGCCTCGCCTCGTGACGGTGTCGGTCTGGTGTCATCCTCGCTAGTGACGGTGTCGGTCTGGTGTCAGCCTCGCTAGTGACGGAGTCGGTCTGGTGTCAGCCTCTCCTCGTGACGGTGTCGGTCTGGTGTCAGCCTCTCCTCGTGACGGTGTCGGTCTGGTGTCAGCCTCTCCTCGTGACAGGGTCCGTCTGGTGTCAGCCTCGCTAGTGACGGTTTCGGTCTGGTGTCAGCCTCTCCTCGTGACGGTGTCAGTCTGGTGTCAGCCTCGCTAGTGACGGTGTCAGTCTGGTGTCAGCCTCGCTAGTGACGGTGTCAGTCTGGTGTCAGCCTCTCCTCGTGACGGTGTCAGTCTGGTGTCAGCCTCTCCTCGTGACGGTGTCAGTCTGGTGTCAGCCTCGCTAGTGACGGTTTCAGTCTGTTGTCAGCCTCTCCTCGTGACGGTGTCCGTCTGGTGTCAGCCTCTCCTCGTGACGGTGTCAGTCTGGTGTCAGCCTCGCTAGTGACGGGGTCGGTCTGGTGTCAGCCTCTCCTCGTGATGGGGTCGGTCTGGTGTCAGCCTCTCCTCGTGACGGTGTCGGTCTGGTGTCAGCCTCTCCTCGTGACGGGGTCCGTCTGGTGTCAGCCTCTCCTCGTGACGGGGTCGGTCTGGTGTCAGCCTCTCCTCGTGACGGGGTCGGTCTGGTGTCAGCCTCGCCTCGTGACGGTGTCGGTCTGGTGTCATCCTCGCTAGTGACGGTGTCGGTCTGGTGTCATCCTCGCCTCGTGACGGGGTCGGTCTGGTGTCAGCCTCGCTAGTGACGGAGTCGGTCTGGTGTCAGCCTCTCCTCGTGACGGTGTCGGTCTGGTGTCAGCCTCTCCTCGTGACGGTGTCGGTCTGGTGTCAGCCTCTCCTCGTGACAGGGTCCGTCTGGTGTCAGCCTCGCTAGTGACGGTTTCGGTCTGGTGTCAGCCTCTCTTCGTGACGGTGTCAGTCTGGTGTCAGCCTCGCTAGTGACGGTGTCAGTCTGGTGTCAGCCTCGCTAGTGACGGTGTCAGTCTGGTGTCAGCCTCTCCTCGTGACGGTGTCAGTCTGGTGTCAGCCTCTCCTCGTGACGGTGTCAGTCTGGTGTCAGCCTCGCTAGTGACGGTTTCAGTCTGGTGTCAGCCTCTCCTCGTGACGGTGTCCGTCTGGTGTCAGCCTCTCCTCGTGACGGTGTCAGTCTGGTGTCAGCCTCGCTAGTGACGGGGTCGGTCTGGTGTCAGCCTCTCTTCGTGACGGGGTCGGTCTGGTGTCAGCCTCTCCTCGTGATGGTGTCGGTCTGGTGTCAGCCTCTCCTCGTGACGGGGTCCGTCTGGTGTCAGCCTCTCCTCGTGACGGGGTCGGTCTGGTGTCAGCCTCTCCTCGTGACGGGGTCGGTCTGGTGTCAGCCTCGCTAGTGACGGTTTCAGTCTGGTGTCAGCCTCTCCTCGTGACGGTGTCAGTCTGGTGTCAGCCTCGCTAGTGACGGTGTCAGTCTGGTGTCAGCCTCGCTAGTGACGGTTTCAGTCTGGTGTCAGCCTCTCCTCGTGACGGTGTCCGTCTGGTGTCAGCCTCGCTAGTGACGGGGTCGGTCTGGTGTCAGCCTCGCTAGTGACGGGGTCGGTCTGGTGTCAGCCTCGCCTCGTGACGGTGTCGGTCTGGTGTCAGCCTCGCCTCGTGACGGTGTCGGTCTGGTGTCATCCTCGCTAGTGACGGTGTCGGTCTGGTGTCATCCTCGCCTCGTGACGGGGTCGGTCTGGTGTCAGCCTCGCTAGTGACAGAGTCGGTCTGGTGTCAGCCTCTCCTCGTGACGGTGTCGGTCTGGTGTCAGCCTCTCCTCGTGACAGGGTCCGTCTGGTGTCAGCCTCGCCTCGTGACGGTGTCGGTCTGGTGTCAGCCTCGCCTCGTGACGGTGTCGGTCTGGTGTCATCCTCGCTAGTGACGGTGTCGGTCTGGTGTCAGCCTCTCCTCGTGACGGTGTCGGTCTGGTGTCAGCCTCTCCTCGTGACAGGGTCCGTCTGGTGTCAGCCTCGCTAGTGACGGTTTCGGTCTGGTGTCAGCCTCTCCTCGTGACGGTGTCAGTCTGGTGTCAGCCTCGCTAGTGACGGTGTCAGTCTGGTGTCAGCCTCGCTAGTGACGGTGTCAGTCTGGTGTCAGCCTCTCCTCGTGACGGTGTCAGTCTGGTGTCAGCCTCTCCTCGTGACGGTGTCAGTCTGGTGTCAGCCTCGCTAGTGACGGTTTCAGTCTGGTGTCAGCCTCTCCTCGTGACGGTGTCAGTCTGGTGTCAGCCTCGCTAGTGACGGTTTCAGTCTGGTGTCAGCCTCTCCTCGTGACGGTGTCCGTCTGGTTTCAGCCTCTCCTCGTGACGGTGTAAGTCTGGTGTCAGCCTCGCTAGTGACGGGGTAGGTCTGGTGTCAGCCTCTCCTCGTGACGGTGTCGGTCTGGTGTCAGCCTCTCCTCGTGACGGGGTCCGTCTGGTGTCAGCCTCTCCTCGTGACGGGGTCGGTCTGGTGTCAGCCTCTCCTCGTGACGGGGTCGGTCTGGTGTCAGCCTCGCTAGTGACGGTTTCAGTCTGGTGTCAGCCTCTCCTCGTGACGGTGTCAGTCTGGTGTCAGCCTCGCTAGTGACGGTGTCAGTCTGGTGTCAGCCTCGCTAGTGACGGTTTCAGTCTGGTGTCAGCCTCTCCTCGTGACGGTGTCAGTCTGGTGTCAGCCTCTCCTCGTGACGGTGTCAGTCTGGTGTCAGCCTTGCTAGTGACGGTTTCAGTCTGGTGTCAGCCTCTCCTCGTGACGGTGTCCGTCTGGTGTCAGCCTCGCTAGTGACGGGGTCGGTCTGGTGTCAGCCTCGCTAGTGACGGGGTCGGTCTGGTGTCAGCCTCGCTAGTGACGGGGTCGGTCTGGTGTCAGCCTCGCCTCGTGACGGTGTCGGTCTGGTGTCAGCCTCGCCTCGTGACGGTGTCGGTCTGGTGTCATCCTCGCTAGTGACGGTGTCAGTCTGGTGTCATCCTCGCCTCGTGACGGGGTCGGTCTGGTGTCAGCCTCGCTAGTGACGGAGTCGGTCTGGTGTCAGCCTCTCCTCGTGACGGTGTCGGTCTGGTGTCAGCCTCTCCTCGTGACGGTGTCGGTCTGGTGTCAGCCTCTCCTCGTGACAGGGTCCGTCTGGTGTCAGCCTCGCTAGTGACGGTTTCGGTCTGGTGTCAGCCTCTCCTCGTGACGGTGTCAGTCTGGTGTCAGCCTCGCTAGTGACGGTGTCAGTCTGGTGTCAGCCTCACTAGTGACGGTGTCAGTCTGGTGTCAGCCTCTCCTCGTGACGGTGTCGGTCTGGTGTCAGCCTCTCCTCGTGACAGGGTCCGTCTGGTGTCAGCCTCGCTAGTGACGGTTTCGGTCTGGTGTCAGCCTCGCTAGTGACGGTTTCAGTCTGGTGTCAGCCTCTCCTCGTGACGGTGTCAGTCTGGTGTCAGCCTCGCTAGTGACGGTGTCAGTCTGGTGTCAGCCTCGCTAGTGACGGTTTCAGTCTGGTGTCAGCCTCTCCTCGTGACGGTGTCAGTCTGGTGTCAGCCTCGCTAGTGACGGTTTCAGTCTGGTGTCAGCCTCTCCTCGTGACGGTGTCAGTCTGGTGTCATCCTCTCCTCGTGACGGTGTCAGTCTGGTGTCAGCCTCTCCTCGTGACGGTGTCAGTCTGGTGTCAGCCTTGCTAGTGACGGTTTCAGTCTGGTGTCAGCCTCTCCTCGTGACGGTGTCCGTCTGGTGTCAGCCTCGCTAGTGACGGGGTCGGTCTGGTGTCAGCCTCGCTAGTGACGGGGTCGGTCTGGTGTCAGCCTCGCAAGTGACGGGGTCGGTCTGGTGTCAGCCTCGCCTCGTGACGGTGTCGGTCTGGTGTCAGCCTCGCCTCGTGACGGTGTCGGTCTGGTGTCATCCTCGCTAGTGACGGTGTCGGTCTGGTGTCATCCTCGCCTCGTGACGGGGTCGGTCTGGTGTCAGCCTTGCTAGTGACGGTTTCAGTCTGGTGTCAGCCTCTCCTCGTGACGGTGTCCGTCTGGTGTCAGCCTCGCTAGTGACGGAGTCGGTCTGGTGTCAGCCTCTCCTCGTGACGGTGTCGGTCTGGTGTCAGCCTCTCCTCGTGACGGTGTCGGTCTGGTGTCAGCCTCTCCTCGTGACAGGGTCCGTCTGGTGTCAGCCTCGCTAGTGACGGTTTCGGTCTGGTGTCAGCCTCTCCTCGTGACGGTGTCAGTCTGGTGTCAGCCTCGCTAGTGACGGTGTCAGTCTGGTGTCAGCCTCGCTAGTGACGGTGTCAGTCTGGTGTCAGCCTCTCCTCGTGACGGTGTCAGTCTGGTGTCAGCCTCTCCTCGTGACGGTGTCAGTCTGGTGTCAGCCTCGCTAGTGACGGTTTCAGTCTGGTGTCAGCCTCTCCTCGTGACGGTGTCCGTCTGGTGTCAGCCTCTCCTCGTTACGGTGTCAGTCTGGTGTCAGCCTCGCTAGTGACGGGGTCGGTCTGGTGTCAGCCTCTCCTCGTGACGGGGTCGGTCTGGTGTCAGCCTCTCCTCGTGACGGTGTCGGTCTGGTGTCAGCCTCTCCTCGTGACGTGGTCCGTCTGGTGTCAGCCTCTCCTCGTGACGGGGTCGGTCTGGTGTCAGCCTCTCTTCGTGACGGGGTCGGTCTGGTGTCAGCCTCGCTAGTGACGGTTTCAGTCTGGTGTCAGCCTCTCCTCGTGACGGTGTCAGTCTGGTGTCAGCCTCTCCTCGTGACGGTGTCAGTCTGGTGTCAGCCTCGCTAGTGACGGTTTCAGTCTGGTGTCAGCCTCTCCTCGTGACGGTGTCAGTCTGGTGTCAGCCTCTCCTCGTGACGGTGTCAGTCTGGTGTCAGCCTCGCTAGTGACGGTTTCAGTCTGGTGTCAGCCTCTCCTCGTGACGGTGTCGGTCTGGTGTCAGCCTCTCCTCGTGACGGGGTCCGTCTGGTGTCAGCCTCTCCTCGTGACGGTGTCGGTCTGGTGTCAGCCTCGCTAGTGACGGTTTCAGTCTGGTGTCAGCCTCTCCTCGTGACGGGGTCGGTCTGGTGTCAGCCTCTCCTCGTGACGGGGGTCGGTCTGGTGTCAGCCTCTCCTCGTGACGGGGTCGGTCTGGTGTCAGCCTCTCCTCGTGACGGTGTCAGTCTGGTGTCAGCCTCGCTAGTGACGGTGTCAGTCTGGTGTCAGCCTCGCTAGTGACGGTTTCAGTCTGGTGTCAGCCTCTCCTTGTGACGGTGTCAGTCTGGTGTCAGCCTCGCTAGTGACGGTGTCAGTCTGGTGTCAGCCTCGCTAGTGACGGTGTCAGTCTGGTGTCAGCCTCTCCTCGTGACGGTGTCGGTCTGGTGTCAGCCTCGCCTCGTGACGGTGTCGGTCTGGTGTCAGCCTCGCTAGTGACGGGGTCGGTCTGGTGTCAGCCTCGCCTCGTGACGGTGTCGGTCTGGTGTCAGCCTCGCCTCGTGACGGTGTCGGTCTGGTGTCATCCTCGCTAGTGACGGTGTCGGTCTGGTGTCATCCTTGCCTCGTGACGGGGTCGGTCTGGTGTCAGCCTCGCTAGTGACGGAGTCGGTCTGGTGTCAGCCTCTCCTCGTGACGGTGTCGGTCTGGTGTCAGCCTCTCCTCGTGACGGTGTCGTTCTGGTGTCAGCCTGTCCTCGTGACAGGGTCCGTCTGGTGTCAGCCTCGCTAGTGACGGTTTCGGTCTGGTGTCAGCCTCTCCTCGTGACGGTGTCAGTCTGGTGTCAGCCTCGCTAGTGACGGTTTCAGTCTGGTGTCAGCCTCTCCTCGTGACGGTGTCCGTCTGGTGTCAGCCTCTCCTCGTGACGGTGTCAGTCTGGTGTCAGCCTCGCTAGTGACGGGGTCGGTCTGGTGTCAGCCTCTCCTCGTGACGGGGTCGGTCTGGTGTCAGTCTCTCCTCGTGACGGTGTCGGTCTGGTGTCAGCCTCTCCTCGTGACGGGGTCCGTCTGGTGTCAGCCTCTCCTCGTGACGGTGTCAGTCTGGTGTCAGCCTCTCCTCGTGACGGTGTCAGTCTGGTGTCAGCCTCGCTAGTGATGGTGTCAGTCTGGTGTCAGCCTCTCCTCGTGACGGTGTCAGTCTGGTGTCAGCCTCGCTAGTGACGGTTTCAGTCTGGTGTCAGCCTCTCCTCGTGACGGTGTCCGTCTTGTGTCAGCCTCGCTAGTGACGGGGTCGGTCTGGTGTCAGCCTCGCTATTGACGGGGTCAGTCTGGTGTCAGCCTCTCCTCGTGACGGTGTCAGTCTGGTGTCAGCCTCGCTAGTGACGGTTTCAGTCTGGTGTCAGCCTCTCCTCGTGACGGTGTCAGTCTGGTGTCAGCCTCTCCTCGTGACGGGGTCGGTCTGGTGTCAGCCTCGCTAGTGACGGTTTCAGTCTGGTGTCAGCCTCGCTAGTGACGGTTTCAGTCTGGTGTCAGCCTCTCCTCGTGACGGTGTCCGTCTGGTGTCAGCCTCGCTAGTGACGGGGTCGGTCTGGTGTCAGCCTCGCTAGTGACGGGGTCGGTCTGGTGTCAGCCTCGCCTCGTGACGGTGTCGGTCTGGTGTCAGCCTCGCCTCGTGACGGTGTCAGTCTGGTGTCAGCCTCTCCTCGTGACGGTGTCAGTCTGGTGTCAGCCTCGCTAGTGACGGTTTCAGTCTGGTGTCAGCCTCTCCTCGTGACGGTGTCCGTCTGGTGTCAGCCTCGCTAGTGACGGGGTCGGTCTGGTGTCAGCCTCGCCTCGTGACGGTGTCGGTCTGGTGTCAGCCTCGCCTCGTGACGGTGTCGGTCTGGTGTCATCCTCGCTAGTGACGGTGTCGGTCTGGTGTCATCCTCGCCTCGTGACGGGGTCGGTCTGGTGTCAGCCTCGCTAGTGACGGGGTCGGTCTGGTGTCAGCCTCTCCTCGTGACGGGGTCGGTCTGGTGTCAGCCTCTCCTCGTGACGGTGTCGGTCTGGTGTCAGCCTCTCCTCGTGACGTGGTCCGTCTGGTGTCAGCCTCTCCTCGTGACGGGGTCGGTCTGGTGTCAGCCTCTCCTCGTGACGGGGTCGGTCTGGTGTCAGCCTCGCTAGTGACGGTTTCAGTCTGGTGTCAGCCTCTCCTCGTGACGGTGTCCGTCTGGTGTCAGCCTCGCTAGTGACGGGGTCGGTCTGGTGTCAGCCTCGCTAGTGACGGGGTCGGTCTGGTGTCAGCCTCGCCTCGTGACGGTGTCGGTCTGGTGTCAGCCTCGCCTCGTGACGGTGTCGGTCTGGTGTCATCCTCGCTAGTGACGGTGTCGGTCTGGTGTCATCCTCGCCTCGTGACGGGGTCGGTCTGGTGTCAGCCTCGCTAGTGACGGAGTCGGTCTGGTGTCAGCCTCTCCTCGTGACGGTGTCAGTCTGGTGTCAGCCTCTCCTCGTGACGGTGTCAGTCTGGTGTCAGCTTCTCCTCGTGACGGTGTCAGTCTGGTGTCAGCCTCGCTAGTGACGGGGTCAGTCTGGTGTCAGCCTCTCCTCGTGACGGGGTCCGTCTGGTGTCAGCCTCTCCTCGTGACGGTGTCGGTCTGGTGTCAGCCTCTCCTCGTGACGGGGTCCGTCTGGTGTCAGCCTCTCCTCGTGACGGGGTCGGTCTGGTGTCAGCCTCGCTAGTGACGGTTTCAGTCTGGTGTCAGCCTCTCCTCGTGACGGTGTCAGTCTGGTGTCAGCCTCGCTAGTGACGGTGTCAGTCTGGTGTCAGCCTCGCTAGTGACGGTTTCAGTCTGGTGTCAGCCTCTCCTCGTGACGGTGTCAGTCTGGTGTCAGCCTCGCTAGTGACGGGGTCGGTCTGGTGTCAGCCTCTCCTCGTGACGGGGTCGGTCTGGTGTCAGCCTCTCCTCGTGACGGTGTCAGTCTGGTGTCAGCCTCGCTAGTGACGGTTTCAGTCTGGTGTCAGCCTCTCCTCGTGACGGTGTCCGTCTGGTGTCAGCCTCGCTAGTGACGGGGTCGGTCTGGTGTCAGCCTCGCTAGTGACGGGGTCGGTCTGGTGTCAGCCTCGCCTCGTGACGGTGTCGGTCTGGTGTCAGCCTCGCCTCGTGACGGTGTCGGTCTGGTGTCATCCTCGCTAGTGACGGTGTCGGTCTGGTGTCATCCTCGCCTCGTGACGGGGTCGGTCTGGTGTCAGCCTCGCTAGTGACGGAGTCGGTCTGGTGTCAGCCTCTCCTCGTGACGGTGTCAGTCTGGTGTCAGCCTCTCCTCGTGACGGTGTCAGTCTGGTGTCAGCTTCTCCTCGTGACGGTGTCAGTCTGGTGTCAGCCTCGCTAGTGACGGGGTCAGTCTGGTGTCAGCCTCTCCTCGTGACGGGGTCCGTCTGGTGTCAGCCTCTCCTCGTGACGGTGTCGGTCTGGTGTCAGCCTCTCCTCGTGACGGGGTCCGTCTGGTGTCAGCCTCTCCTCGTGACGGGGTCGGTCTGGTGTCAGCCTCGCTAGTGACGGTTTCAGTCTGGTGTCAGCCTCTCCTCGTGACGGTGTCAGTCTGGTGTCAGCCTCGCTAGTGACGGTGTCAGTCTGGTGTCAGCCTCGCTAGTGACGGTTTCAGTCTGGTGTCAGCCTCTCCTCGTGACGGTGTCAGTCTGGTGTCAGCCTCGCTAGTGACGGGGTCGGTCTGGTGTCAGCCTCTCCTCGTGACGGGGTCGGTCTGGTGTCAGCCTCTCCTCGTGACGGTGTCAGTCTGGTGTCAGCCTCGCTAGTGACGGTTTCAGTCTGGTGTCAGCCTCTCCTCGTGACGGTGTCCGTCTGGTGTCAGCCTCGCTAGTGACGGGGTCGGTCTGGTGTCAGCCTCGCTAGTGACGGGGTCGGTCTGGTGTCAGCCTCGCCTCGTGACGGTGTCGGTCTGGTGTCAGCCTCGCCTCGTGACGGTGTCGGTCTGGTGTCATCCTCGCTAGTGACGGAGTCGGTCTGGTGTCAGCCTCTCCTCGTGACGGTGTCGGTCTGGTGTCAGCCTCTCCTCGTGACGGTGTCGGTCTGGTGTCAGCCTCTCCTCGTGACAGGGTCCGTCTGGTGTCAGCCTCGCTAGTGACGGTTTCGGTCTGGTGTCAGCCTCTCCTCGTGACGGTGTCAGTCTGGTGTCAGCCTCGCTAGTGACGGTGTCAGTCTGGTGTCAGCCTCGCTAGTGACGGTGTCAGTCTGGTGTCAGCCTCTCCTCGTGACGGTGTCAGTCTGGTGTCAGCCTCTCCTCGTGACGGTGTCAGTCTGGTGTCAGCCTCTCCTCGTGACGGTGTCAGTCTGGTGTCAGCCCCGCTAGTGACGGGGTCGGTCTGGTGTCAGCCTCTCCTCGTGACGGTGTCAGTCTGGTGTCAGCCTCTCCTCGTGACGGTGTCAGTCTGGTGTCAGCCTCGCTAGTAACGGTTTCAGTCTGGTGTCAGCCTCTCCTCGTGACGGTGTCCGTCTGGTGTCAGCCTCTCCTCGTGACGGTGTCAGTCTGGTGTCAGCCTCGCTAGTGACGGTTTCAGTCTGGTGTCAGCCTCTCCTCGTGACGGGGTCGGTCTGGTGTCAGCCTCTCCTCGTGACGGTGTCGGTCTGGTGTCAGCCTCTCCTCGTGACGGGGTCAGTCTGGTGTCAGCCTCTCCTCGTGACGGGGTCGGTCTGGTGTCAGCCTCGCTAGTGACGGTTTCAGTCTGGTGTCAGCCTCTCCTCGTGACGGTGTCAGTCTGGTGTCAGCCTCGCTAGTGACGGTGTCAGTCTGGTATCAGCCTCGCTAGTGACGGTTTCAGTCTGGTGTCAGCCTCTCCTCGTGACGGTGTCAGTCTGGTGTCAGCCTCGCTAGTGACGGTTTCAGTCTGGTGTCAGCCTCTCCTCGTGACGGTGTCAGTCTGGTGTCAGCCTCTCCTCGTGACAGTGTCAGTCTGGTGTCAGCCTCGCTAGTGACGGTTTCAGTCTGGTGTCAGCCTCTCCTCGTGACGGTGTCAGTCTGGTGTCAGCCTCTCCTCGTAACGGTGTCAGTCTGGTGTCAGCCTCGCTAGTGACGGTTTCAGTCTGGTGTCAGCCTCTCCTCGTGACGGTGTCCGTCTGGTGTCAGCCTCGCTAGTGACGGGGTCTGTCTGGTGTCAGCCTCGCTAGTGACGGGGTCGGTCTGGTGTCAGCCTCGCCTCGTGACGGTGTCGGTCTGGTGTCAGCCTCGCCTCGTGACGGTGTCGGTCTGGTGTCATCCTCGCTAGTGACGGTGTCGGTCTGGTGTCATCCTCGCCTCGTGACGGGGTCGGTCTGGTGTCAGCCTCGCTAGTGACGGAGTCGGTCTGGTGTCAGCCTCTCCTCGTGACGGTGTCGGTCTGGTGTCAGCCTCTCCTCGTGACGGTGTCGGTCTGGTGTCAGCCTCTCCTCGTGACAGGGTCCGTCTGGTGTCAGCCTCGCTAGTGACGGTTTCGGTCTGGTGTCAGCCTCTCCTCGTGACCGTGTCAGTCTGGTGTCAGCCTCGCTAGTGACGGTGTCAGTCTGGTGTCAGCCTCGCTAGTGACGGTGTCAGTCTGGTGTCAGCCTCTCCTCGTGACGGTGTCAGTCTGGTGTCAGCCTCGCTAGTGACGGTTTCGGTCTGGTGTCAGCCTCTCCTCGTGACGGTGTCAGTCTGGTGTCAGCCTCGCTAGTGACGGTTTTAGTCTGGTGTCAGCCTCTCCTTGTGACGGTGTCAGTCTGGTGTCAGCCTCTCCTCGTGACGGTGTCAGTCTGGTGTCAGCCTCTCCTCGTGACGGTGTCAGTCTGGTGTCAGCCTCTCCTCGTGACGGTGTCAGTCTGGTGTCAGCCTCGCTTGTGACGGTTTCAGTCTGGTGTCAGCCTCTCCTCGTGACGGTGTCAGTCTGGTGTCAGCCTCTCCTCGTGACGGTGTCAGTCTGGTGTCAGCCTCGCTAGTGACGGTTTCAGTCTGGTGTCAGCCTCGCCTCGTGACGGTGTCGGTCTGGTGTCAGCCTCGCCTCGTGACGGTGTCGGTCTGGTGTCAGCCTCGCTAGTGACGGTGTCAGTCTGGTGTCAGCCTCTCCTCGTGACGGTGTCAGTCTGGTGTCAGCCTCTCCTCGTGACGGTGTCAGTCTGGTGTCAGCCTCGCTAGTGACGGTTTCAGTCTGGTGTCAGCCTCTCCTCGTGACGGTGTCAGTCTGGTGTCAGCCTCGCTAGTGACGGTTTCAGTCTGGTGTCAGCCTCTCCTCGTGACGGTGTCCGTCTGGTGTCAGCCTCTCCTCGTGACGGTGTCAGTCTGGTGTCAGCCTCGCTAGTGACGGTTTCAGTCTGGTGTCAGCCTCTCCTCGTGACGGTGTCAGTCTGGTGTCAGCCTCTCCTCGTGACGGTGTCCGTCTGGTGTCAGCCTCGCTAGTGACGGGGTCGGTCTGGTGTCAGCCTCGCTAGTGACGGGGTCGGTCTGGTGTCAGCCTCTCCTCGTGACGGTGTCAGTCTGGTGTCAGCCTCGCTAGTGACGTTTTCAGTCTGGTGTCAGCCTCTCCTCGTGACGGTGTCAGTCTGGTGTCAGCCTCTCCTCGTGACGGTGTCAGTCTGGTGTCAGCCTCGCTAGTGACGGTTTCAGTCTGGTGTCAGCCTCTCCTCGTGACGGTGTCCGTCTGGTGTCAGCCTCGCTAGTGACGGGGTCGGTCTGGTGTCAGCCTCGCTAGTGACGGGGTCGGTCTGGTGTCAGCCTCGCCTCGTGACGGTGTCGGTCTGGTGTCAGCCTCGCCTCGTGACGGTGTCGGTCTGGTGTCATCCTCGCTAGTGACGGTGTCGGTCTGGTGTCAGCCTCGCTAGTGACGGAGTCGGTCTGGTGTCAGCCTCTCCTCGTGACGGTGTCGGTCTGGTGTCAGCCTCTCCTCGTGACGGTGTCGGTCTGGTGTCAGCCTCTCCTCGTGACAGTGTCCGTCTGGTGTCAGCCTCGCTAGTGACGGTTTCGGTCTGGTGTCAGCCTCTCCTCGTGACGGTGTCAGTCTGGTGTCAGCCTCGCTAGTGACGGTGTCAGTCTGGTGTCAGCCTCGCTAGTGACGGTGTCAGTCTGGTGTCAGCCTCTCCTCGTGACGGTGTCAGTCTGGTGTCAGCCTCTCCTCGTGACGGTGTCAGTCTGGTGTCAGCCTCGCTAGTGACGGTTTCAGTCTGGTGTCAGCCTCTCCTCGTGACGGTGTCCGTCTGGTGTCAGCCTCTCCTCGTGACGGTGTCAGTCTGGTGTCAGCCTCGCTAGTGACGGGGTCGGTCTGGTGTCAGCCTCTCCTCGTGACGGGGTCGGTCTGGTGTCATCCTCTCCTCGTGACGGTGTCAGTCTGGTGTCAGCCTCTCCTCGTGACGGTGTCAGTCTGGTTTCAGCCTCGCTAGTGACGGGGTCGGTCTGGTGTCAGCCTCTCCTCGTGACGGGGTCGGTCTGGTTTCAGCCTCTCCTCGTGACGGTGTCGGTCTGGTGTCAGCCTCGCTAGTGACGGTTTCAGTCTGGTGATAGCCTCTCCTCGTGACGGTGTCCGTCTGGTGTCAGCCTCTCCTCGTGACGGTGTCCGTCTGGTGTCAGCCTCTCCTCGTGACGGGGTCCGTCTGGTGTCAGCCTCTCCTCGTGACGGGGTCGGTCTGGTGTCAGCCTCGCTAGTGACGGTTTCAGTCTGGTGTCAGCCTCTCCTCGTGACGGTGTCAGTCTGGTGTCAGCCTCGCTAGTGACGGTGTCAGTCTGGTGTCAGCCTCGCTAGTGACGGTGTCAGTCTGGTGTCAGCCTCTCCTCGTGACGGTGTCAGTCTGGTGTCAGCCTCGCTAGTGACGGTTTCAGTCTGGTGTCAGCCTCTCCTCGTGACGGTTTCAGTCTGGTGTCAGCCTCTCCTCGTGACGGTGTCAGTCTGGTGTCAGCCTCTCCTCGTGACGGTGTCCGTCTGGTGTCAGCCTCTCCTCGTGACGGTGTCAGTCTGGTGTCAGCCTCGCTAGTGACGGGGTCGGTCTGGTGTCAGCCTCTCCTCGTGACGGGGTCGGTCTGGTGTCAGCCTCTCCTCGTGACGGTGTCGGTCTGGTGTCAGCCTCTCCTCGTGACGGGGTCCGTCTGGTGTCAGCCTCTCCTCGTGACGGGGTCGGTCTGGTGTCAGCCTCTCCTCGTGACGGGGTCGGTCTGGTGTCAGCCTCGCTAGTGACGGTTTCAGTCTGGTGTCAGCCTCTCCTCGTGACGGTGTCAGTCTGGTGTCAGCCTCGCTAGTGACGGTGTCGGTCTGGTGTCATCCTTGCTAGTGACGGTGTCGGTCTGGTGTCATCCTCGCCTCGTGATGGGGTCGGTCTGGTGTCAGCCTCGCTAGTGACGGAGTCGGTCTGGTGTCAGCCTCTCCTCGTGACGGTGTCGGTCTGGTGTCAGCCTCTCCTCGTGACGGTGTCGGTCTGGTGTCAGCCTCTCCTCGTGACAGGGTCCGTCTGGTGTCAGCCTCGCTAGTGACGGTTTCAGTCTGGTGTCAGCCTCTCCTCGTGACGGTGTCAGTCTGGTGTCAGCCTCGCTAGTGACGGTTTCAGTCTGGTGTCAGCCTCTCCTCGTGACGGTGTCAGTCTGGTGTCAGCCTCTCCTCGTGACGGTGTCAGTCTGGTGTCAGCCTCGCTAGTGACGGTTTCAGTCTGGTGTCAGCCTCTCCTCGTGACGGTGTCCGTCTGGTGTCAGCCTCGCTAGTGACGGGGTCGGTCTGGTGTCAGCCTCGCTAGTGACGGGGTCGGTCTGGTGTCAGCCTCGCCTCGTGACGGTGTCGGTCTGGTGTCAGCCTCGCCTCGTGACGGTGTCGGTCTGGTGTCATCCTCGCTAGTGACGGTGTCGGTCTGGTGTCAGCCTCGCTAGTGACGGAGTCGGTCTGGTGTCAGCCTCTCCTCGTGACGGTGTCGGTCTGGTGTCAGCCTCTCCTCGTGACGGTGTCGGTCTGGTGTCAGCCTCTCCTCGTGACAGTGTCCGTCTGGTGTCAGCCTCGCTAGTGACGGTTTCGGTCTGGTGTCAGCCTCTCCTCGTGACGGTGTCAGTCTGGTGTCAGCCTCGCTAGTGACGGTGTCAGTCTGGTGTCAGCCTCGCTAGTGACGGTGTCAGTCTGGTGTCAGCCTCTCCTCGTGACGGTGTCAGTCTGGTGTCAGCCTCTCCTCGTGACGGTGTCAGTCTGGTGTCAGCCTCGCTAGTGACGGGGTCGGTCTGGTGTCAGCCTCTCCTCGTGACGGTGTCAGTCTGGTGTCAGCCTCGCTAGTGACGGTTTCAGTCTGGTGTCAGCCTCTCCTCGTGACGGTTTCAGTCTGGTGTCAGCCTCTCCTCGTGACGGTGTCAGTCTGGTGTCAGCCTCTCCTCGTGACGGTGTCCGTCTGGTGTCAGCCTCTCCTCGTGACGGTGTCAGTCTGGTGTCAGCCTCGCTAGTGACGGGGTCGGTCTGGTGTCAGCCTCTCCTCGTGACGGGGTCGGTCTGGTGTCAGCCTCTCCTCGTGACGGTGTCGGTCTGGTGTCAGCCTCTCCTCGTGACGGGGTCCGTCTGGTGTCAGCCTCTCCTCGTGACGGGGTCGGTCTGGTGTCAGCCTCTCCTCGTGACGGGGTCGGTCTGGTGTCAGCCTCGCTAGTGACGGTTTCAGTCTGGTGTCAGCCTCTCCTCGTGACGGTGTCAGTCTGGTGTCAGCCTCGCTAGTGACGGTGTCAGTCTGGTGTCAGCCTCGCTAGTGACGGTTTCAGTCTGGTGTCAGCCTCTCCTCGTGACGGTGTCCGTCTGGTGTCAGCCTCGCTAGTGACGGGGTCGGTCTGGTGTCAGCCTCGCTAGTGACGGGGTCGGTCTGGTGTCAGCCTCGCCTCGTGACGGTGTCGGTCTGGTGTCAGCCTCGCCTCGTGACGGTGTCGGTCTGGTGTCATCCTTGCTAGTGACGGTGTCGGTCTGGTGTCATCCTCGCCTCGTGACGGGGTCGGTCTGGTGTCAGCCTCGCTAGTGACGGAGTCGGTCTGGTGTCAGCCTCTCCTCGTGACGGTGTCGGTCTGGTGTCAGCCTCTCCTCGTGACGGTGTCGGTCTGGTGTCAGCCTCTCCTCGTGACAGGGTCCGTCTGGTGTCAGCCTCGCTAGTGACGGTTTCAGTCTGGTGTCAGCCTCTCCTCGTGACGGTGTCAGTCTGGTGTCAGCCTCGCTAGTGACGGTTTCAGTCTGGTGTCAGCCTCTCCTCGTGACGGTGTCAGTCTGGTGTCAGCCTCTCCTCGTGACGGTGTCAGTCTGGTGTCAGCCTCGCTAGTGACGGTTTCAGTCTGGTGTCAGCCTCTCCTCGTGACGGTGTCCGTCTGGTGTCAGCCTCGCTAGTGACGGGGTCGGTCTGGTGTCAGCCTCGCTAGTGACGGGGTCGGTCTGGTGTCAGCCTCGCCTCGTGACGGTGTTGGTCTGGTGTCAGCCTCGCCTCGTGACGGTGTCGGTCTGGTGTCATCCTCGCTAGTGACGGTGTCGGTCTGGTGTCAGCCTCGCTAGTGACGGAGTCGGTCTGGTGTCAGCCTCTCCTCGTGACGGTGTCGGTCTGGTGTCAGCCTCTCCTCGTGACGGTGTCGGTCTGGTGTCAGCCTCTCCTCGTGACAGTGTCCGTCTGGTGTCAGCCTCGCTAGTGACGGTTTCGGTCTGGTGTCAGCCTCTCCTCGTGACGGTGTCAGTCTGGTGTCAGCCTCGCTAGTGACGGTGTCAGTCTGGTGTCAGCCTCGCTAGTGACGGTGTCAGTCTGGTGTCAGCCTCTCCTCGTGACGGTGTCAGTCTGGTGTCAGCCTCTCCTCGTGACGGTGTCAGTCTGGTGTCAGCCTCGCTAGTGACGGTTTCAGTCTGGTGTCAGCCTCTCCTCGTGACGGTGTCCGTCTGGTGTCAGCCTCTCCTCGTGACGGTGTCAGTCTGGTGTCAGCCTCGCTAGTGACGGGGTCGGTCTGGTGTCAGCCTCTCCTCGTGACGGGGTCGGTCTGGTGTCATCCTCTCCTCGTGACGGTGTCAGTCTGGTGTCAGCCTCTCCTCGTGACGGTGTCAGTCTGGTTTCAGCCTCGCTAGTGACGGGGTCGGTCTGGTGTCAGCCTCTCCTCGTGACGGTGTCTGTCTGGTGTCAGCCTCGCTAGTGACGGTTTCAGTCTGGTGTCAGCCTCTCCTCGTGACGGTGTCCGTCTGGTGTCAGCCTCTCCTCGTGACGGTGTCCGTCTGGTGTCAGCCTCTCCTCGTGACGGGGTCCGTCTGGTGTCAGCCTCTCCTCGTGACGGGGTCGGTCTGGTGTCAGCCTCGCTAGTGACGGTTTCAGTCTGGTGTCAGCCTCTCCTCGTGACGGTGTCAGTCTGGTGTCAGCCTCTCCTCGTGACGGTGTCGGTCTGGTGTCAGCCTCTCCTCGTGACGGGGTCCGTCTGGTGTCAGCCTCTCCTCGTGACGGGGTCGGTCTGGTGTCAGCCTCTCCTCGTGACGGGGTCGGTCTGGTGTCAGCCTCGCTAGTGACGGTTTCAGTCTGGTGTCAGCCTCTCCTCGTGACGGTGTCAGTCTGGTGTCAGCCTCGCTAGTGACGGTTTCAGTCTGGTGTCAGCCTCTCCTCGTGACGGTTTCAGTCTGGTGTCAGCCTCTCCTCGTGACGGTGTCAGTCTGGTGTCAGCCTCGCTAGTGACGGTTTCAGTCTGGTGTCAGCCTCTCCTCGTGACGGTTTCAGTCTGGTGTCAGCCTCTCCTCGTGACGGTGTCAGTCTGGTGTCAGCCTCTCCTCGTGACGGTGTCCGTCTGGTGTCAGCCTCTCCTCGTGACGGTGTCAGTCTGGTGTCAGCCTCGCTAGTGACGGGGTCGGTCTGGTGTCAGCCTCTCCTCGTGACGGGGTCGGTCTGGTGTCAGCCTCTCCTCGTGACGGTGTCGGTCTGGTGTCAGCCTCTCCTCGTGACGGGGTCCGTCTGGTGTCAGCCTCTCCTCGTGACGGGGTCGGTCTGGTGTCAGCCTCTCCTCGTGACGGGGTCGGTCTGGTGTCAGCCTCGCTAGTGACGGTTTCAGTCTGGTGTCAGCCTCTCCTCGTGACGGTGTCAGTCTGGTGTCAGCCTCGCTAGTGACGGTGTCAGTCTGGTGTCAGCCTCGCTAGTGACGGTTTCAGTCTGGTGTCAGCCTCTCCTCGTGACGGTGTCCGTCTGGTGTCAGCCTCGCTAGTGACGGGGTCGGTCTGGTGTCAGCCTCGCTAGTGACGGGGTCGGTCTGGTGTCAGCCTCGCCTCGTGACGGTGTCGGTCTGGTGTCAGCCTCGCCTCGTGACGGTGTCGGTCTGGTGTCATCCTTGCTAGTGACGGTGTCGGTCTGGTGTCATCCTCGCCTCGTGACGGGGTCGGTCTGGTGTCAGCCTCGCTAGTGACGGAGTCGGTCTGGTGTCAGCCTCTCCTCGTGACGGTGTCGGTCTGGTGTCAGCCTCTCCTCGTGACGGTGTCGGTCTGGTGTCAGCCTCTCCTCGTGACAGGGTCCGTCTGGTGTCAGCCTCGCTAGTGACGGTTTCAGTCTGGTGTCAGCCTCTCCTCGTGACGGTGTCAGTCTGGTGTCAGCCTCGCTAGTGACGGTTTCAGTCTGGTGTCAGCCTCTCCTCGTGACGGTGTCAGTCTGGTGTCAGCCTCTCCTCGTGACGGTGTCAGTCTGGTGTCAGCCTCGCTAGTGACGGTTTCAGTCTGGTGTCAGCCTCTCCTCGTGACGGTGTCCGTCTGGTGTCAGCCTCGCTAGTGACGGGGTCGGTCTGGTGTCAGCCTCGCTAGTGACGGGGTCGGTCTGGTGTCAGCCTCGCCTCGTGACGGTGTTGGTCTGGTGTCAGCCTCGCCTCGTGACGGTGTCGGTCTGGTGTCATCCTCGCTAGTGACGGTGTCGGTCTGGTGTCAGCCTCGCTAGTGACGGAGTCGGTCTGGTGTCAGCCTCTCCTCGTGACGGTGTCGGTCTGGTGTCAGCCTCTCCTCGTGACGGTGTCGGTCTGGTGTCAGCCTCTCCTCGTGACAGTGTCCGTCTGGTGTCAGCCTCGCTAGTGACGGTTTCGGTCTGGTGTCAGCCTCTCCTCGTGACGGTGTCAGTCTGGTGTCAGCCTCGCTAGTGACGGTGTCAGTCTGGTGTCAGCCTCGCTAGTGACGGTGTCAGTCTGGTGTCAGCCTCTCCTCGTGACGGTGTCAGTCTGGTGTCAGCCTCTCCTCGTGACGGTGTCAGTCTGGTGTCAGCCTCGCTAGTGACGGTTTCAGTCTGGTGTCAGCCTCTCCTCGTGACGGTGTCCGTCTGGTGTCAGCCTCTCCTCGTGACGGTGTCAGTCTGGTGTCAGCCTCGCTAGTGACGGGGTCGGTCTGGTGTCAGCCTCTCCTCGTGACGGGGTCGGTCTGGTGTCATCCTCTCCTCGTGACGGTGTCAGTCTGGTGTCAGCCTCTCCTCGTGACGGTGTCAGTCTGGTTTCAGCCTCGCTAGTGACGGGGTCGGTCTGGTGTCAGCCTCTCCTCGTGACGGTGTCGGTCTGGTGTCAGCCTCGCTAGTGACGGTTTCAGTCTGGTGTCAGCCTCTCCTCGTGACGGTGTCCGTCTGGTGTCAGCCTCTCCTCGTGACGGTGTCCGTCTGGTGTCAGCCTCTCCTCGTGACGGGGTCCGTCTGGTGTCAGCCTCTCCTCGTGACGGGGTCGGTCTGGTGTCAGCCTCGCTAGTGACGGTTTCAGTCTGGTGTCAGCCTCTCCTCGTGACGGTGTCAGTCTGGTGTCAGCCTCGCTAGTGACGGTGTCAGTCTGGTGTCAGCCTCGCTAGTGACGGTGTCAGTCTGGTGTCAGCCTCTCCTCGTGACGGTGTCAGTCTGGTGTCAGCCTCGCTAGTGACGGTTTCAGTCTGGTGTCAGCCTCTCCTCGTGACGGTGTCAGTCTGGTGTCAGCCTCTCCTCATGACGGTGTCAGTCTGGTGTCAGCCTCGCTAGTGACGGTTTCAGTCTGGTGTCAGCCTCTCCTCGTGACGGTGTCCGTCTGGTATCAGCCTCGCTAGTGACGGGGTCGGTCTGGTGTCAGCCTCGCTAGTGACGGGGTCGGTCTGGTGTCAGCCTCGCCTCGTGACGGTGTCGGTCTGGTGTCAGCCTCGCCTCGTGACGGTGTATGTCTGGTGTCATCCTCGCTAGTGACGGTGTCGGTCTGGTGTCATCCTCGCCTCGTGACGGGGTCTGTCTGGTGTCAGCCTCGCTAGTGACGGAGTCGGTCTGGTGTCAGCCTCTCCTCGTGACGGTGTCGGTCTGGTGTCAGCCTCTCCTCGTGACGGTGTCGGTCTGGTGTCAGCCTCTCCTCGTGACAGGGTCCGTCTGGTGTCAGCCTCGCTAGTGACGGTTTCGGTCTGGTGTCAGCCTCTCCTCGTGACGGTGTCAGTCTGGTGTCAGCCTCTCCTCGTGACGGTGTCGGTCTGGTGTCAGCCTCTCCTTGTGACAGGGTCCGTCTGGTGTCAGCCTCGCTAGTGACGGTTTCGGTCTGGTGTCAGCCTCTCCTCGTGACGGTGTCAGTCTGGTGTCAGCCTCGCTAGTGACGGTGTCAGTCTGGTGTCAGCCTCGCTAGTGACGGTGTCAGTCTGGTGTCAGCCTCTCCTCGTAACGGTGTCAGTCTGGTGTCAGCCTCTCCTCGTGACGGTGTCAGTCTGGTGTCAGCCTCGCTAGTGACGGTTTCAGTCTGGTGTCAGCCTCTCCTCGTGACGGTGTCCGTCTGGTGTCAGCCTCTCCTCGTGACGGTGTCAGTCTGGTGTCAGCCTCGCTAGTGACGGGGTCGGTCTGGTGTCAGCCTCTCCTCGTGACGGGGTCGGTCTGGTGTCAGCCTCTCCTCGTGACGGTGTCGGTCTGGTGTCAGCCTCTCCTCGTGACGGGGTCCGTCTGGTGTCAGCCTCTCCTCGTGACGGGGTCGGTCTGGTGTCAGCCTCTCCTCGTTACGGGGTCGGTCTGGTGTCAGCCTCGCTAGTGACGGTTTCAGTCTGGTGTCAGCCTCTCCTCGTGACGGTGTCAGTCTGGTGTCAGCCTCGCTAGTGACGGTGTCAGTCTGGTGTCAGCCTCGCTAGTGACGGTTTCAGTCTGGTGTCAGCCTCTCCTCGTGACGGTGTCAGTCTGGTGTCAGCCTCGCTAGTGACGGTTTCAGTCTGGTGTCAGCCTCTCCTCGTGACGGTTTCAGTCTGGTGTCAGCCTCTCCTCGTGACGGTGTCAGTCTGGTGTCAGCCTCTCCTCGTGACGGTGTCAGTCTGGTGTCAGCCTCGCTAGTGACGGTTTCAGTCTGGTGTCAGCCTCTCCTCGTGACGGTGTCCGTCTGGTGTCAGCCTCGCTAGTGACGGGGTCGGTCTGGTGTCAGCCTCGCTAGTGACGGGGTCGGTCTGGTGTCAGCCTCGCCTCGTGACGGTGTCGGTCTGGTGTCAGCCTCGCCTCGTGACGGTGTCGGTCTGGTGTCATCCTCGCTAGTGACGGTGTCGGTCTGGTGTCATCCTCGCCTCGTGACGGGGTCTGTCTGGTGTCAGCCTCTCCTCGTGACGGTGTCGGTCTGGTGTCAGCCTCTCCTCGTGACAGGGTCCGTCTGGTGTCAGCCTCGCTAGTGACGGTTTCGGTCTGGTGTCAGCCTCGCTAGTGACGGTGTCAGTCTGGTGTCAGCCTCTCCTCGTGACGGTGTCAGTCTGGTGTCAGCCTCTCCTCGTGACGGTGTCAGTCTGGTGTCAGCCTCTCCTCGTGACGGTGTCAGTCTGGTGTCAGCCTCGCTAGTGACGGGGTCGGTCTGGTGTCAGCCTCTCCTCGTGACGGGGTCGGTCTGGTGTCAGCCTCTCCTCGTGACGGTGTCGGTCTGGTGTCAGCCTCTCCTCGTGACGGGGTCCGTCTGGTGTCAGCCTCTCCTCGTGACGGGGTCGGTCTGGTGTCAGCCTCTCCTCGTGACGGGGTCGGTCTGGTGTCAGCCTCGCCTCGTGACGGTGTCGGTCTGGTGTCATCCTCGCTAGTGACGGTGTCGGTCTGGTGTCATCCTCGCCTCGTGACGGGGTCGGTCTGGTGTCAGCCTCTCCTCGTGACGGGGTCAGTCTGGTGTCAGCCTCGCTAGTGACGGTTTCAGTCTGGTGTCAGCCTCTCCTCGTGACGGTGTCCGTCTGGTGTCAGCCTCTCCTCGTGACGGTGTCAGTCTGGTATCAGCCTCGCTAGTGACGGGGTCGGTCTGGTGTCAGCCTTTCCTCGTGACGGGGTCGGTCTGGTGTCAGCCTCTCCTCGTGACGGTGTCGGTCTGGTGTCAGCCTCTCCTCGTGACTGGGTCCGTCTGGTGTCAGCCTCGCTAGTGACGGTTTCAGTCTGGTGTCAGCCTCTCCTCGTGACGGTGTCAGTCTGGTGTCAGCCTCGCTAGTGACGGTGTCAGTCTGGTGTCAGCCTCGCTAGTGACGGTTTCAGTCTGGTGTCAGCCTCTCCTCGTGACGGTGTCAGTCTGGTGTCAGCCTCTCCTCGTGACGGTGTCAGTCTGGTGTCAGCCTCGCTAGTGACGGTTTCAGTCTGGTGTCAGCCTCTCCTCGTGACGGTGTCCGTCTGGTGTCAGCCTCTCCTCGTGACGGTGTCGGTCTGGTGTCATCCTCGCTAGTGACGGTGTCGGTCTGGTGTCATCCTCGCCTCGTGACGGGGTCGGTCTGGTGTCAGCCTCGCTAGTGACGGAGTCGGTCTGGTGTCAGCCTCTCCTAGTGACGGTGTCGGTCTGGTGTCAGCCTCTCCTCGTGACGGTGTCGGTCTGGTGTCAGCCTCTCCTCGTGACAGGGTCCGTCTGGTGTCAGCCTTGCTAGTGACGGTTTCGGTCTGGTGTCAGCCTCTCCTCGTGACGGTGTCAGTCTGGTGTCAGCCTCGCTAGTGACGGTGTCAGTCTGGTGTCAGCCTCGCTAGTGACGGTGTCAGTCTGGTGTCAGCCTCTCCTCGTGACGGTGTCAGTCTGGTGTCAGCCTCTCCTCGTGACGGTGTCAGTCTGGTGTCAGCATCGCTAGTGACGGTTTCAGTCTGGTGTCAGCCTCTCCTCGTGACGGTGTCCGTCTGGTGTCAGCCTCTCCTCGTGACGGTGTCAGTCTGGTGTCAGCCTCGCTAGTGACGGGGTCGGTCTGGTGTCAGCCTCTCCTCGTGACGGGGTCGGTCTGGTGTCAGCCTCTACTCGTGACGGTGTCGGTCTGGTGTCAGCCTCTCCTCGTGACAGGGTCCGTCTGGTGTCAGCCTCTCCTCGTGACGGGGTCGGTCTGGTGTCAGCCTCTCCTCGTGACGGGGTCGGTCTGGTGTCAGCCTCTCCTCGTGACGGTGTCGGTCTGGTGTCAGCCTCTCCTCGTGACGGGGTCCGTCTGGTGTCAGCCTCTCCTCGTGACGGGGTCGGTCTGGTGTCAGCCTCTCCTCGTGACGGGGTCGGTCTGGTGTCAGCCTCTCCTCGTGACGGTGTCGGTCTGGTGTCAGCCTCTCCTCGTGACGGGGTCCGTCTGGTGTCAGCCTCTCCTCGTGACGGGGTCGGTCTGGTGTCAGCCTCGCTAGTGACGGTTTCAGTCTGGTGTCAGCCTCTCCTCGTGACGGTGTCCGTCTGGTGTCAGCCTCTCCTCGTGACGGTGTCGGTCTGGTGTCATCCTCGCTAGTGACGGTGTCGGTCTGGTGTCATCCTCGCCTCGTGACGGGGTCGGTCTGGTGTCAGCCTCGCTAGTGACGGAGTCGGTCTGGTGTCAGCCTCTCCTAGTGACGGTGTCGGTCTGGTGTCAGCCTCTCCTCGTGACGGTGTCGGTCTGGTGTCAGCCTCTCCTCGTGACAGGGTCCGTCTGGTGTCAGCCTTGCTAGTGACGGTTTCGGTCTGGTGTCAGCCTCTCCTCGTGACGGTGTCAGTCTGGTGTCAGCCTCGCTAGTGACGGTGTCAGTCTGGTGTCAGCCTCGCTAGTGACGGTGTCAGTCTGGTGTCAGCCTCTCCTCGTGACGGTGTCAGTCTGGTGTCAGCCTCTCCTCGTGACGGTGTCAGTCTGGTGTCAGCATCGCTAGTGACGGTTTCAGTCTGGTGTCAGCCTCTCCTCGTGACGGTGTCCGTCTGGTGTCAGCCTCTCCTCGTGACGGTGTCAGTCTGGTGTCAGCCTCGCTAGTGACGGGGTCGGTCTGGTGTCAGCCTCTCCTCGTGACGGGGTCGGTCTGGTGTCAGCCTCTACTCGTGACGGTGTCGGTCTGGTGTCAGCCTCTCCTCGTGACAGGGTCCGTCTGGTGTCAGCCTCTCCTCGTGACGGGGTCGGTCTGGTGTCAGCCTCTCCTCGTGACGGGGTCGGTCTGGTGTCAGCCTCTCCTCGTGACGGTGTCGGTCTGGTGTCAGCCTCTCCTCGTGACGGGGTCCGTCTGGTGTCAGCCTCTCCTCGTGACGGGGTCGGTCTGGTGTCAGCCTCTCCTCGTGACGGGGTCGGTCTGGTGTCAGCCTCTCCTCGTGACGGTGTCGGTCTGGTGTCAGCCTCTCCTCGTGACGGGGTCCGTCTGGTGTCAGCCTCTCCTCGTGACGGGGTCGGTCTGGTGTCAGCCTCGCTAGTGACGGTTTCAGTCTGGTGTCAGCCTCTCCTCGTGACGGTGTCAGTCTGGTGTCAGCCTCGCTAGTGACGGTTTCAGTCTGGTGTCAGCCTCGCTAGTGACGGTTTCAGTCTGGTGTCAGCCTCTCCTCGTGACGGTGTCAGTCTGGTGTCAGCCTCTCCTCGTGACGGTGTCCGTCTGGTGTCAGCCTCTCCTCGTGACGGTGTCAGTCTGGTGTCAGCCTCGCTAGTGACGGGGTCGGTCTGGTGTCAGCCTCTCCTCGTGACGGGGTCGGTCTGGTGTCAGCCTCTCCTCGTGACGGTGTCAGTCTGGTGTCAGCCTCTCCTCGTGACGGTGTCAATCTGGTGTCAGCCTCGCTAGTGACGGTTTCAGTCTGGTGTCAGCCTCTCCTCGTGACGGTGTCAGTCTGGTGTCAGCCTCTCCTCGTGACGGTGTCAGTCTGGTGTCAGCCTCGCTAGTGACGGTTTCAGTCTGGTGTCAGCCTCTCCTCGTGACGGTGTCCGTCTGGTGTCAGCCTCGCCTCGTGACGGTGTCGGTCTGGTGTCATTCTCGCTAGTGACGGTGTCGGTCTGGTGTCATCCTCGCCTCGTGACGGGGTCGGTCTGGTGTCAGCCTCGCTAGTGACGGAGTCGGTCTGGTGTCAGCCTCTCCTCGTGACGGTGTCGGTCTGGTGTCAGCCTCTCCTCGTGACGGTGTCGGTCTGGTGTCAGCCTCTCCTCGTGACAGGGTCCGTCTGGTGTCAGCCTCGCTAGTGACGGTTTCGGTCTGGTGTCAGCCTCTCCTCGTGACGGTGTCCGTCTGGTGTCAGCCTCGCTAGTGACGGTGTCAGTCTGGTGTCAGCCTCGCTAGTGACGGTGTCGGTCTGGTGTCAGCCTCTCCTCGTGACGGTATCAGTCTGGTGTCAGCCTCTCCTCGTGACGGTGTCAGTCTGGTGTCAGCCTCGCTAGTGACGGTTTCAGTCTGGTGTCAGCCTCTCCTCGTGACGGTGTCCGTCTGGTGTCAGCCTCTCCTCGTGACGGTGTCAGTCTGGTGTCAGCCTCGCTAGTGACGGGGTCGGTCTGGTGTCAGCCTCTCCTCGTGACGGGGTCGGTCTGGTGTCAGCCTCTCCTCGTGACGGTGTCGGTCTGGTGTCAGCCTCTCCTCGTGACGGGGTCCGTCTGGTGTCAGCCTCTCCTCGTGACGGGGTCGGTCTGGTGTCAGCCTCTCCTCGTGACGGGGTCGGTCTGGTGTCAGCCTCTCCTCGTGACGGTGTCGGTCTGGTGTCAGCCTCTCCTCGTGACGGGGTCCGTCTGGTGTCAGCCTCTCCTCGTGACGGGGTCGGTCTGGTGTCAGCCTCGCTAGTGACGGTTTCAGTCTGGTGTCAGCCTCTCCTCGTGACGGTGTCAGTCTGGTGTCAGCCTCGCTAGTGACGGTGTCAGTCTGGTGTCAGCCTCGCTAGTGACGGTTTCAGTCTGGTGTCAGCCTCTCCTCGTGACGGTGTCAGTCTGGTGTCAGCCTCTCCTCGTGACGGTGTCAGTCTGGTGTCAGCCTCGCTAGTGACGGTTTCAGTCTGGTGTCAGCCTCTCCTCGTGACGGTGTCCGTCTGGTGTCAGCCTCGCTAGTGACGGGTCCGGTCTGGTGTCAGCCTCGCTAGTGACGGGGTCGGTCTGGTGTCAGCCTCTCCTCGTGACGGGGTCGGTCTGGTGTCAGCCTCTCCTCGTGACGGTGTCGGTCTGGTGTCAGCCTCTCCTCGTGAGGGGGTCCGTCTGGTGTCAGCCTCTCCTCGTGACGGGGTCGGTCTGGTGTCAGCCTCGCTAGTGACGGTTTCAGTCTGGTGTCAGCCTCTCCTCGTGACGGTGTCCGTCTGGTGTCAGCCTCGCTAGTGACGGGTCCGGTCTGGTGTCATCCTCGCTAGTGACGGTTTCGGTCTGGTGTCAGCCTCTCCTCGTGACGGTGTCAGTCTGGTGTCAGCCTCGCTAGTGACGGTGTCAGTCTGGTGTCAGCCTCGCTAGTGACGGTGTCAGTCTGGTGTCAGCCTCTCCTCGTGACGGTGTCAGTCTGGTGTCAGCCTCTCCTCGTGACGGTGTCAGTCTGGTGTCAGCCTCGCTAGTGACGGTTTCAGTCTGGTGTCAGCCTCTCCTCGTGACGGTGTCCGTCTGGTGTCAGCCTCTCCTCGTGACGGTGTCAGTCTGGTGTCAGCCTCGCTAGTGACGGGGTCGGTCTGGTGTCAGCCTCTCCTCGTGACGGGGTCGGTCTGGTGTCAGCCTCTCCTCGTGACGGTGTCGGTCTGATGTCAGCCTCTCCTCGTGACGGGGTCCGTCTGGTGTCAGCCTCTCATCGTGACGGGGTCGGTCTGGTGTCAGCCTCTCCTCGTGACGGGGTCGGTCTGGTGTCAGCCTCTCCTCGTGACGGTGTCGGTCTGGTGTCAGCCTCTCCTCGTGACGGGGTCCGTCTGGTGTCAGCCTCTCCTCGTGACGGGGTCGGTCTGGTGTCAGCCTCTCCTCGTGACGGGGTCGGTCTGGTGTCAGCCTCTCCTCGTAACGGTGTCGGTCTGGTGTCAGCCTCTCCTCGTGACGGGGTCCGTCTGGTGTCAGCCTCTCCTCGTGACGGGGTCGGTCTGGTGTCAGCCTCGCTAGTGACGGTTTCAGTCTGGTGTCAGCCTCTCCTCGTGACGGTGTCAGTCTGGTGTCAGCCTCGCTAGTGACGGTGTCAGTCTGGTGTCAGCCTCGCTAGTGACGGTTTCAGTCTGGTGTCAGCCTCTCCTCGTGACGGTGTCAGTCTGGTGTCAGCCTCTCCTCGTGACGGTGTCAGTCTGGTGTCAGCCTCTCCTCGTGACGGGGTCTGTCTGGTGTCAGCCTCTCCTCGTGACGGGGTCCGTCTGGTGTCAGCCTCTCCTTGTGACGGGGTCGGTCTGGTGTCAGCCTCTCCTCGTAACGGTGTCGGTCTGGTGTCAGCCTCTCCTCGTGACGGGGTCCGTCTGGTGTCAGCCTCTCCTCGTGACGGGGTCGGTCTGGTGTCAGCCTCGCTAGTGACGGTTTCAGTCTGGTGTCAGCCTCTCCTCGTGACGGTGTCAGTCTGGTGTCAGCCTCGCTAGTGACGGTGTCAGTCTGGTGTCAGCCTCGCTAGTGACGGTTTCAGTCTGGTGTCAGCCTCTCCTCGTGACGGTGTCAGTCTGGTGTCAGCCTCTCCTCGTGACGGTGTCCGTCTGGTGTCAGCCTCGCTAGTGACGGTGTCAGTCTGGTGTCAGCCTCGCTAGTGACGGTGTCAGTCTGGTGTCAGCCTCTCCTCGTGACGGTGTCAGTCTGGTGTCAGCCTCTCCTCGTGACGGTGTCAGTCTGGTGTCAGCCTCGCTAGTGACGGTTTCAGTCTGGTGTCAGCCTCTCCTCGTGACGGTGTCCGTCTGGTGTCAGCCTCTCCTCTTGACGGTGTCAGTCTGGTGTCAGCCTCGCTAGTGACGGGGTCGGTCTGGTGTCAGCCTCTCCTCGTGACGGGGTCGGTCTGGTGTCAGCCTCTCCTCGTGACGGTGTCGGTCTGGTGTCAGCCTCTCCTCGTGACGGGGTCCGTCTGGTGTCAGCCTCTCCTTGTGACGGGGTCGGTCTGGTGTCAGCCTCTCCTCGTGACGGGGTCGGTCTGGTGTCAGCCTCGCTAGTGACGGTTTCAGTCTGGTGTCAGCCTCTCCTCGTGACGGTGTCAGTCTGGTGTCAGCCTCGCTAGTGACGGTGTCAGTCTGGTGTCAGCCTCGCTAGTGACGGTTTCAGTCTGGTGTCAGCCTCTCCTCGTGACGGTGTCAGTCTGGTGTCAGCCTCGCTAGTGACGGGGTCGGTCTGGTGTCAGCCTCTCCTCGTGACGGGGTCGGTCTGGTGTCAGCCTCGCTAGTGACGGTTTCAGTCTGGTGTCAGCCTCTCCTCGTGACGGTGTCAGTCTGGTGTCAGCCTCTCCTCGTGACGGTGTCAGTCTGGTGTCAGCCTCGCTAGTGACGGTTTCAGTCTGGTGTCAGCCTCTCCTCGTGACGGTGTCCGTCTGGTGTCAGCCTCGCTAGTGACGGGGTCGGTCTGGTGTCAGCCTCGCTAGTGACGGGGTCGGTCTGGTGTCAGCCTTGCCTCGTGACGGTGTCGGTCTGGTGTCAGCCTCGCCTCATGACGGTGTCGGTCTGGTGTCATCCTCGCTAGTGACGGTGTCGGTCTGGTGTCATCCTCGCCTCGTGACGGGGTCGGTCTGGTGTCAGCCTCGCTAGTGACGGAGTCGGTCTGGTGTCAGCCTCTCCTCGTGACGGTGTCGGTCTGGTGTTAGCCTCTCCTCGTGACAGGGTCCGTCTGGTGTCAGCCTTGCTAGTGACGGTTTCGGTCTGGTGTCAGCCTCTCCTCGTGACGGTGTCAGTCTGGTGTCAGCCTCGCTAGTGACGGTGTCAGTCTGGTGTCAGCCTCGCTAGTGACGGTGTCAGTCTGGTGTCATCCTCGCTAGTGACGGTGTCGGTCTGGTGTCATCCTCGCCTCGTGACGGGGTCGGTCTGGTGTCAGCCTCTCCTCGTGACGGTGTCGGTCTGGTGTCAGCCTCTCCTCGTGACGGTGTCAGTCTGGTGTCAGCCTCGCTAGTGACGGGGTCGGTCTGGTGTCAGCCTCTCCTCGTGACGGGGTCGGTCTGGTGTCAGCCTCTCCTCGTGACGGTGTCGGTCTGGTGTCAGCCTCTCCTCGTGATGGGGTCCGTCTGGTGTCAGCCTCTCCTCGTGACGGGGTCGGTCTGGTGTCAGCCTCTCCTCGTGACGGTGTCAGTCTGGTGTCAGCCTCGCTAGTGACGGTTTCAGTCTGGTGTCAGCCTCTCCTCGTGACGGTGTCCGTCTGGTGTCAGCCTCGCTAGTGACGGGTCGGTCTGGTGTCAGCCTCGCTAGTGACGGGGTCGGTCTGGTGTCAGCCTCGCCTCGTGACGGTGTCGGTCTGGTGTCAGCCTCGCCTCGTGACGGTGTCGGTCTGGTGTCATCCTCGCTAGTGACGGTGTAGGTCTGGTGTCATCCTCGCCTCGTGACGGGGTCGGTCTGGTGTCAGCCTCGCTAGTGACGGAGTCGGTCTGGTGTCAGCCTCTCCTCGTGATGGTGTCGGTCTGGTGTCAGCCTCTCCTCGTGACGGTGTCGGTCTGGTGTCAGCCTCTCCTCGTGACAGGGTCCGTCTGGTGTCAGCCTCGCTAGTGACGGTTTCGGTCTGGTGTCAGCCTCTCCTCGTGACGGTGTCAGTCTGGTGTCAGCCTCGCTAGTGACGGTGTCAGTCTGGTGTCAGCCTCGCTAGTGACGGTGTCAGTCTGGTGTCAGCCTCTCCTCGTGACGGTGTCAGTCTGGTGTCAGCCTCTCCTCGTGACGGTGTCAGTCTGGTGTCAGCCTCGCTAGTGACGGTTTCAGTCTGGTGTCAGCCTCTCCTCGTGACGGTGTCCGTCTGGTGTCAGCCTCTCCTCGTGACGGTGTCCGTCTGGTGTCAGCCTCGCTAGTGACGGGGTCGGTCTGGTGTCAGCCTCGCTAGTGACGGGGTCGGTCTGGTGTCAGCCTCGCCTCGTGACGGTGTCGGTCTGGTGTCAGCCTCGCCTCGTGACGGTGTCGGTCTGGTGTCATCCTCGCTAGTGACGGTGTCGGTCTGGTGTCATCCTCGCCTCGTGACGGGGTCGGTCTGGTGTCAGCCTCGCTAGTGACGGAGTCGGTCTGGTGTCAGCCTCTCCTCGTGACGGTGTCGGTCTGGTGTCAGCCTCTCCTCGTGACGGTGTCGGTCTGGTGTCAGCCTCTCCTCGTGACAGGGTCCGTCTGGTGTCAGCCTCGCTAGTGACGGTTTCGGTCTGGTGTCAGCCTCTCCTCGTGACGGTGTCAGTCTGGTGTCAGCCTCGCTAGTGACGGTGTCAGTCTGGTGTCAGCCTCGCTATTGACGGTGTCAGTCTGGTGTCAGCCTCTCCTCGTGACGGTGTCAGTCTGGTGTCAGCCTCGCTAGTGACGGTTTCAGTCTGGTGTCAGCCTCTCCTCGTGACGGTGTCCGTCTGGTGTCAGCCTCTCCTCGTGACGGTGTCAGTCTGGTGTCAGCCTCGCTAGTGACGGGGTCGGTCTGGTGTCAGCCTCTCCTCGTGACGGGGTCGGTCTGGTGTCAGCCTCTCCTCGTGACGGTGTCGGTCTGGTGTCAGCCTCTCCTCGTGACGGGGTCCGTCTGGTGTCAGCCTCTCCTCGTGACGGGGTCGGTCTGGTGTCAGCCTCTCCTCGTGACGTGGTCGGTCTGGTGTCAGCCTCTCCTCGTGACGGGGTCCGTCTGGTGTCAGCCTCGCTAGTGACGGTTTCAGTCTGGTGTCAGCCTCTCCTCGTGACGGTGTCAGTCTGGTGTCAGCCTTTCTAGTGACGGTGTCAGTCTGGTGTCAGCCTCGCTAGTGACGGTTTCAGTCTGGTGTCAGCCTCTCCTCGTGACGGTGTCAGTCTGGTGTCAGCCTCGCTAGTGACGGTTTCAGTCTGGTGTCAGCCTCTCCTCGTGACGGTGTCGGTCTGGTGTCATCCTCGCCTCGTGACGGGGTCGGTCTGGTGTCAGCCACGCTAGTGACGGGGTCGGTCTGGTGTCAGCCTCTCCTCGTGACGGGGGTCGGTCTGGTGTCATCCTCGCTAGTGACGGTGTCGGTCTGGTGTCATCCTCGCCTCGTGACGGTGTCGGTCTGGTGTCATCCTCGCTAGTGACGGTGTCGGTCTGGTGTCAGCCTCTCCTCGTGACGGGGTCGGTTTGGTGTCAGCCTCTCCTCGAGACGGGGGTCGGTCTTGTGTCAGCCTCGCTAGTGACGGTTTCGGTCTGGTGTCAGACTCTCCTCGTGACGGTGTCGGTCTGGTGTCATCCTCGCTAGTGAAGGTGTCGGTCTGGGGTCATCCTCGCCTCGTGACGGGGTCGGTCTGGTGTCAGCCTCGCCTCGTGACGGTGTCGGTCTGGTGTCAGCCTCGCCTCGTGACGGTGTCGGTCTGGTGTCAGCCTCGCCTCGTGACGGTGTCGGTCTGGTGTCAGCCTCGCTAGTGACGGTTTCAGTCTGGTGTCAGCCTCGCCTCGTGACGGTGTCGGTCTGGTGTTATGCTCGCTAGTGACGGTGTCGGTCTGTTGTCATCCTCGCCTCGTGACGGGGTCGGTCTGGTGTCAGCCTCTCCTCGTGACGGTGTCGGTCTGGTGTCAGCCTCTCCTCGTGACGGGGTCGGTCTGGTGTCAGCCTCTCCTCGTGACGGGGGTCGGTCTGGTGTCAGCCTCTCCTCGTGACGGGGTCGGTCTGGTGTCAGCCTCTCCTCGTGACGGTGTCGGTCTGGTGTCAGCCTCGCTAGTGACGGTGTCAGTCTGGTGTCAGCCTCGCTAGTGACGGTTTCAGTCTGGTGTCAGCCTCTCCTCGTGACGGTGTCGGTCTTGTGTCAGCCTCTCTTCGTGACGGTGTCAGTCTGGTGTCAGCCTCGCTAGTGACGGTTTCAGTCTGGTGTCAGCCTCTCCTCGTGACGGTGTCGGTCTGGTGTCATCCTCGCCTCGTGACGGGGTCGGTCTGGTGTCAGCCACGCTAGTGACGGGGTCGGTCTGGTGTCAGCCTCTCCTCGTGACGGTGTCGGTCTGGTGTCAGCCTCTCCTCGTGACGGGGTCGGTCTGGTGTCAGCCTCTCCTCGTGACGGGGTCGGTCTGGTGTCAGCCTCGCTAGTGACGGTTTCAGTCTGGTGTCAGCCTCTCCTCGTGACGGTGTCAGTCTGGTGTCTGCCTCGCTAGTGACGGGGTCGGTCTGGTGTCAGCCTCTCCTCGTGACGGTGTTGGTCTGGTGTCAGCCTCTCCTCGTGACGGTGTCGGTCTGGTGTCAGCCTCTCCTCGTGACGGGGTCCGTCTGGTGTCAGAATCTCCTCGTGACGGGGTCCGTCTGGTGTCAGCCTCTCCTCGTGACGGGGTCGGTCTGGTGTCAGCCTCTCCTCGTGACGGGGTCGGTCTGGTGTCAGCCTCGCTAGTGACGGTTTCAGTCTGGTGTCAGCCTCTCCTCGTGACGGTGTCAGTCTGGTGTCAGCCTCGCTAGTGACGGTGTCAGTCTGGTGTCAGCCTCGCTAGTGACGGTTTCAGTCTGGTGTCAGCCTCTCCTCGTGACGGTGTCAGTCTGGTGTCAGCCTCGCTAGTGACGGTGTCAGTCTGGTGTCAGCCTCGCTAGTGACGGTGTCAGTCTGGTGTCAGCCTCTCCTCGTGACGGTGTCAGTCTGGTGTCAGCCTCTCCTCGTGACGGTGTCAGTCTGGTGTCAGCCTCGCTAGTGACGGTTTCAGTCTGGTGTCAGCCTCTCCTCGTGACGGGGTCGGTCTGGTGTCAGCCTCTCCTCGTGACGGGGTTGGTCTGGTGTCAGCCTCGCTAGTGACGGTTTCAGTCTGGTGTCAGCCTCTCCTTGTGACGGTGTCAGTCTGGTGTCAGCCTCGCTAGTGACGGTGTCAGTCTGGTGTCAGCCTCGCTAGTGACGGTTTCAGTCTGGTGTCAGCCTCTCCTCGTGACGGTGTCAGTCTGGTGTCATCCTCGCTAGTGACGGTTTCAGTCTGGTGTCAGCCTCTCCTCGTGACGGTGTCAGTCTGGTGTCAGCCTCGCTAGTGACGGTTTCAGTCTGGTGTCAGCCTCTCCTCGTGACGGTGTCAGTCTGGTGTCAGCCTCTCCTCGTGACGGTGTCAGTCTGGTGTCAGCCTCGCTAGTGACGGTTTCAGTCTGGTGTCAGCCTCTCCTCGTGACGGTGTCCATCTGGTGTCAGCCTCGCTAGTGACTGGGTCGGTCTGGTGTCAGCCTCGCTAGTGACGGGGTCGGTCTGGTGTCATCCTCGCTAGTGACGGTGTCGGTCTGGTGTCATCCTCGCCTCGTGACGGGGTCAGTCTGGTGTCAGCCTCTCCTCGTGACGGTGTCGGTCTGGTGTCAGCCTCTCCTCGTGACGGTGTCGGTCTGGTGTCAGCCTCTCCTCGTGACAGGGTCCGTCTGGTGTCAGCCTCGCTAGTGACGGTTTCGGTCTGGTGTCAGCCTCTCCTCGTGACGGTGTCAGTCTGGTGTCAGCCTCGCTAGTGACGGTGTCAGTCTGGTGTCAGCCTCGCTAGTGACTGTGTCAGTCTGGTGTCAGCCTCTCCTCGTGACGGTGTCAGTCTGGTGTCAGCCTCTCCTCGTGACGGTGTCAGTCTGGTGTCAGCCTCGCTAGTGACGGTTTCAGTCTGGTGTCAGCCTCTCCTCGTGACGGTGTCCGTCTGGTGTCAGCCTCTCCTCGTGACGGTGTCAGTCTGGTGTCAGCCTCGCTAGTGACGGGGTCGGTCTGGTGTCAGCCTTTCCTCGTGACGGGGTCGGTCTGGTGTCAGCCTCTCCTCGTGACGGTGTCGGTCTGGTGTCAGCCTCTCCTCGTGAAGGGGTTCGTCTGGTGTCAGCCTCTCCTCGTGACGGGGTCGGTCTGGTGTCAGCCTCTCCTCGTGACGGGGTCGGTCTGGTGTCAGCCTCGCTAGTGACGGTTTCAGTCTGGTGTCAGCCTCTCCTCGTGACGGTGTCCGTCTGGTGTCAGCCTCGCTAGTGACGGGGTCGGTCTGGTGTCAGCCTCGCTAGTGACGGGGTCGGTCTGGTGTCAGCCTCGCCTCGTGACGGTGTCGGTCTGGTGTCAGCCTCGCCTCGTGACGGTGTCGGTCTGGTGTCATCCTCGCTAGTGACGGTGTCGGTCTGGTGTCATCCTCGCCTCGTGACGGGGTCGGTCTGGTGTCAGCCTCGCTAGTGACGGAGTCGGTCTGGTGTCAGCCTCTCCTCTTGACGGTGTCGGTCTGGTGTCAGCCTCTCCTCGTGACAGGGTCCGTCTGGTGTCAGCCTCGCTAGTGACGGTTTCGGTCTGGTGTCAGCCTCTCCTCGTGACGGTGTCAGTCTGGTGTCAGCCTCGCTAGTGACGGTGTCAGTCTGGTGTCAGCCTCGCTAGTGACGGTGTCAGTCTGGTGTCAGCCTCTCCTCGTGACGGTGTCAGTCTGGTGTCAGCCTCTCCTCGTGACGGTGTCAGTCTGGTGTCAGCCTCGCTAGTGACGGTTTCAGTCTGGTGTCAGCCTCTCCTCGTGACGGTGTCCGTCTGGTGTCAGCCTCTCCTCGTGACGGTGTCCGTCTGGTGTCAGCCTCTCCTCGTGACGGGGTCGGTCTGGTGTCAGCCTCTCCTCGTGACGGGGTCGGTCTGGTGTCAGCCTCTCCTCGTGACGGTGTCGGTCTGGTGTCAGCCTCTCCTCGTGACGGGGTCCGTCTGGTGTCAGCCTCTCCTCGTGACGGGGTCGGTCTGGTGTCAGCCTCTCCTCGTGACGGGGTCGGTCTGGTGTCAGCCTCGCTAGTGACGGTTTCAGTCTGGTGTCAGCCTCTCCTCGTGACGGTGTCAGTCTGGTGTCAGCCTCGCTAGTGACGGTGTCAGTCTGGTGTCAGCCTCTCCTCGTGACGGGGTCGGTCTGGTATCAGCCTCGCTAGTGACGGTTTCAGTCTGGTGTCAGCCTCTCCTCGTGACGGTGTCAGTCTGGTGTCAGCCTCGCTAGTGACGGTGTCAGTCTGGTGTCAGCCTCGCTAGTGACGGTTTCAGTCTGGTGTCAGCCTCTCCTCGTGACGGTGTCAGTCTGGTGTCAGCCTCGCTAGTGACGGTTTCAGTCTGGTGTCAGCCTCTCCTCGTGACAGTGTCAGTCTGGTGTCAGCCTCGCTAGTGACGGTTTCAGTCTGGTGTCAGCCTCTCCTCGTGACGGTGTCAGTCTGGTGTCAGCCTCTCCTCGTAACGGTGTCAGTCTGGTGTCAGCCTCGCTAGTGACGGTTTCAGTCTGGTGTCAGCCTCTCCTCGTGACGGTGTCCGTCTGGTGTCAGCCTCGCTAGTGACGGGGTCTGTCTGGTGTCAGCCTCGCTAGTGACGGGGTCGGTCTGGTGTCAGCCTCGCCTCGTGACGGTGTCGGTCTGGTGTCAGCCTCGCCTCGTGACGGTGCCGGTCTGGTGTCATCCTCGCTAGTGACGGTGTCGGTCTGGTGTCATCCTCGCCTCGTGACGGGGTCGGTCTGGTGTCAGCCTCGCTAGTGACGGAGTCGGTCTGGTGTCAGCCTCTCCTCGTGACGGTGTCGGTCTGGTGTCAGCCTCGCTAGTGACGGGGTCGGTCTGGTGTCAGCCTCTCCTCGTGACGGGGTCAGTCTGGTGTCAGCCTCTCCTCGTGACGGTGTCGGTCTGGTGTCAGCCTCTCCTCGTGACGGGGTCAGTCTGGTGTCAGCCTCTCCTCGTGACGGGGTCGGTCTGGTGTCAGCCTCTCCTCGTGACGGGGTCGGTCTGGTGTCAGCCTCGCTAGTGACGGTTTCAGTCTGGTGTCAGCCTCTCCTCGTGACGGTGTCAGTCTGGTGTCAGATTCGCTAGTGACGGTTTCAGTCTGGTGTCAGCCTCTCCTCGTGACGGTTTCAGTCTGGTGTCAGCCTCTCCTCGTGACGGTGTCAGTCTGGTGTCAGCCTCGCTAGTGACGGTGTCAGTCTGGTGTCAGCCTCTCCTCGTGACGGTGTCAGTCTGGTGTCAGCCTCGCTAGTGACGGTTTCAGTCTGGTGTCAGCCTCTCCTCGTGACGGTGTCCGTCTGGTGTCAGCCTCGCTAGTGACGGGGTCTGTCTGGTGTCAGCCTCGCTAGTGACGGGGTCGGTCTGGTGTCAGCCTCGCCTCGTGACGGTGTCGGTCTGGTGTCAGCCTCGCCTCGTGACGGTGTCGGTCTGGTGTCATCCTCGCTAGTGACGGTGTCGGTCTGGTGTCATCCTCGCCTCGTGACGGGGTCGGTCTGGTGTCAGCCTCGCTAGTGACGGGGTCGGTCTGGTGTCAGCCTCTCCTCGTGACGGTGTCGGTCTGGTGTCAGCCTCTCCTCGTGACGGTGTCGGTCTGGTGTCAGCCTCTCCTCGTGACAGGGTCCGTCTGGTGTCAGCCTCGCTAGTGACGGTTTCGGTCTGGTGTCAGCCTCTCCTCGTGACCGTGTCAGTCTGGTGTCAGCTTCGCTAGTGACGGTGTCAGTCTGGTGTCAGCCTCGCTAGTGACGGTGTCAGTCTGGTGTCAGCCTCTCCTCGTGACGGTGTCAGTCTGGTGTCAGCCTCTCCTCGTGACGGTGTCAGTCTGGTGTCAGCCTCGCTAGTAACGGTTTCAGTCTGGTGTCAGCCTCTCCTCGTGACGGTGTCCGTCTGGTGTCAGCCTCTCCTCGTGACGGTGTCAGTCTGGTGTCAGCCTCGCTAGTGACGGTTTCAGTCTGGTGTCAGCCTCTCCTCGTGACGGGGTCGGTCTGGTGTCAGCCTCTCCTCGTGACGGTGTCGGTCTGGTGTCAGCCTCTCCTCGTGACGGGGTCAGTCTGGTGTCAGCCTCTCCTCGTGACGGGGTCGGTCTGGTGTCAGCCTCTCCTCGTGACGGGGTCGGTCTGGTGTCAGCCTCGCTAGTGACGGTTTCAGTCTGGTGTCAGCCTCTCCTCGTGACGGTGTCAGTCTGGTGTCAGCCTCGCTAGTGACGGTGTCAGTCTGGTGTCAGCCTCGCTAGTGACGGTTTCAGTCTGGTGTCAGCCTCTCCTCGTGACGGTGTCAGTCTGGTGTCAGCCTCGCTAGTGACGGTTTCAGTCTGGTGTCAGCCTCTCCTCGTGACGGTGTCAGTCTGGTGTCAGCCTCTCCTCGTGACAGTGTCAGTCTGGTGTCAGCCTCGCTAGTGACGGTTTCAGTCTGGTGTCAGCCTCTCCTCGTGACGGTGTCAGTCTGGTGTCAGCCTCTCCTCGTAACGGTGTCAGTCTGGTGTCAGCCTCGCTAGTGACGGTTTCAGTCTGGTGTCAGCCTCTCCTCGTGACGGTGTCCGTCTGGTGTCAGCCTCGCTAGTGACGGGGTCTGTCTGGTGTCAGCCTCGCTAGTGACGGGTCGGTCTGGTGTCAGCCTCGCCTCGTGACGGTGTCGGTCTGGTGTCAGCCTCGCCTCGTGACGGTGCCGGTCTGGTGTCATCCTCGCTAGTGACGGTGTCGGTCTGGTGTCATCCTCGCCTCGTGACGGGGTCGGTCTGGTGTCAGCCTCGCTAGTGACGGAGTCGGTCTGGTGTCAGCCTCTCCTCGTGACGGTGTCGGTCTGGTGTCAGCCTCTCCTCGTGACGGTGTCGGTCTGGTGTCAGCCTCTCCTCGTGACAGGGTCCGTCTGGTGTCAGCCTCGCTAGTGACGGTTTCGGTCTGGTGTCAGCCTCTCCTCGTGACCGTGTCAGTCTGGTGTCAGCCTCGCTAGTGACGGTGTCAGTCTGGTGTCAGCCTCGCTAGTGACGGTGTCAGTCTGGTGTCAGCCTCTCCTCGTGACGGTGTCAGTCTGGTGTCAGCCTCTCCTCGTGACGGTGTCAGTCTGGTGTCAGCCTCGCTAGTGACGGTTTCAGTCTGGTGTCAGCCTCTCCTCGTGACGGTGTCCGTCTGGTGTCAGCCTCTCCTCGTGACGGTGTCAGTCTGGTGTCAGCCTCGCTAGTGACGGGGTCGGTCTGGTGTCAGCCTCTCCTCGTGACGGGGTCGGTCTGGTGTCAGCCTCTCCTCGTGACGGTGTCGGTCTGGTGTCAGCCTCTCCTCGTGACGGGGTCAGTCTGGTGTCAGCCTCTCCTCGTGACTGGGTCGGTCTGGTGTCAGCCTCTCCTCGTGACGGGGTCGGTCTGGTGTCAGCCTCGCTAGTGACGGTTTCAGTCTGGTGTCAGCCTCTCCTCGTGACGGTGTCAGTCTGGTGTCAGATTCGCTAGTGACGGTTTCAGTCTGGTGTCAGCCTCTCCTCGTGACGGTTTCAGTCTGTTGTCAGCCTCTCCTCGTGACGGTGTCAGTCTGGTGTCAGCCTCGCTAGTGACGGTGTCAGTCTGGTGTCAGCCTCTCCTCGTGACGGTGTCAGTCTGGTGTCAGCCTCGCTAGTGACGGTTTCAGTCTGGTGTCAGCCTCTCCTCGTGACGGTGTCCGTCTGGTGTCAGCCTCGCTAGTGACGGGGTCTGTCTGGTGTCATCCTCGCTAGTGATGGTGTCGGTCTGGTGTCATCCTCGCCTCGTGACGGGGTCGGTCTGGTGTCAGCCTCGCTAGTGACGGAGTCGGTCTGGTGTCAGCCTCTCCTCGTGACGGTGTCGGTCTGGTGTCAGCCTCTCCTCGTGACGGTGTCGGTCTGGTGTCAGCCTCTCCTCGTGACAGGGTCCGTCTGGTGTCAGCCTCGCTAGTGACGGTTTCGGTCTGGTGTCAGCCTCTCCTCGTGACCGTGTCAGTCTGGTGTTAGCTTCGCTAGTGACGGTGTCAGTCTGGTGTCAGCCTCGCTAGTGACGGTGTCAGTCTGGTGTCAGCCTCTCCTCGTGACGGTGTCAGTCTGGTGTCAGCCTCTCCTCGTGACGGTGTCAGTCTGGTGTCAGCCTCGCTAGTAACGGTTTCAGTCTGGTGTCAGCCTCTCCTCGTGACGGTGTCCGTCTGGTGTCAGCCTCGCTAGTGACGGGGTCTGTCTGGTGTCAGCCTCGCTAGTGACGGGGTCAGTCTGGTGTCAGCCTCGCCTCGTGACGGTGTCGGTCTGGTGTCAGCCTCGCCTCGTGACGGTGTCGGTCTGGTGTCATCCTCGCCTCGTGACGGTGTCGGTCTGGTGTCATCCTCGCCTCGTGACGGGGTCGGTCTGGTGTCAGCCTCGCTAGTGACGGAGTCGGTCTGGTGTCAGCCTCTCCTCGTGACGGTGTCGGTCTGGTGTCAGCCTCTCCTCGTGACGGTGTCGGTCTGGTGTCAGCCTCTCCTCGTGACAGGGTCCGTCTGGTGTCAGCCTCGCTAGTGACGGTTTCGGTCTGGTGTCAGCCTCTCCTCGTGACCGTGTCAGTCTGGTGTCAGCCTCGCTAGTGACGGTGTCAGTCTGGTGTCAGCCTCGCTAGTGACGGTGTCAGTCTGGTGTCAGCCTCTCCTCGTGACGGTGTCAGTCTGGTGTCAGCCTCGCTAGTGACGGTTTCGGTCTGGTGTCAGCCTCTCCTCGTGACGGTGTCAGTCTGGTGTCAGCCTCGCTAGTGACGGTGTCAGTCTGGTGTCAGCCTCGCTAGTGACGGTGTCAGTCTGGTGTCAGCCTCTCCTCGTGACGGTGTCAGTCTGGTGTCAGCCTCTCCTCGTGACGGTGTCAGTCTGGTGTCAGCCTCGCTAGTGACGGTTTCAGTCTGGTGTCAGCCTCTCCTCGTGACGGGGTCGGTCTGGTGTCAGCCTCGCTAGTGACGGTTTCAGTCTGGTGTCAGCCTCTCCTCGTGACGGTGTCAGTCTGGTGTCAGCCTCTCCTCGTGACGGTGTCAGTCTGGTGTCAGCCTCGCTAGTGACGGTTTCAGTCTGGTGTCAGCCTCTCCTCGTGACGGTGTCCGTCTGGTGTCAGCCTCGCTAGTGACTGGGTCGGTCTGGTGTCAGCCTCGCTAGTGACGGGGTCGGTCTGGTGTCATCCTCGCTAGTGACGGTGTCGGTCTGGTGTCATCCTCGCCTCGTGACGGGGTCGGTCTGGTGTCAGCCTCGCTAGTGACGGAGTCAGTCTGGTGTCAGCCTCTCCTCGTGACGGTGTCGGTCTGGTGTCAGCCTCTCCTCGTGACGGTGTCGGTCTGGTGTCAGCCTCTCCTCGTGACAGGGTCCGTCTGGTGTCAGCCTCGCTAGTGACGGTTTCGGTCTGGTGTCAGCCTCTCCTCGTGACGGTGTCAGTCTGGTGTCAGCCTCGCTAGTGACGGTGTCAGTCTGGTGTCAGCCTCGCTAGTGACGGTGTCAGTCTGGTGTCAGCCTCTCCTCGTGACGGTGTAAGTCTGGTGTCAGCCTCTCCTCGTGACGGTGTCAGTCTGGTGTCAGCCTCGCTAGTGACGGTTTCAGTCTGGTGTCAGCCTCTCCTCGTGACGGTGTCCGTCTGGTGTCAGCCTCGCTAGTGACGGGGTCGGTCTGGTGTCAGCCTCGCCTCGTGACGGGGTCGGTCTGGTGTCAGCCTCGCTAGTGACGGTTTCAGTCTGGTGTCAGCCTCTCCTCGTGACGGTGTCCGTCTGGTGTCAGCCTCGCTAGTGACGGGGTCGGTCTGGTGTCTGCCTCGCTAGTGACGGGGTCGGTCTGGTGTCAGCCTCGCCTCGTGACGGTGTCGGTCTGGTGTCAGCCTCGCCTCGTGACGGTGTCGGTCTGGTGTCATCCTCGCTAGTGACGGTGTCGGTCTGGTGTCATCCTCGCCTCGTGACGGGGTCGGTCTGGTGTCAGCCTCGCTAGTGACGGAGTCGGTCTGGTGTCAGCCTCTCCTCGTGACGGTGTCGGTCTGGTGTCAGCCTCTCCTCGTGAAAGGGTCCGTCTGGTGTCAGCCTCTCCTCGTGAAAGGGTCCGTCTGGTGTCAGCCTCGCTAGTGACGGTTTCGGTCTGGTGTCAGCCTCTCCTCGTGACGGTGTCAGTCTGGTGTCAGCCTCGCTAGTGACGGTGTCAGTCTGGTGTCAGCCTCGCTAGTGACGGTGTCAGTCTGGTGTCAGCCTCTCCTCGTGACGGTGTCAGTCTGGTGTCAGCCTCGCTAGTGACGGTTTCAGTCTGGTGTCAGCCTCTCCTCGTGACGGTGTCAGTCTGGTGTCAGCCTCGCTAGTGACGGTTTCAGTCTGGTGTCAGCCTCTCCTCGTGACGGTGTCAGTCTGGTGTCAGCCTCTCCTCGTGACGGTGTCAGTCTGGTGTCAGCCTCTCCTCGTGACGGTGTCAGTCTGGTGTCAGCCTCGCTAGTGACGGTGTCAGTCTGGTGTCAGCCTCTCCTCGTGACGGTGTCAGTCTGGTGTCAGCCTCTCCTCGTGACGGTGTCAGTCTGGTGTCAGCCTCGCTAGTGACGGTTTCAGTCTGGTGTCAGCCTCTCCTCGTGACGGTGTCAGTCTAGTGTCAGCCTCTCCTCGTGACGGTGTCAGTCTGGTGTCAGCCTCGCTAGTGACGGTTTCAGTCTGGTGTCAGCCTCTCCTCGTGACGGTGTCCGTCTGGTGTCAGCCTCTCCTCGTGACGGTGTCAGTCTGGTGTCAGCCTCGCTAGTGACGGGGTCGGTCTGGTGTCAGCCTCTCCTCGTGACGGGGTCGGTCTGGTGTCAGCCTCTCCTCGTGACGGTGTCGGTCTGGTGTCAGCCTCGCTAGTGATGGTTTCAGTCTGGTGTCAGCCTCTCCTCGTGACGGTGTCAGTCTGGTGTCAGCCTCTCCTCGTGACGGTGTCAGTCTGGTGTCAGCCTCGCTAGTGACGGTTTCAGTCTGGTGTCAGCCTCTCCTCGTGACGGTGTCAGTCTGGTGTCAGCCTCTCCTCGTGACGGTGTCAGTCTGGTGTCAGCCTCTCCTCGTGACGGTGTCCGTCTGGTGTCAGCCTCGCTAGTGACGGGGTCGGTCTGGTGTCAGCC
This sequence comes from Staurois parvus, assembly GCF_062004578.1. Taxonomy (NCBI): domain Eukaryota; kingdom Metazoa; phylum Chordata; class Amphibia; order Anura; family Ranidae; genus Staurois; species Staurois parvus. Next base: position 425,635 of record NW_028320437.1, read on the forward strand.
TCGCTAGTGACGGGGTCGGTCTGGTGTCAGCCTCGCTAGTGACGGGGTCGGTCTGGTGTCAGCCTCGCCTCGTGACGGTGTCGGTCTGGTGTCAGCCTCGCCTCGTGAAGGTGTCGGTCTGGTGTCATCCTCGCTAGTGACGGTGTCGGTCTGGTGTCATCCTCGCCTCGTGACGGGGTCGGTCTGGTGTCAGCCTCGCTAGTGACGGAGTCGGTCTGGTGTCAGCCTCTCCTCGTGACGGTGTCGGTCTGGTGTCAGCCTCTCCTCGTGACGGTGTCGGTCTGGTGTCAGCCTCTCCTCGTGACAGGGTCCGTCTGGTGTCAGCCTCGCTAGTGACGGTTTCGGTCTGGTGTCAGCCTCTCCTCGTGACGGTGTCAGTCTGGTGTCAGCCTCGCTAGTGACGGTGTCAGTCTGGTGTCAGCCTCGCTAGTGACGGTGTCAGTCTGGTGTCAGCCTCTCCTCGTGACGGTGTCAGTCTGGTGTCAGCCTCTCCTCGTGACGGTGTCAGTCTGGTGTCTGCCTCGCTAGTGACGGTTTCAGTCTGGTGTCAGCCTCTCCTCGTGACGGTGTCAGTCTGGTGTCAGCCTCTCCTCGTGACGGTGTCAGTCTGGTGTCAGCCTCTCCTCGTGACGGTGTCAGTCTGGTGTCAGCCTCGCTAGTGACGGTTTCAGTCTGGTGTCAGCCTCTCCTCGTGACGGTGTCCGTCTGGTGTCAGCCTCTCCTCGTGACGGTGTCAGTCTGGTGTCAGCCTCGCTAGTGACGGGGTCGGTCTGGTGTCAGCCTCTCCTCGTGACGGGGTCGGTCTGGTGTCAGCCTCTCCTCGTGACGGTGTCAGTCTGGTGTCAGCCTCTCCTCGTGACGGTGTCAGTCTGGTTTCAGCCTCGCTAGTGACGGGGTCGGTCTGGTGTCAGCCTCTCCTCGTGACGGGGTCGGTCTGGTTTCAGCCTCTCCTCGTGACGGTGTCGGTCTGGTGTCAGCCTCGCTAGTGACGGTTTCAGTCTGGTGTCAGCCTCTCCTCGTGACGGTGTCCGTCTGGTGTCAGCCTCTCCTCGTGACGGTGTCAGTCTGGTGTCAGCCTCGCTAGTGACGGGGTCGGTCTGGTGTCAGCCTCTCCTCGTGACGGGGTCGGTCTGGTGTCAGCCTCTCCTCGTGACGGTGTCGGTCTGGTGTCAGCCTCTCCTCGTGACGGGGTCCGTCTGGTGTCAGCCTCTCCTCGTGACGGGGTCGGTCTGGTGTCAGCCTCTCCTTGTGACGGGGTCGGTCTGGTGTCAGACTCGCTAGTGACGGTTTCAGTCTGGTGTCAGCCTCTCCTCGTGACAGGGTCCGTCTGGTGTCAGCCTCGCTAGTGACGGTTTCAGTCTGGTGTCAGCCTCTCCTCATGACGGTGTCCGTCTGGTGTCAGCCTCTCCTCGTGACGGTGTCAGTCTGGTGTCAGCCTCGCTAGTGACGCGGTCGGTCTGGTGTCAGCCTCTCCTCGTGACGGGGTCGGTCTGGTGTCAGCCTCTCCTCGTGACGGTGTCGGTCTGGTGTCAGCCTCTCCTCGTGACGGGGTCCGTCTGGTGTCAGCCTCTCCTTGTGACGGGGTCGGTCTGGTGTCAGCCTCTCCTCGTGACGGGGTCGGTCTGGTGTCAGCCTCGCTAGTGACGGTTTCAGTCTGGTGTCAGGCTCTCCTCGTGACGGTGTCAGTCTGGTGTCAGCCTCTCCTCGTGACGGTGTCAGTCTGGTGTCAGCCTCGCTAGTGACGGTTTCAGTCTGGTGTCAGCCTCTCCTCGTGACGGTGTCAGTCTGGTGTCAGCCTCTCCTCGTGACGGTGTCAGTCTGGTGTCTGCCTCGCTAGTGACGGTTTCAGTCTGGTGTCAGCCTCTCCTCGTGACGGTGTCCGTCTGGTGTCAGCCTCGCTAGTGACGGGGTCGGTCTGGTGTCAGCCTCGCTAGTGACGGGGTCGGTCTGGTGTCAGCCTCGCCTCGTGACGGTGTCGGTCTGGTGTCAGCCTCGCCTCGTGACGGTGTCGGTCTGGTGTCATCCTCGCTAGTGACGGTGTCGGTCTGGTGTCATCCTCGCCTCGTGACGGGGTCGGTCTGGTGTCAGCCTCGCTAGTGACGGAGTCGGTCTGGTGTCAGCCTCTCCTCGTGACGGTGTCGGTCTGGTGTCAGCCTCTCCTCGTGACGGTGTAGGTCTGGTGTCAGCCTCTCCTCGTGACAGGGTCCGTCTGGTGTCAGCCTCGCTAGTGACGGTTTCGGTCTGGTGTCAGCCTCTCCTCGTGACGGTGTCAGTCTGGTGTCAGCCTCGCTAGTGACGGTGTCAGTCTGGTGTCAGCCTCGCTAGTGACGGTGTCAGTCTGGTGTCAGCCTCTCCTCGTGACGGTGTCAGTCTGGTGTCAGCCTCGCTAGTGACGGTTTCAGTCTGGTGTCAGCCTCTCCTCGTGACGGTGTCCGTCTGGTGTCAGCCTCTCCTCGTGACGGTGTCAGTCTGGTGTCAGCCTCGCTAGTGACGGGGTCGGTCTGGTGTCAGCCTCTCCTCGTGACGGGGTCGGTCTGGTGTCAGCCTCTCCTCGTGACGTGGTCCGTCTGGTGTCAGCCTCTCCTCGTGACGGGGTCGGTCTGGTGTCAGCCTCTCCTCGTGACGGGGTCGGTCTGGTGTCAGCCTCGCTAGTGACGGTTTCAGTCTGGTGTCAGCCTCTCCTCGTGACGGTGTCAGTCTGGTGTCAGCCTCGCTAGTGACGGTGTCAGTCTGGTGTCAGCCTCGCTAGTGACGGTTTCAGTCTGGTGTCAGCCTCTCCTCGTGACGGTGTCAGTCTGGTGTCAGCCTCGCTAGTGACGGTGTCAGTCTGGTGTCAGCCTCGCTAGTGACGGTTTCAGTCTGGTGTCAGCCTCTCCTCGTGACGGTGTCAGTCTGGTGTCAGCCTCGCTAGTGACGGGGTCGGTCTGGTGTCAGCCTCTCCTCGTGACGGGGTCGGTCTGGTGTCAGCCTCGCTAGTGACGGTTTCAGTCTGGTGTCAGCCTCTCCTCGTGACGGTGTCAGTCTGGTGTCAGCCTCGCTAGTGACGGTGTCAGTCTGGTGTCAGCCTCGCTAGTGACGGTTTCAGTCTGGTGTCAGCCTCTCCTCGTGACGGTGTCAGTCTGGTGTCATCCTCGCCTCGTGACGGGGTCGGTCTGGTGTCAGCCTCGCTAGTGACGGAGTCGGTCTGGTGTCAGCCTCTCCTCGTGACGGTGTCGGTCTGGTGTCAGCCTCTCCTCGTGACGGTGTCGGTCTGGTGTCAGCCTCTCCTCGTAACAGGGTCCGTCTGGTGTCAGCCTCGCTAGTGACGGTTTCGGTCTGGTGTCAGCCTCTCCTCGTGACGGTGTCAGTCTGGTGTCAGCCTCGCTAGTGACGGTTTCAGTCTGGTGTCAGCCTCTCCTCGTGACGGTGTCCGTCTGGTGTCAGCCTCTCCTCGTGACGGTGTCAGTCTGGTGTCAGCCTCGCTAGTGACGGGGTCGGTCTGGTGTCAGCCTCTCCTCGTGACGGGGTCGGTCTGGTGTCAGCCTCTCCTCGTGACGGTGTCGGTCTGGTGTCAGCCTCTCCTCGTGACGGGGTCCGTCTGGTGTCAGCCTCTCCTCGTGACGGGGTCGGTCTGGTGTCAGCCTCTCCTTGTGACGGGGTCGGTCTGGTGTCAGACTCGCTAGTGACGGTTTCAGTCTGGTGTCAGCCTCTCCTCGTGACAGGGTCCGTCTGGTGTCAGCCTCGCTAGTGACGGTTTCAGTCTGGTGTCAGCCTCTCCTCATGACGGTGTCCGTCTGGTGTCAGCCTCTCCTCGTGACGGTGTCAGTCTGGTGTCAGCCTCGCTAGTGACGCGGTCGGTCTGGTGTCAGCCTCTCCTCGTGACGGGGTCGGTCTGGTGTCAGCCTCTCCTCGTGACGGTGTCGGTCTGGTGTCAGCCTCTCCTCGTGACGGGGTCCGTCTGGTGTCAGCCTCTCCTTGTGACGGGGTCGGTCTGGTGTCAGCCTCTCCTCGTGACGGGGTCGGTCTGGTGTCAGCCTCGCTAGTGACGGTTTCAGTCTGGTGTCAGGCTCTCCTCGTGACGGTGTCAGTCTGGTGTCAGCCTCGCTAGTGACGGTTTCAGTCTGGTGTCAGCCTCTCCTCGTGACGGTGTCAGTCTGGTGTCAGCCTCTCCTCGTGACGGTGTCAGTCTGGTGTCAGCCTCGCTAGTGACGGTTTCAGTCTGGTGTCAGCCTCTCCTCGTGACGGTGTCAGTCTGGTGTCAGCCTCGCTAGTGACGGTTTCAGTCTGGTGTCAGCCTCTCCTCGTGACGGTGTCCGTCTGGTGTCAGCCTCGCTAGTGACGGGGTCGGTCTGGTGTCAGCCTCGCTAGTGACGGGGTCGGTCTGGTGTCAGCCTCGCCTCGTGACGGTGTCGGTCTGGTGTCAGCCTCGCCTCGTGACGGTGTCGGTCTGGTGTCATCCTCGCTAGTGACGGTGTCGGTCTGGTGTCATCCTCGCCTCGTGACGGGGTCGGTCTGGTGTCAGCCTCGCTAGTGACGGAGTCGGTCTGGTGTCAGCCTCTCCTCGTGACGGTGTCGGTCTGGTGTCAGCCTCTCCTCGTGACGGTGTAGGTCTGGTGTCAGCCTCTCCTCGTGACAGGGTCCGTCTGGTGTCAGCCTCGCTAGTGACGGTTTCGGTCTGGTGTCAGCCTCTCCTCGTGACGGTGTCAGTCTGGTGTCAGCCTCGCTAGTGACGGTGTCAGTCTGGTGTCAGCCTCGCTAGTGACGGTTTCAGTCTGGTGTCAGCCTCTCCTCGTGACGGTGTCAGTCTGGTGTCAGCCTCGCTAGTGACGGGGTCGGTCTGGTGTCAGCCTCTCCTCGTGACGGGGTCGGTCTGGGGTCAGCCTCTCCTCGTGACGGTGTCCGTCTGGTGTCAGCCTCTCCTCGTGACGGTGTCAGTCTGGTGTCAGCCTCGCTAGTGACGGGGTCGGTCTGGTGTCAGCCTCTCCTCGTGACGGGGTCCGTCTGGTGTCAGCCTCTCCTCGTGACGGTGTCAGTCTGGTGTCAGCCTCGCTAGTGACGGTTTCAGTCTGGTGTCAGCCTCTCCTCGTGACGGTGTCCGTCTGGTGTCAGCCTCGCTAGTGACGGGGTCGGTCTGGTGTCAGCCTCGCCTCGTGACGGTGTCGGTCTGGTGTCAGCCTCGCCTCGTGACGGTGTCGGTCTGGTGTCAGCCTCGCTAGTGACGGAGTCGGTCTGGTGTCAGCCTCTCCTCGTGACAGGGTCCGTCTGGTGTCAGCCTCGCTAGTGACGGTTTCGGTCTGGTGTCAGCCTCTCCTCGTGACGGTGTCAGTCTGGTGTCAGCCTCGCTAGTGACGGTGTCAGTCTGGTGTCAGCCTCGCTAGTGACGGTTTCAGTCTGGTGTCAGGCTCTCCTCGTGACGGTGTCAGTCTGGTGTCAGCCTCTCCTCGTGACGGGGTCGGTCTGGTGTCAGCCTCTCCTCGTGACGGTGTCAGTCTGGTGTCAGCCTCGCTAGTGACGGTTTCAGTCTGGTGTCAGCCTCTCCTCGTGACGGTGTCCGTCTGGTGTCAGCCTCGCTAGTGACGGGGTCGGTCTGGTGTCAGTCTCGCTAGTGGCGGGGTCGGTCTGGTGTCAGCCTCGCCTCGTGACGGTGTCGGTCTGGTGTCAGCCTCGCCTCGTGACGGTGTCAGTCTGGTGTCAGCCTCGCTAGTGACGGTTTCAGTCTGGTGTCAGCCTCTCCTCGTGACGGTGTCCGTCTGGTGTCAGCCTCTCCTCGTGACGGTGTCAGTCTGGTGTCAGCCTCGCTAGTGACGGGGTCGGTCTGGTGTCAGCCTCTCCTCGTGACGGGGTCGGTCTGGTGTCAGCCTCTCCTCGTGACGGTGTCGGTCTGGTGTCAGCCTCTCCTCGTGACGGGGTCCGTCTGGTGTCAGCCTCTCCTCGTGACGGGGTCGGTCTGGTGTCAGCCTCTCCTCGTGACGGGGTCGGTCTGGTGTCAGCCTCGCTAGTGACGGTTTCAGTCTGGTGTCAGCCTCTCCTCGTGACGGTGTCAGTCTGGTGTCAGCCTCGCTAGTGACGGTGTCAGTCTGGTGTCAGCCTCGCTAGTGACGGTTTCAGTCTGGTGTCAGCCTCTCCTCGTGACGGTGTCAGTCTGGTGTCAGCCTCGCTAGTGACAGTTTCAGTCTGGTGTCAGCCTCTCCTCGTGACGGTGTCAGTCTGGTGTCAGCCTCGCTAGTGACGGTTTCAGTCTGGTGTCAGCCTCTCCTCGTGACGGTGTCCGTCTGGTGTCAGCCTCGCTAGTGACGGGGTCGGTCTGGTGTCAGCCTCTCCTCGTGACGGGGTCGGTCTGGTGTCAGCCTCTCCTCGTGACGGTGTCGGTCTGGTGTCAGCCTCTCCTCGTGACGGTTTCCGTCTGGTGTCAGCCTCTCCTCGTGATGGGGTCGGTCTGGTGTCAGCCTCTCCTCGTGACAGGGTCCGTCTGGTGTCAGCCTCGCTAGTGACGGATTCAGTCTGGTGTCAGCCTCTCCTCGTGACGGTATCAGTCTGGTGTCAGCCTCGCTAGTGACGGTGTCAGTCTGGTGTCAGCCTCGCTAGTGACGGTTTCAGTCTGGTGTCAGCCTCTCCTCGTGACGGTGTCAGTCTGGTGTCAGCCTCGCTAGTGACGGTTTCAGTCTGGTGTCAGCCTCTCCTCGTGACGGTGTCAGTCTGGTGTCAGCCTCTCCTCGTGACGGTGTCAGTCTGGTGTCAGCCTCGCTAGTGACGGGGTCTGTCTGGTGTCAGCCTCTCCTCGTGACGGTGTCGGTCTGGTGTCAGCCTCTCCTCGTGACGGGGTCGGTCTGGTGTCAGCCTCTCCTCATGACGGGGTCCGTCTGGTGTCAGCCTCTCCTCGTGACGGGGTCGGTCTGGTGTCAGCCTCTCCTCGTGACGGGGTCGGTCTGGTGTAAGCCTCGCTAGTGACGGTTTCAGTCTGGTGTCAGCCTCTCCTCGTGACGGTGTCAGTCTGGTGTCAGCCTCGCTAGTGACGGTTTCAGTCTGGTGTCAGCCTCTCCTCGTGACGGTGTCAGTCTGGTGTCAGCCTCGCTAGTGACGGGGTCGGTCTGGTGTCAGCCTCTCCTCGTGACGGGGTCGGTCTGGTGTCAGCCTCTCCTCGTGACGGTGTCAGTCTGGTGTCAGCCTCGCTAGTGACGGTTTCAGTCTGGTGTCAGCCTCTCCTCGTGACGGTGTCCGTCTGGTGTCAGCCTCGCTAGTGACGGGGTCGGTCTGGTGTCAGCCTCGCTAGTGACGGGGTCGGTCTGGTGTCAGCCTCGCCTCGTGACGGTGTCGGTCTGGTGTCAGCCTCGCCTCGTGACGGTGTCGGTCTGGTGTCATCCTCGCTAGTGACGGTGTCGGTCTGGTGTCATCCTCGCCTCGTGACGGGGTCGGTCTGGTGTCAGCCTCGCTAGTGACGGAGTCGGTCTGGTGTCAGCCTCTCCTCGTGACGGTGTCGGTCTGGTGTCAGCCTCTCCTCGTGACGGTGTCGGTCTGGTGTCAGCCTCTCCTCGTGACAGGGTCCGTCTGGTGTCAGCCTCGCTAGTGACGGTTTCGGTCTGGTGTCAGCCTCTCCTCGTGACGGTGTCAGTCTGGTGTCAGCCTCGCTAGTGACGGTTTCAGTCTGGTGTCAGCCTCTCCTCGTGACGGTGTCCGTCTGGTGTCAGCCTCTCCTCGTGACGGTGTCAGTCTGGTGTCAGCCTCGCTAATGACGGGATCGGTCTGGTGTCAGCCTCTCCTCGTGACGGGGTCGGTCTGGTGTCAGCCTCTCCTCGTGACGGTGTCGGTCTGGTGTCAGCCTCTCCTCGTGACGGGGTCCGTCTGGTGTCAGCCTCTCCTCGTGACGGTGTCAGTCTGGTGTCAGCCTCGCTAGTGACGGTGTCAGTCTGGTGTCAGCCTCTCCTCGTGACGGTGTCAGTCTGGTGTCAGCCTCGCTAGTGACGGTTTCAGTCTGGTGTCAGCCTCTCCTCGTGACGGTGTCCGTCTGGTGTCAGCCTCGCTAGTGACGGGGTCGGTCTGGTGTCAGCCTCGCTAGTGACGGGGTCGGTCTGGTGTCAGCCTCGTCTCGTGACGGTGTCGGTCTGGTGTCAGCCTCGCCTCGTGACGGTGTCGGTCTGGTGTCATCCTCGCTAGTGACGGTGTCGGTCTGGTGTCATCCTCGCCTCGTGACGGGGTCGGTCTGGTGTCAGCCTCGCTAGTGACGGAGTCGGTCTGGTGTCAGCCTCTCCTCGTGACGGTGTCGGTCTGGTGTCAGCCTCTCCTCGTGACGGTGTCGGTCTGGTGTCAGCCTCTCCTCGTGACAGGGTCCGTCTGGTGTCAGCCTCGCTAGTGACGGTTTCGGTCTGGTGTCAGCCTCTCCTCGTGACGGTGTCAGTCTGGTGTCAGCCTCTCCTCGTGACGGTGTCAGTCTGGTGTCAGCCTCGCTAGTGACGGTTTCAGTCTGGTGTCAGCCTCTCCTCGTGACGGTGTCAGTCTGGTGTCAGCCTCTCCTCGTGACGGTGTCAGTCTGGTGTCAGCCTCGCTAGTGACGGTTTCAGTCTGGTGTCAGCCTCTCCTCGTGACGGTGTCAGTCTGGTGTCAGCCTCTCCTCGTGACGGTGTCAGTCTGGTGTCAGCCTCGCTAGTGACGGTTTCAGTCTGGTGTCAGCCTCTCCTCGTGACGGTGTCAGTCTGGTGTCAGCCTCTCCTCGTGACGGGGTCAGTCTGGTGTCAGCCTCTCCTCGTGACGGTGTCAGTCTGGTGTCAGCCTCGCTAGTGACGGTTTCAGTCTGGTGTCAGCCTCTCCTCGTGACGGTGTCCGTCTGGTGTCAGCCTCGCTAGTGACGGGGTCGGTCTGGTGTCAGCCTCGCCTCGTGACGGTGTCAGTCTGGTGTCAGCCTCGCTAGTGACGGTTTCAGTCTGGTGTCAGCCTCTCCTCGTGACGGTGTCCGTCTGGTGTCAGCCTCTCCTCGTGACGGGGTCGGTCTGGTGTCAGCCTCTCCTCGTGACGGGGTCGGTCTGGTGTCAGCCTCTCCTCGTGACGGGGTCGGTCTGGTGTCAGCCTCGCTAGTGACGGTTTCAGTCTGGTGTCAGCCTCTCCTCGTGACGGTGTCAGTCTGGTGTCAGCCTCGCTAGTGACGGTGTCAGTCTGGTGTCAGCCTCGCTAGTGACGGTGTCGGTCTGGTGTCAGCCTCTCCTCGTGACGGGGTCGGTCTGGTGTCAGCCTCTCCTCGTGACGGGGTCGGTCTGGTGTCAGCCTCTCCTCGTGACGGGGTCGGTCTGGTGTCAGCCTCGCTAGTGACGGTTTCAGTCTGGTGTCAGCCTCTCCTCGTGACGGTGTCAGTCTGGTGTCAGCCTCGCTAGTGACGGTGTCAGTCTGGTGTCAGCCTCGCTAGTGACGGTTTCAGTCTGGTGTCAGCCTCTCCTCGTGACGGTGTCAGTCTGGTGTCAGCCTCGCTAGTGACGGGGTCGGTCTGGTGTCAGCCTCTCCTCGTGACGGGGTCGGTCTGGTGTCAGCCTCTCCTCGTGACGGTGTCAGTCTGGTGTCAGCCTCGCTAGTGACTGTTTCAGTCTGGTGTCAGCCTCTCCTCGTGACGGTGTCCGTCTGGTGTCAGCCTCGCTAGTGACGGGGTCGGTCTGGTGTCAGCCTCGCTAGTGACGGGGTCGGTCTGGTGTCAGCCTCGCCTCGTGACGGTGTCGGTCTGGTGTCAGCCTCGCCTCGTGACGGTGTCGGTCTGGTGTCATCCTCGCTAGTGACGGTGTCGGTCTGGTGTCATCCTCGCCTCGTGACGGGGTCGGTCTGGTGTCAGCCTCTCCTCGTGACGGTGTCGGTCTGGTGTCAGCCTCTCCTCGTGACGGTGTCAGTCTGGTGTCAGCCTCTCCTCGTGACAGGGTCCGTCTGGTGTCAGCCTCGCTAGTGACGGTTTCGGTCTGGTGTCAGCCTCTCCTCGTGACGGTGTCAGTCTGGTGTCAGCCTCGCTAGTGACGGTGTCAGTCTGGTGTCAGCCTCGCTAGTGACGGTGTCAGTCTGGTGTCAGCCTCTCCTCGTGACGGTGTCAGTCTGGTGTCAGCCTCTCCTCGTGACGGTGTCAGTCTGGTGTCAGCCTCGCTAGTGACGGTTTCAGTCTGGTGTCAGCCTCTCCTCGTGACGGTGTCCGTCTGGTGTCAGCCTCTCCTCGTGACGGTGTCAGTCTGGTGTCAGCCTCGCTAGTGACGGGGTCGGTCTGGTGTCAGCCTCGCTAGTGACGGTTTCAGTCTGGTGTCAGCCTCTCCTCGTGACGGTGTCAGTCTGGTGTCAGCCTCGCTAGTGACGGTTTCAGTCTGGTGTCAGCCTCTCCTCGTGACGGTGTCAGTCTGGTGTCAGCCTCTCCTCGTGACGGTGTCAGTCTGGTGTCAGCCTCGCTAGTGACGGGGTCTGTCTGGTGTCAGCCTCTCCTCGTGACGGTGTCGGTCTGGTGTCAGCCTCTCCTCGTGACGGGGTCGGTCTGGTGTCAGCCTCTCCTCATGACGGGGTCCGTCTGGTGTCAGCCTCTCCTCGTGACGGGGTCGGTCTGGTGTCAGCCTCTCCTCGTGACGGGGTCGGTCTGGTGTAAGCCTCGCTAGTGACGGTTTCAGTCTGGTGTCAGCCTCTCCTCGTGACGGTGTCAGTCTGGTGTCAGCCTCACTAGTGACGGTTTCAGTCTGGTGTCAGCCTCTCCTCGTGACGGTGTCAGTCTGGTGTCAGCCTCGCTAGTGACGGGGTCGGTCTGGTGTCAGCCTCTCCTCGTGACGGGGTCGGTCTGGTGTCAGCCTCTCCTCGTGACGGTGTCAGTCTGGTGTCAGCCTCGCTAGTGACGGTTTCAGTCTGGTGTCAGCCTCTCCTCGTGACGGTGTCCGTCTGGTGTCAGCCTCGCTAGTGACGGAGTCGGTCTGGTGTCAGCCTCTCCTCGTGACGGTGTCGGTCTGGTGTCAGCCTCTCCTCGTGACGGTGTCGGTCTGGTGTCAGCCTCTCCTCGTGACAGGGTCCGTCTGGTGTCAGCCTCGCTAGTGACGGTTTCGGTCTGGTGTCAGCCTCTCCTCGTGACGGTGTCAGTCTGGTGTCAGCCTCGCTAGTGACGGTTTCAGTCTGGTGTCAGCCTCTCCTCGTGACGGTGTCCGTCTGGTGTCAGCCTCTCCTCGTGACGGTGTCAGTCTGGTGTCAGCCTCGCTAGTGACGGGGTCGGTCTGGTGTCAGCCTCTCCTCGTGACGGGGTCGGTCTGGTGTCAGCCTCTCCTCGTGACGGTGTCGGTCTGGTGTCAGCCTCTCCTCGTGACGGGGTCCGTCTGGTGTCAGCCTCTCCTCGTGACGGTGTCAGTCTGGTGTCAGCCTCTCCTCGTGACGGTGTCAGTCTGGTGTCAGCCTCTCCTCGTGACGGTGTCAGTCTGGTGTCAGCCTCGCTAGTGACGGTGTCAGTCTGGTGTCAGCCTCTCCTCGTGACGGTGTCAGTCTGGTGTCAGCCTCGCTAGTGACGGTTTCAGTCTGGTGTCAGCCTCTCCTCGTGACGGTGTCCGTCTGGTGTCAGCCTCGCTAGTGACGGGGTCGGTCTGGTGTCAGCCTCGCTAGTGACGGGGTCGGTCTGGTGTCAGCCTCGTCTCGTGACGGTGTCGGTCTGGTGTCAGCCTCGCCTCGTGACGGTGTCGGTCTGGTGTCATCCTCGCTAGTGACGGTGTCGGTCTGGTGTCATCCTCGCCTCGTGACGGGGTCGGTCTGGTGTCAGCCTCGCTAGTGACGGAGTCGGTCTGGTGTCAGCCTCTCCTCGTGACGGTGTCGGTCTGGTGTCAGCCTCTCCTCGTGACGGTGTCGGTCTGGTGTCAGCCTCTCCTCGTGACGGTGTCAGTCTGGTGTCAGCCTCGCTAGTGACGGTGTCAGTCTGGTGTCAGCCTCGCTAGTGACGGTGTCAGTCTGGTGTCAGCCTCTCCTCGTGACGGTGTCAGTCTGGTGTCTGCCTCTCCTCGTGACGGTGTCAGTCTGGTGTCAGCCTCGCTAGTGACGGTTTCAGTCTGGTGTCAGCCTCTCCTCGTGACGGTGTCAGTCTGGTGTCAGCCTCTCCTCGTGACGGTGTCAGTCTGGTGTCAGCCTCGCTAGTGACGGTTTCAGTCTGGTGTCAGCCTCTCCTCGTGACGGTGTCAGTCTGGTGTCAGCCTCTCCTCGTGACGGTGTCAGTCTGGTGTCAGCCTCGCTAGTGACGGTTTCAGTCTGGTGTCAGCCTCTCCTCGTGACGGTGTCAGTCTGGTGTCAGCCTCTCCTCGTGACGGGGTCAGTCTGGTGTCAGCCTCTCCTCGTGATGGTGTCAGTCTGGTGTCAGCCTCGCTAGTGACGGTTTCAGTCTGGTGTCAGCCTCTCCTCGTGACGGTGTCCGTCTGGTGTCAGCCTCGCTAGTGACGGGGTCGGTCTGGTGTCAGCCTCGCCTCGTGACGGTGTCAGTCTGGTGTCAGCCTCGCTAGTGACGGTTTCAGTCTGGTGTCAGCCTCTCCTCGTGACGGTGTCCGTCTGGTGTCAGCCTCTCCTCGTGACGGGGTCGGTCTGGTGTCAGCCTCTCCTCGTGACGGGGTCGGTCTGGTGTCAGCCTCTCCTCGTGACGGGGTCGGTCTGGTGTCAGCCTCGCTAGTGACGGTTTCAGTCTGGTGTCAGCCTCTCCTCGTGACGGTGTCAGTCTGGTGTCAGCCTCGCTAGTGACGGTGTCAGTCTGGTGTCAGCCTCGCTAGTGACGGTTTCAGTCTGGTGTCAGCCTCTCCTCGTGACGGTGTCAGTCTGGTGTCAGCCTCGCTAGTAACGGTTTCAGTCTGGTGTCAGCCTCTCCTCGTGACGGTGTCCGTCTGGTGTCAGCCTCTCCTCGTGACGGTGTCAGTCTGGTGTCAGCCTCGCTAGTGACGGTTTCAGTCTGGTGTCAGCCTCTCCTCGTGACGGGGTCGGTCTGGTGTCAGCCTCTCCTCGTGACGGGGTCGGTCTGGTGTCAGCCTCGCTAGTGACGGTTTCAGTCTGGTGTCAGCCTCTCCTCGTGACGGTGTCAGTCTGGTGTCAGCCTCGCTAGTGACGGTGTCAGTCTGGTGTCAGCCTCGCTAGTGACGGTTTCAGTCTGGTGTCAGCCTCTCCTCGTGATGGTGTCAGTCTGGTGTCAGCCTCACTAGTGACGGGGTCGTTCTGGTGTCAGCCTCTCCTCGTGACGGGGTCGGTCTGGTGTCAGCCTCTCCTCGTGACGGTGTCGGTCTGGTGTCAGCCTCTCCTCGTGACGGGGTCCGTCTGGTGTCAGCCTCTCCTCGTGACGGGGTCGGTCTGGTGTCAGCCTCTCCTCGTGACGGGGTCGGTCTGGTGTCAGCCTCGCTAGTGACGGTTTCAGTCTGGTGTCAGCCTCTCCTCGTGACGGTGTCAGTCTGGTGTCAGCCTCGCTAGTGACGGTGTCAGTCTGGTGTCAGCCTCGCTAGTGACGGTTTCAGTCTGGTGTCAGCCTCTCCTCGTGACGGTGTCAGTCTGGTGTCAGCCTCGCTAGTGACGGTTTCAGTCTGGTGTCAGCCTCTCCTCGTGACGGTGTCCGTCTGGTGTCAGCCTCGCTAGTGACGGGGTCGGTCTGGTGTCAGCCTCGCTAGTGACGGGGTCGGTCTGGTGTCAGCCTCGCCTCGTGACGGTGTCGGTCTGGTGTCAGCCTCGCCTCGTGACGGTGTCGGTCTGGTGTCATCCTCGCTAGTGACGGTGTCGGTCTGGTGTCATCCTCGCCTCGTGACGGGGTCGGTCTGGTGTCAGCCTCGCTAGTGACGGAGTCGGTCTGGTGTCAGCCTCTCCTCGTGACGGTGTCGGTCTGGTGTCATCCTCTCCTCGTGACGGTGTCGGTCTGGTGTCAGCCTCTCCTCGTGACAGGGTCCGTCTGGTGTCAGCCTCGCTAGTGACGGTTTCGGTCTGGTGTCAGCCTCTCCTCGTGACGGTGTCAGTCTGGTGTCAGCCTCGCTAGTGACGGTGTCAGTCTGGTGTCAGCCTCGCTAGTGACGGTGTCAGTCTGGTGTCAGCCTCTCCTCGTGACGGTGTCAGTCTGGTGTCAGCCTCTCCTCGTGACGGTGTCAGTCTGGTGTCAGCCTCGCTAGTGACGGTTTCAGTCTGGTGTCAGCCTCTCCTCGTGACGGTGTCCGTCTGGTGTCAGCCTCTCCTCGTGACGGTGTCAGTCTGGTGTCAGCCTCGCTAGTGACGGGGTCGATCTGGTGTCAGCCTCTCCTCGTGACGGGGTCGGTCTGGTGTCAGCCTCTCCTCGTGACGGGGTCGGTCTGGTGTCAGCCTCGCTAGTGACGGTTTCAGTCTGGTGTCAGCCTCTCCTCGTGACGGTGTCAGTCTGGTGTCAGCCTCGCTAGTGACGGTGTCAGTCTGGTGTCAGCCTCGCTAGTGACGGTTTCAGTCTGGTGTCAGCCTCTCCTCGTGACGGTGTCCGTCTGGTGTCAGCCTCGCTAGTGACGGGGTCGGTCTGGTGTCAGCCTCGCTAGTGACGGGGTCGGTCTGGTGTCAGCCTCGCCTCGTGACGGTGTCGGTCTGGTGTCAGCCTCGCCTCGTGACGGTGTCGGTCTGGTGTCATCCTCGCTAGTGACGGTGTCGGTCTGGTGTCATCCTCGCCTCGTGACGGGGTCGGTCTGGTGTCAGCCTCGCTAGTGACGGAGTCGGTCTGGTGTCAGCCTCTCCTCGTGACGGTGTCGGTCTGGTGTCAGCCTCTCCTCGTGACGGTGTCAGTCTGGTGTCAGCCTCTCCTCGTGACAGGGTCCGTCTGGTGTCAGCCTCGCTAGTGACGGTTTCGGTCTGGTGTCAGCCTCTCCTCGTGACGGTGTCAGTCTGGTGTCAGCCTCGCTAGTGACGGTGTCAGTCTGGTGTCAGCCTCGCTAGTGACGGTGTCAGTCTGGTGTCAGCCTCTCCTCGTGACGGTGTCAGTCTGGTGTCAGCCTCTCCTCGTGACGGTGTCAGTCTGGTGTCAGCCTCGCTAGTGACGGTTTCAGTCTGGTGTCAGCCTCTCCTCGTGACGGTGTCCGTCTGGTGTCAGCCTCGCTAGTGACGGGGTCGGTCTGGTGTCAGCCTCTCCTCGTGACGGTGTCAGTCTGGTGTCAGCCTCGCTAGTGACGGTTTCAGTCTGGTGTCACCCTCTCCTCGTGACGGTGTCAGTCTGGTGTCAGCCTCTCCTCGTGACGGGGTCGGTCTGGTGTCAGCCTCTCCTCGTGACGGTGTCAGTCTGGTGTCAGCCTCGCTAGTGACGGTTTCAGTCTGGTGTCAGCCTCTCCTCGTGACGGTGTCCGTCTGGTGTCAGCCTCGCTAGTGACGGGGTCGGTCTGGTGTCAGCCTCGCTAGTGACGGGGTCGGTCTGGTGTCAGCCTCGCCTCGTGACGGTGTCGGTCTGGTGTCAGCCTCGCCTCGTGACGGTGTCAGTCTGGTGTCAGCCTCGCTAGTGACGGTTTCAGTCTGGTGTCAGCCTCTCCTCGTGACGGTGTCCGTCTGGTGTCAGCCTCTCCTCGTGACGGTGTCAGTCTGGTGTCAGCCTCGCTAGTGCCGGGGTCGGTCTGGTGTCAGCCTCTCCTCGTGACGGGGTCGGTCTGGTGTCAGCCTCTCCTCGTGACGGTGTCGGTCTGGTGTCAGCCTCTCCTCGTGACGGGGTCCGTCTGGTGTCAGCCTCTCCTCGTGACGGGGTCGGTCTGGTGTCAGCCTCGCTAGTGACGGTTTCAGTCTGGTGTCAGCATCTCCTCGTGACGGTGTCAGTCTGGTGTCAGCCTCGCTAGTGACGGTGTCAGTCTGGTGTCAGCCTCGCTAGTGACGGTTTCAGTCTGGTGTCAGCCTCTCCTCGTGACGGTGTCAGTCTGGTGTCAGCCTCGCTAGTGACGGGGTCGGTCTGGTGTCAGCCTCTCCTCGTGACGGGGTCGGTCTGGTGTCAGCCTCTCCTCGTGACGGTGTCAGTCTGGTGTCAGCCTCGCTAGTGACGGTTTCAGTCTGGTGTCAGCCTCTCCTCGTGACGGTGTCAGTCTGGTGTCAGCCTCTCCTCGTGACGGGGTCGGTCTGGTGTCAGCCTCTCCTCGTGACGGTGTCAGTCTGGTGTCAGCCTCGCTAGTGACGGGGTCGGTCTGGTGTCAGCCTCTCCTCGTGACGGTGTCGGTCTGGTGTCAGCCTCTCCTCGTGACGGGGTCCGTCTGGTGTCAGCCTCTCCTCGTGACGGGGTCGGTCTGGTGTCAGCCTCTCCTCGTGACGGGGTCAGTCTGGTGTCAGCCTCGCTAGTGACGGTTTCAGTCTGGTGTCAGCCTCTCCTCGTGACGGTGTCAGTCTGGTGTCAGCCTCGCTAGTGACGGTGTCAGTCTGGTGTCAGCCTCGCTAGTGACGGTTTCAGTCTGGTGTCAGCCTCTCCTCGTGACGGTGTCAGTCTGGTGTCAGCCACGCTAGTGACGGTTTCAGTCTGGTGTCAGCCTCTCCTCGTGACGGTTTCAGTCTGGTGTCAGCCTCTCCTCGTGACGGTGTCAGTCTGGTGTCAGCCTCTCCTCGTGACGGTGTCAGTCTGGTGTCAGCCTCGCTAGTGACGGTTTCAGTCTGGTGTCAGCCTCTCCTCGTGACGGTGTCCGTCTGGTGTCAGCCTCGCTAGTGACGGGGTCGGTCTGGTGTCAGCCTCGCTAGTGACGGGGTCGGTCTGGTGTCAGCCTCGCCTCGTGACGGTGTCGGTCTGGTGTCAGCCTCGCCTCGTGACGGTGTCGGTCTGGTGTCATCCTCGCTAGTGACGGTGTCGGTCTGGTGTCATCCTCGCCTCGTGACGGGGTCGGTCTGGTGTCAGCCTCGCTAGTGACGGAGTCGGTCTGGTGTCAGCCTCTCCTCGTGACGGTGTCGGTCTGGTGTCAGCCTCTCCTCGTGACGGTGTCGGTCTGGTGTCAGCCTCTCCTCGTGACAGGGTCCGTCTGGTGTCAGCCTCGCTAGTGACGGTTTCGGTCTGGTGTCAGCCTCTCCTCGTGACGGTGTCAGTCTGGTGTCAGCCTCGCTAGTGACGGTGTCAGTCTGGTGTCAGCCTCGCTAGTGACGGTGTCAGTCTGGTGTCAGCCTCTCCTCGTGACGGTGTCAGTCTGGTGTCAGCCTCGCTAGTGACGGTTTCAGTCTGGTGTCAGCCTCTCCTCGTGACGGTGTCCGTCTGGTGTCAGCCTCGCTAGTGACGGGGTCGGTCTGGTGTCAGCCTCTCCTCGTGACGGTGTCAGTCTGGTGTCAGCCTCGCTAGTGACGGTTTCAGTCTGGTGTCACCCTCTCCTCGTGACGGTGTCAGTCTGGTGTCAGCCTCTCCTCGTGACGGGGTCGGTCTGGTGTCAGCCTCTCCTCGTGACGGTGTCAGTCTGGTGTCAGCCTCGCTAGTGACGGTTTCAGTCTGGTGTCAGCCTCTCCTCGTGACGGTGTCCGTCTGGTGTCAGCCTCGCTAGTGACGGGGTCGGTCTGGTGTCAGCCTCGCTAGTGACGGGGTCGGTCTTGTGTCAGCCTCGCCTCGTGACGGTGTCGGTCTGGTGTCAGCCTCGCCTCGTGACGGTGTCAGTCTGGTGTCAGCCTCGCCTCGTGACGGTGTCAGTCTGGTGTCAGCCTCGCTAGTGACGGTTTCAGTCTGGTGTCAGCCTCTCCTCGTGACGGTGTCCGTCTGGTGTCAGCCTCTCCTCGTGACGGTGTCAGTCTGGTGTCAGCCTCGCTAGTGCCGGGGTCGGTCTGGTGTCAGCCTCTCCTCGTGACGGGGTCGGTCTGGTGTCAGCCTCTCCTCGTGACGGTGTCGGTCTGGTGTCAGCCTCTCCTCGTGATGGGGTCCGTCTGGTGTCAGCCTCTCCTCGTGACGGGGTCGGTCTGGTGTCAGCCTCGCTAGTGACGGTTTCAGTCTGGTGTCAGCATCTCCTCGTGACGGTGTCAGTCTGGTGTCAGCCTCGCTAGTGACGGTGTCAGTCTGGTGTCAGCCTCGCTAGTGACGGTTTCAGTCTGGTGTCAGCCTCTCCTCGTGACGGTGTCAGTCTGGTGTCAGCCTCGCTAGTGACGGGGTCGGTCTGGTGTCAGCCTCTCCTCGTGACGGGGTCGGTCTGGTGTCAGCCTCTCCTCGTGACGGTGTCAGTCTGGTGTCAGCCTCGCTAGTGACGGTTTCAGTCTGGTGTCAGCCTCTCCTCGTGACGGTGTCCGTCTGGTTTCAGCCTCGCTAGTGACGGGGTCGGTCTGGTGTCAGCCTCGCCTCGTGACGGTGTCGGTCTGGTGTCAGCCTCGCCTCGTGACGGTGTCGGTCTGGTGTCATCCTCGCTAGTGACGGTGTCGGTCTGGTGTCATCCTCGCCTCGTGACGGGGTCGGTCTGGTGTCAGCCTCGCTAGTGACGGAGTCGGTCTGGTGTCAGCCTCTCCTCGTGACGGTGTCGGTCTGGTGTCAGCCTCTCCTCGTGACGGTGTCGGTCTGGTGTCAGCCTCTCCTCGTGACAGGGTCCGTCTGGTGTCAGCCTCGCTAGTGACGGTTTCGGTCTGGTGTCAGCCTCTCCTCGTGACGGTGTCAGTCTGGTGTCAGCCTCGCTAGTGACGGTGTCAGTCTGGTGTCAGCCTCGATAGTGACGGTGTCAGTCTGGTGTCAGCCTCTCCTCGTGACGGTGTCAGTCTGGTGTCAGCCTCTCCTCGTGACGGTGTCAGTCTGGTGTCAGCCTCGCTAGTGACGGTTTCGGTCTGGTGTCAGCCTCTCCTCGTGACGGTGTCAGTCTGGTGTCAGCTTCGCTAGTGACGGTGTCAGTCTGGTGTCAGCCTCGATAGTGACGGTGTCCGTCTGGTGTCAGCCTCTCCTCGTGACGGGGTCGGTCTGGTGTCAGCCTCGCTAGTGACGGTTTCAGTCTGGTGTCAGCCTCTCCTCGTGACGGTGTCAGTCTGGTGTCAGCCTCGCTAGTCACGGTGTCAGTCTGGTGTCAGCCTCGCTAGTGACGGTGTCAGTCTGGTGTCAGCCTCTCCTCGTGACGGTGTCAGTCTGGTGTCAGCCTCGCTAGTGACGGTGTCAGTCTGGTGTCAGCCTCTCCTCGTGACGGTGTCCGTCTGGTGTCAGCCTCGCTAGTGACGGTGTCAGTCTGGTGTCAGCCTCTCCTCGTGACGGTGTCCGTCTGGTGTCAGCCTCGCCTCGTGACGGTGTCGGTCTGGTGTCATTCTCGCTAGTGACGGTGTCGGTCTGGTGTCATCCTCGCCTCGTGACGGGGTCGGTCTGGTGTCAGCCTCGCTAGTGACGGAGTCGGTCTGGTGTCAGCCTCTCCTCGTGACGGTGTCGGTCTGGTGTCAGCCTCTCCTCGTGACGGTGTCGGTCTGGTGTCAGCCTCTCCTCGTGACGGTGTCGGTCTGGTGTCAGCCTCTCCTCGTGACAGGGTCCGTCTGGTGTCAGCCTCGCTAGTGACGGTTTCGGTCTGGTGTCAGCCTCTCCTCGTGACGGTGTCGGTCTTGTGTCAGCCTCTCCTCGTGACAGGGTCCGTCTGGTGTCAGCCTCGCTAGTGACGGTTTCAGTCTGGTGTCAGCCTCTCCTCGTGACGGTGTCAGTCTGGTGTCAGCCTCGCTAGTGACGGTGTCAGTCTGGTGTCAGCCACGCTAGTGAAGGTTTCAGTCTGGTGTCAGCCTCTCCTCGTGACGGTGTCAGTCTGGTGTCAGCCTCGCTAGTGACGGGGTCGGTCTGGTGTCAGCCTCTCCTCGTGACGGTGTCGGTCTGGTGTCAGCCTCGCTAGTGACGGTGTCGGTCTGGTGTCATCCTCGCTAGTGACGGTGTCGGTCTGGTGTCAGCCTCTCCTCGTGACGGGGTCGGTTTGGTGTCAGCCTCTCCTCGTGACGGGGGTCGGTCTGGTGTCAGCCTCGCTAGTGACGGTTTCGGTCTGGTGTCACCCTCGCCTCGTGATGGTGTCGGTCTGGTGTTATGCTCGCTAGTGACTGTGTCGGTCTGGTGTCATCCTCGCTAATGACGGTGTCGGTCTGGTGTCAGCCTCGCTAGTGACGGGGTCGGTCTGGTGTCAGCCTCGCTAGTGACGGTGTCAGTCTGGTGTCAGCCTCGCTAGTGACGGTTTCAGTCTGGTGTCAGCCTCTCCTCGTGACGGTGTCAGTCTGGTGTCAGCCTCTCCTCTTGACGGTGTCAGTCTGGTGTCAGCCTCGCTAGTGACGGTTTCAGTCTGGTGTCAGCCTCTCCTCGTGACGGTGTCGGTCTGGTGTCAGCCTCTCCTCGTGACGGTGTCAGTCTGGTGTCAGCCTCGCTAGTGACGGTTTCAGTCTGGTGTCAGCCTCTCCTCGTGACGGTGTCGGTCTGGTGTCAGTCTCGCTAGTGACGGGGTTGGTCTGGTGTCAGCCTCGCTAGTGACGGTGTCGGTCTGGTGTCAGCCTCGCCTCGTGACGGTGTCGGTCTGGTGTCAGCCTCGCCTCGTGACGGTGTCGGTCTGGTGTCAGCCTCGCCTCGTGACGGTGTCGGTCTGGTGTCAGCCTCGCTAGTGACGGTTTCAGTCTGGTGTCAGCCTCTCCTCGTGACGGTGTCAGTCTGGTGTCAGCCTCTCCTCGTGACGGTGTCAGTCTGGTGTCAGCCTCGCTAGTGACGGTTTCAGTCTGGTGTCAGCCTCTCCTCGTGACGGTGTCAGTCTGGTGTCAGCCTCTCCTCGTGACGGTGTCAGTCTGGTGTCAGCCTCGCTAGTGACGGTATCAGTCTAGTGTCAGCCTCGCCTCGTGACGGTGTCGGTCTGGTGTCAGCCTCGCTAGTGACGGGGTCGGTCTGGTGTCAGCCTCGCCTCGTGACGGTGTCGGTCTGGTGTCAGCCTCGCCTCGTGACGGTGTCGGTCTGGTGTCAGCCTCGCCTCGTGACGGTGTCGGTCTGGTGTCATCCTCGCTAGTGACGGTGTCGGTCTGGTGTCATCCTCGCCTCGTGACGGGGTCGGTCTGGTGTCAGCCACGCTAGTGACGGGGTCGGTCTGGTGTCAGCCTCTCCTCGTGACGGTGTCGGTCTGGTGTCAGCCTCTCCTCGTGACGGTGTCGGTCTGGTGTCAGCCTCTCCTCATGACGGGGTCGGTCTGGTGTCAGCCTCTCCTCGTGACGGGGTCGGTCTGGTGTCAGCCTCGCTAGTGACGGTTTCAGTCTGGTGTCAGCCTCTCCTCGTGACGGTGTCAGTCTGGTGTCAGCCTCTCCTCGTGACGGGGGTCGGTCTGGTGTCAACCTCGCTAGTGACGGTTTCGGTCTGGTGTCAGCCTCTCCTCGTGACGGTGTCGGTCTGGTGTCAGCCTCGCTAGTGACGGTGTCAGTCTGGTGTCAGCCTCGCTAGTGACGGTTTCAGTCTGGTGTCAGCCTCTCCTCGTGACGGGGTCGGTCTGGTGTCAGCCTCGCTAGTGACGGGGGTCGGTCTGGTGTCAGCCTCTCCTCGTGACGGTGTCGGTCTGGTGTCAGCCTCTCCTCGTGACGGTGTCGGTCTGGTGTCAGCCTCTCCTCGTGACGGTGTCAGTCTGGTGTCAGCCTCTCCTCTTGACGGTGTCAGTCTGGTGTCAGCCTCGCTAGTGACGGTTTCAGTCTGGTGTCAGCCTCTCCTCGTGACGGTGTCGGTCTGGTGTCAGCCTCTCCTCGTGACGGTGTCAGTCTGGTGTCAGCCTCGCTAGTGACGGTTTCAGTCTGGTGTCAGCCTCTCCTCGTGGCGGGGTCGGTCTGGTGTCAGCCTCGCTAGTGACGGTGTCGGTCTGGTGTCAGCCTCTCCTCGTGACGGTGTCAGTCTGGTGTCAGCCTCGCTAGTGACGGTTTCAGTCTGGTGTCAGCTTCTCCTCGTGACGGTGTCGGTCTGGTGTCAGCCTCGCTAGTGACGGGGTCGGTCTGGTGTCAGCCTCGCTAGTGACGGTGTCGGTCTGGTGTCAGCCTCGCCTCGTGACGGTGTCGGTCTGGTGTTATGCTC
Organism: Staurois parvus; assembly: GCF_062004578.1. Classification (NCBI taxonomy): domain Eukaryota; kingdom Metazoa; phylum Chordata; class Amphibia; order Anura; family Ranidae; genus Staurois; species Staurois parvus. The sequence goes on from NW_028320437.1 coordinate 447,485, forward strand.
GCTAGTGACGGTGTCGGTCTGTTGTCATCCTCGCCTCGTGACGGTTTCAGTCTGGTGTCAGCCTCTCCTCGTGACGGTGTCGGTCTGGTGTCAGCCTCGCCTCGTGACGGTGTCGGTCTGGTGTCAGCCTCGCCTCGTGACGGTGTCGGTCTGGTGTCAGCCTCGCTAGTGACGGTTTCAGTCTGGTGTCAGCCTCTCCTCGTGACGGTGTCAGTCTGGTGTCAGCCTCTCCTCGTGACGGTGTCAGTCTGGTGTCAGCCTCGCTAGTGACGGTTTCAGTCTGGTGTCAGCCTCTCCTCGTGACGGTGTCGGTCTGGTGTCAGCCTCGCTAGTGACGGGGTCGGTCTGGTGTCAGCCTCGCTAGTGACGGTGTCGGTCTGGTGTCAGCCTCGCCTCGTGACGGGGTTGGTCTGGTGTCAGCCTCGCCTCGTGACGGTGTCGGTCTGGTGTCAGCCTCGCCTCGTGACGCTGTCGGTCTGGTGTCAGCCTCGCCTCGTGACGGTGTCGGTCTGGTGTCAGCCTCTCCTCGTGACGGTGTCGGTCTGGTGTCATCCTCTCCTCGTGACGGGGTCGGTCTGGTGTCAGCCTCTCCTCGTGACGGGGTCGGTCTGGTGTCATCCTCTCCTCGTGACGGGGTCGGTCTGGTGTCAGCCTCTCCTCGTGACGGGGTCGGTCTGGTGTCAGCCTCGCTAGTGACGGTTTCAGTCTGGTGTCAGCCTCGCCTCGTGACGGTGTCGGTCTGGTGTTATGCTCGCTAGTGACGGTGTCGGTCTGTTGTCATCCTCGCCTCGTGACGGGGTCGGTCTGGTGTCAGCCTCTCCTCGTGACGGTGTCGGTCTGGTGTCAGCCTCTCCTCGTGACGGTGTCAGTTTGGTGTCAGCCTCGCTAGTGACGGTTTCAGTCTGGTGTCAGCCTCTCCTCGTGACGGTGTCGGACTGGTGTCAGCCTCGCTAGTTACGGTTTCAGTCTGGTGTCAGCCTCTCCTCGTGACGGTGTCGGTCTGGTGTCAGCCTCTCCTCGTGACGGTGTCAGTTTGGTGTCAGCCTCGCTAGTGACGGTTTCAGTCTGGTGTCAGCCTCTCCTCGTGACGGTGTCGGACTGGTGTCAGCCTCGCTAGTGACGGGGTCGGTCTGGTGTCAGCCTCGCTAGTGACGGTGTCGGTCTGGTGTCAGCCTCGCCTCGTGACGGGGTCGGTCTGGTGTCAGCCTCGCCTCGTGACGGTGTCGGTCTGGTGTCAGCCTCGCCTCGTGACGGTGTCGGTCTGGTGTCAGCCTCGCCTCGTGACGGTGTCGGTCTGGTGTCAGCCTCTCCTCGTGACGGTGTCGGTCTGGTGTCATCCTCTCCTCGTGACGGGGTCGGTCTGGTGTCAGCCTCTCCTCGTGACGGGGTCGGTCTGGTGTCAGCCTCGCTAGTGACGGTTTCAGTCTGGTGTCAGCATCGCCTCGTGACGGTGTCGGTCTGGTGTTATGCTCGCTAGTGACGGTGTCGGTCTGTTGTCATCCTCGCCTCGTGACGGGGTCGGTCTGGTGTCAGCCTCTCCTCGTGACGGGGGTCGGTCTGGTGTCAGCCTCTCCTCGTGACGGTGTCAGTCTGGTGTCAGCCTCGCTAGTGACGGTTTCAGTCTGGTGTCAGCCTCTCCTCGTGACGGTGTCGGTCTGGTGTCAGCCTCTCCTCGTGACGGTGTCAGTCTAATGTCAGCCTCGCTAGTGACGGTTTCAGTCTGGTGTCAGCCTCTCCTCGTGACGGTGTCGGTCTGGAGTCAGCCTCGCTAGTGACGGGGTCGGTCTGGTGTCAGCCTCGCCTCGTGACGGGGTCGGTCTGGTGTCAGCCTCGCCTCGTGACGGTGTCAGTCTGGTGTCAGCCTCTCCTCGTGATGGTGTCGGTCTGGTGTCATCCTCTCCTCGTGACGGGGTCGGTCTGGTGTCAGCCTCTCCTCGTGACGGGGTCGGTCTGGTGTCAGCCTCGCTAGTGACGGTTTCAGTCTGGTGTCAGCCTCGCCTCGTGACGGTGTCGGTCTGGTGTTATGCTCGCTAGTGACGGTGTCGGTATGTTGTCATCCTCGCCTCGTGACGGGGTCGGTCTGGTGTCAGCCTCTCCTCGTGACGGTGTCGGTCTGGTGTCAGCCTCTCCTCGTGACGGGGTCGGTCTGGTGTCAGCCTCTCCTCGTGACGGGGGTCGGTCTGGTGTCAGCCTCGCTAGTGACGGTTTCGGTCTGGTGTCAGCCTCTCCTCGTGACGGTGTCGGTCTGGTGTCAGCCTCGCTAGTCACGGTGTCAGTCTGGTGTCAGCCTCGCTAGTGACGGTTTCAGTCTGGTGTCAGCCTCTCCTCGTGACGGTGTCAGTCTGGTGTCAGCCTCTCCTCGTGACGGTGTCAGTCTGGTGTCAGCCTCGCTAGTGACGGTTTCAGTCTGGTGTCAGCCTCTCCTCGTGACGGTGTCGGTCTGTGTCAGCCTCTCCTCGTGACGGTGTCAGTCTGGTGTCAGCCTCGCTAGTGACGGTTTCAGTCTGGTGTCAGCCTCTCCTCGTGACGGTGTCAGTCTGGTGTCAGCCTCTCCTCGTGACGGTGTCAGTCTGGTGTCAGCCTCGCTAGTGACGGTTTCAGTCTGGTGTCAGCCTCTCCTCGTGACGGTGTCGGTCTGTGTCAGCCTCTCCTCGTGACGGTGTCAGTCTGGTGTCAGCCTCACTAGTGACGGGGTCGGTCTGGTGTCAGCCTCGCTAGTGACGGTGTCGGTCTGGTGTCAGCCTCGCCTCGTGACGGTGTCGGTCTGGTGTCAGCCTCGCCTCGTGACGGTGTCGGTCTGGTGTCAGCCTCGCCTCGTGATGGTGTCGGTCTGGTGTCAGCCTCGCCTCGTGACGGTGTCGGTCTGGTGTCAGCCTCGCTAGTGACGGTTTCAGTCTGGTGTCAGCCTCTCCTCGTGACGGTGTCAGTCTGGTGTCAGCCTCTCCTCGTGACGGTGTCAGTCTGGTGTCAGCCTCGCTAGTGACGGTTTCAGTCTGGTGTCAGCCTCTCCTTGTGACGGTGTCGGACTGCTGTCAGCCTCTCCTCGTGACGGTGTCGGTCTGGTGTCAGCCTCTCCTCGTGACGGGGTCGGTCTGGTGTCAGCCTCTCCTCGTGACGGGGGTCGGTCTGGTGTCAGCCTCGCTAGTGACGGTTTCAGTCTGGTGTCAGCCTCTCCTCGTGACGGTGTCCGTCTGGTGTCAGCCTCGCTAGTGACGGGGTCGGTCTGGTGTCAGCCTCGCTAGTGACGGGGTCGGTCTGGTGTCAGCCTCGCCTCGTGACGGTGTCGGTCTGGTGTCAGCCTCGCCTCGTGACGGTGTCGGTCTGGTGTCATCCTCGCTAGTGACGGTGTCGGTCTGGTGTCATCCTCGCCTCGTGACGGGGTCGGTCTGGTGTCAGCCTCGCTAGTGACGGAGTCGGTCTGGTGTCAGCCTCTCCTCGTGACGGTGTCGATCTGGTGTCAGCCTCGCCTCGTGACGGTGTCGGTCTGGTGTCAGCCTCGCTAGTGACGGTTTCAGTCTGGTGTCAGCCTCTCCTCGTGACGGTGTCAGTCTGGTGTCAGCCTCTCCTCGTGACGGTGTCAGTCTGGTGTCAGCCTCGCTAGTGACGGTTTCAGTCTGGTGTCAGCCTCGCCTCGTGACGGTGTCGGTCTGGTGTTATGCTCGCTAGTGACGGTGTCGGTCTGTTGTCATCCTCGCCTCGTGACGGGGTCGGTCTGGTGTCAGCCTCTCCTCATGACGGGGGTCGGTCTGGTGTCAGCCTCGCTAGTGACGGTTTCGGTCTGGTGTCAGCCTCTCCTCGTGACGGTGTCGGTCTGGTGTCAGCCTCGCTAGTGACGGTGTCAGTCTGGTGTCAGCCTCGCTAGTGACGGTTTCAGTCTGGTGTCAGCCTCTCCTCGTGACGGTGTCAGTCTGGTGTCAGCCTCTCCTCGTGACGGTGTCAGTCTGGTGTCAGCCTCGCTAGTGACGGTTTCAGTCTGGTGTCAGCCTCTCCTCGTGACGGTGTCGGACTGGTGTCAGCCTCTCCTCGTGACGGTGTCAGTCTGGTGTCAGCCTCGCTAGTGACGGTTTCAGTCTGGTGTCAGCCTCTCCTCGTGACGGTGTCCGTCTGATGTCAGCCTCGCTAGTGACGGGGTCGGTCTGGTGTCAGCCTCGCTAGTGACGGGGTCGGTCTGGTGTCAGCCTCGCCTCGTGACGGTGTCGGTCTGGTGTCAGCCTCGCCTCGTGACGGTGTCGGTCTGGTGTCATCCTCGCTAGTGACGGGGTCGGTCTGGTGTCAGCCTCTCCTCGTGACGGGGTCGGTCTGGTGTCAGCCGCGCTAGTGACGGTTTCAGTCTGTGGTCAGCCTCGCCTCGTGACGGTGTCGGTCTGGTGTTATGCTCGCTAGTGACGGTGTCGGTCTGTTGTCATCCTCGCCTCGTGACGGGGTCGGTCTGGTGTCAGCCTCTCCTCGTGACGGTGTTGGTCTGGTGTCAGCCTCTCCTCGTGACGGGGTCGGTCTGGTGTCAGCCTCTCCTCGTGACGGGGGTCGGTCTGGTGTCAGCCTCGCTAGTGACGGTTTCAGTCTGGTGTCAGCCTCTCCTCGTGACGGTGTCCGTCTGGTGTCAGCCTCGCTAGTGACGGTTTCAGTCTGGTGTCAGCCTCTCCTCGTGACGGGGTCGGTCTGGTGTCAGCCTCGCTAGTGACGGGGTCGGTCTGGTGTCAGCCTCGCCTCGTGACGGTGTCGGTCTGGTGTCAGCCTCGCCTCGTGACGGTGTCGGTCTGGTGTCATCCTCGCTAGTGACGGTGTTGGTCTGGTGTCATCCTCGCCTCGTGACGGGGTCGGTCTGGTGTCAGCCTCGCTAGTGACGGAGTCGGTCTGGTGTCAGCCTCTCCTCGTGACGGTGTCGATCTGGTGTCAGCCTCTCCTCGTGACGGTGTCGGTCTGGTGTCAGCCTCTCCTCGTGACAGGGTCCGTCTGGTGTCAGCCTCGCTAGTGACGGTTTCGGTCTGGTGTCAGCCTCACTAGTGACGGTGTCAGTCTGGTGTCAGCCTCTCCTCGTGACGGTGTCAGTCTGGTGTCAGCCTCTCCTCGTGACGGTGTCAGTCTGGTGTCAGCCTCGCTAGTGACGGTTTCAGTCTGGTGTCAGCCTCTCCTCGTGACGGTGTCCGTCTGGTGTCAGCCTCTCCTCGTGACGGTGTCAGTCTGGTGTCAGCCTCGCTAGTGACGGGGTCGGTCTGGTGTCAGCCTCTCCTCGTGACGGGGTCGGTCTGGTGTCAGCCTCTCCTCGTGACGGTGTCGGTCTGGTGTCAGCCTCTCCTCGTGACGGGGTCCGTCTGGTGTCAGCCTCTCCTCGTGACGGTGTCGGTCTAGTGTCAGCCTCTCCTCGTGACGGTGTCAGTCTGGTGTCAGCCTCGCTAGTGACGGTTTCAGTCTGGTGTCAGCCTCTCCTCGTGACGGTGTCCGTCTGGTGTCAGCCTCTCCTCGTGACGGTGTCAGTCTGGTGTCAGCCTCTCCTCGTGACGGTGTCAGTCTGGTGTCAGCCTCGCTAGTGACGGTTTCAGTCTGGTGTCAGCCTCTCCTCGTGACGGTGTCCGTCTGGTGTCAGCCTCTCCTCGTGACGGTGTCAGTCTGGTGTCAGCCTCGCTAGTTACGGGGTCGGTCTGGTGTCAGCCTCTCCTCGTGACGGGGTCGGTCTGGTGTCAGCCTCTCCTCGTGACGGTGTCGGTCTGGTGTCAGCCTCTCCTCGTGACAGGGTCGGTCTGGTGTCAGCCTCTCCTCGTGACGGGGTCGGTCTGGTGTCAGCCTCGCTAGTGACGGTTTCAGTCTGGTGTCAGCCTCTCCTCGTGATGGTGTCAGTCTGGTGTCAGCCTCGCTAGTGACGGTGTCAGTCTGGTGTCAGCTTCGCTAGTGACGGTTTCAGTCTGGTGTCAGCCTCTCCTCGTGACGGTGTCAGTCTGGTGTCAGCCTCGCTAGTGACGGGGTCGGTCTGGTGTCAGCCTCTCCTCGTGACGGGGTCGGTCTGGTGTCAGCCTCTCCTCGTGACGGTGTCAGTCTGGTGTCAGCCTCGCTAGTGACGGTTTCAGTCTGGTGTCAGCCTCTCCTCGTGACGGTGTCCGTCTGGTGTCAGCCTCGCTAGTGACGGTGTCGGTCTGGTGTCAGCCTCGCCTCGTGACGGTGTCGGTCTGGTGTCAGCCTCTCCTCGTGATGGTGTCGGTCTGGTGTCATCCTCTCCTCGTGACGGGGTCGGTCTGGTGTCAGCCTCTCCTCGTGACGGGGTCGGTCTGGTGTCAGCCTCTCCTCGTGACGGGGGTCGGTCTGGTGTCAACCTCGCTAGTGACGGGGTCGGTCTGGTGTCAGCCTCGCCTCGTGACGGTGTCGGTCTGGTGTCAGCCTCGCTAGTGACGGTTTCAGTCTGGTGTCAGCCTCTCCTCGTGACGGTGTCAGTCTGGTGTCAGCCTCGCTAGTGACGGTTTCAGTCTGGTGTCAGCCTCTCCTCGTGACGGTGTCGGTCTGGTGTCAGCCTCTCCTCGTGACGGTGTCAGTCTGGTGTCAGCCTCGCTAGTGACGGTTTCAGTCTGGTGTCAGCCTCTCCTCGTGACGGTGTCGGTCTGGTGTCAGCCTCGCTAGTGACGGGGTCGGTCTGGTGTCAGCCTCGCTAGTGACGGTGTCGGTCTGGTGTCAGCCTCGCCTCGTGACGGGGTCGGTCTGGTGTCAGCCTCGCCTCGTGACGGTGTCGGTCTGGTGTCAGCCTCGCCTAGTGACGGTGTCGGTCTGGTGTCAGCCTCGCCTCGTGACGGTGTCGGTCTGGTGTCAGCCTCTCCTCGTGATGGTGTCGGTCTGGTGTCATCCTCTCCTCGTGACGGGGTCGGTCTGGTGTCAGCCTCTCCTCGTGACGGGGTCGGTCTGGTGTCAGCCTCGCTAGTGACGGTTTCAGTCTGGTGTCAGCCTCGCCTCGTGACGGTGTCGGTCTGGTGTTATGCTCGCTAGTGACGGTGTCGGTCTGTTGTCATCCTCGCCTCGTGACGGGGTCGGTCTGGTGTCAGCCTCTCCTCGTGACGGTGTCGGTCTGGTGTCAGCCTCTCCTCGTGACGGGGTCGGTCTGGTGTCAGCCTCTCCTCGTGACGGGGGTCGGTCTGGTGTCAGCCTCGCTAGTGACGGTTTCGGTCTGGTGTCAGCCTCTCCTCGTGACGGTGTCGGTCTGGTGTCAGCCTCGCTAGTGACGGTGTCAGTCTGGTGTCAGCCTCGCTAGTGACGGTTTCAGTCTGGTGTCAGCCTCTCCTCGTGACGGTGTCAGTCTGGTGTCAGCCTCTCCTCGTGACGGTGTCAGTCTGGTGTCAGCCTCGCTAGTGACGGTTTCAGTCTGGTGTCAGCCTCTCCTCGTGACGGTGTCGGTCTGGTGTCAGCCTCTCCTCGTGACAGTGTCAGTCTGGTGTCAGCCTCGCTAGTGACGGGGTCGGTCTGGTGTCAGCCTCGCTAGTGACGGTGTCGGTCTGGTGTCAGCCTCGCCTCGTGACGGTGTCGGTCTGGTGTCAGCCTCGCCTCGTGACGGTGTCGGTCTGGTGTCAGCCTCGCCTCGTGACGGTGTCGGTCTGGTGTCAGCCTCGCCTCGTGACGGTGTCGGTCTGGTGTCAGCCTCTCCTCGTGACGGTGTCAGTCTGGTGTCAGCCTCTCCTCGTGACGGTGTCAGTCTGGTGTCAGCCTCGCTAGTGACAGTTTCAGTCTGGTGTCAGCCTCTCCTCGTGACGGTGTCGGTCTGGTGTCAGTCTCGCTAGTGACGGGGTCGGTCTGGTGTCAGCCTCGCTAGTGACGGTGTCGGCCTGCTGTCAGCCTCGCCTCGTGACGGTGTCGGTCTGGTGTCAGCCTCGCCTCGTGACGGTGTCGGTCTGGTGTCAGCCTCGCCTCGTGACGGTGTCGGTCTGGTGTCAGCCTCGCTAGTGACGGTTTCAGTCTGGTGTCAGCCTCTCCTCGTGACGGTGTCAGTCTGGTGTCAGCCTCTCCTCGTGACGGTGTCAGTCTGGTGTCAGCCTCGCTAGTGACGGTTTCAGTCTGGTGTCAGCCTCTCCTCGTGACGGTGTCAGTCTGGTGTCAGCCTCTCCTCGTGACGGTGTCAGTCTGGTGTCAGCCTCGCTAGTGACGGTATCAGTCTGGTGTCAGCCTTGCCTCGTGACGGTGTCGGTCTGGTGTCAGCCTCGCTAGTGACGGGGTCGGTCTGGTGTCAGCCTCGCTAGTGACGGGGTCGGTCTGGTGTCAGCCTCGCCTCGTGACGGTGTCGGTCTGGTGTCAGCCTCGCCTCGTGACGGTGTCGGTCTGGTGTCAGCCTCGCCTCGTGACGGTGTCGGTCTGGTGTCAGCCTCTCCTCGTGACGGGGTCGGTCTGGTGTCAGCCTCTCCTCGTGACGGGGGTCGGTCTGGTGTCAACCTCGCTAGTGACGGGGTCGGTCTGGTGTCAGCCTCGCCTCGTGACGGTGTCGGTCTGGTGTCAGCCTCGCTAGTGACGGTTTCAGTCTGGTGTCAGCCTCTCCTCGTGACGGTGTCAGTCTGGTGTCAGCCTCGCTAGTGACGGTTTCAGTCTGGTGTCAGCCTCTCCTCGTGACGGTGTCGGTCTGGTGTCAGCCTCTCCTCGTGACGGTGTCAGTCTGGTGTCAGCCTCGCTAGTGACGGTTTCAGTCTGGTGTCAGCCTCTCCTCGTGACGGTGTCGGTCTGGTGTCAGCCTCGCTAGTGACGGGGTCGGTCTGGTGTCAGCCTCGCTAGTGACGGTGTCGGTCTGGTGTCAGCCTCGCCTCGTGACGGGGTTGGTCTGGTGTCAGCCTCTCCTCGTGACGGTGTCGGTCTGGTGTCAGCCTCGCCTCGTGACGCTGTCGGTCTGGTGTCAGCCTCGCCTCGTGACGGTGTCGGTCTGGTGTCAGCCTCGCTAGTGACGGTTTCAGTCTGGTGTCAGCCTCTCCTCGTGACGGTGTCAGTCTGGTGTCAGCCTCGCTAGTGACGGTTTCAGTCTGGTGTCAGCCTCTCCTCGTGACGGTGTCGGTCTGGTGTCAGCCTCTCCTCGTGACGGTGTCAGTCTGGTGTCAGCCTCGCTAGTGACGGTTTCAGTCTGGTGTCAGCCTCTCCTCGTGACGGTGTCGGTCTGGTGTCAGCCTCGCTAGTGACGGGGTCGGTCTGGTGTCAGCCTCGCTAGTGACGGTGTCGGTCTGGTGTCAGCCTCGCCTCGTGACGGGGTTGGTCTGGTGTCAGCCTCTCCTCGTGACGGTGTCGGTCTGGTGTCAGCCTCGCCTCGTGACGCTGTCGGTCTGGTGTCAGCCTCGCCTCGTGACGGTGTCGGTCTGGTGTCAGCCTCTCCTCGTGACGGTGTCGGTCTGGTGTCATCCTCTCCTCGTGACGGGGTCAGTCTGGTGTCATCCTCTCCTCGTGACGGGGTCTGTCTGGTGTCAGCCTCTCCTCGTGACGGTGTCGGACTGGTGTCAGCCTCGCTAGTGACAGGGTCGGTCTGGTGTCAGCCTCGCTAGTGACGGTGTCGGTCTGGTGTCAGCCTCGCCTCGTGACGGGGTCGGTCTGGTGTCAGCCTCGCCTCGTGACGGTGTCGGTCTGGTGTCAGCCTCGCCTCGTGACGGTGTCGGTCTGGTGTCAGCCTCGCCTCGTGACGGTGTCGGTCTGGTGTCAGCCTCTCCTCGTGACGGTGTCGGTCTGGTGTCATCCTCTCCTCGTGACGGGGTCGGTCTGGTGTCAGCCTCTCCTCGTGACGGGGTCGGTCTGGTGTCAGCCTCGCTAGTGACGGTTTCAGTCTGGTGTCAGCATCGCCTCGTGACGGTGTCGGTCTGGTGTTATGCTCGCTAGTGACGGTGTCGGTCTGTTGTCATCCTCGCCTCGTGACGGGGTCGGTCTGGTGTCAGCCTCTCCTCGTGACGGGGGTCGGTCTGGTGTCAGCCTCTCCTCGTGACGGTGTCAGTCTGGTGTCAGCCTCGCTAGTGACGGTTTCAGTCTGGTGTCAGCCTCTCCTCGTGACGGTGTCGGTCTGGTGTCAGCCTCTCCTCGTGACGGTGTCAGTCTAATGTCAGCCTCGCTAGTGACGGTTTCAGTCTGGTGTCAGCCTCTCCTCGTGACGGTGTCGGTCTTGTGTCAGCCTCGCTAGTGACGGGGTCGGTCTGGTGTCAGCCTCGCCTCGTGACGGGGTCGGTCTGGTGTCAGCCTCGCCTCGTGACGGTGTCGGTCTGGTGTCAGCCTCTCCTCGTGATGGTGTCGGTCTGGTGTCATCCTCTCCTCGTGACGGGGTCGGTCTGGTGTCAGCCTCTCCTCGTGACGGGGTCGGTCTGGTGTCAGCCTCGCTAGTGACGGTTTCAGTCTGGTGTCAGCCTCGCCTCGTGACGGTGTCGGTCTGGTGTTATGCTCGCTAGTGACGGTGTCGGTCTGTTGTCATCCTCGCCTCGTGACGGGGTCGGTCTGGTGTCAGCCTCTCCTCGTGACGGTGTCGGTCTGGTGTCAGCCTCTCCTCGTGACGGGGTCGGTCTGGTGTCAGCCTCTCCTCGTGACGGGGGTCGGTCTGGTGTCAGCCTCGCTAGTGACGGTTTCGGTCTGGTGTCAGCCTCTCCTCAAGACGGTGTCGGTCTGGTGTCAGCCTCGCTAGCGACGGTGTCAGTCTGGTGTCAGCCTCGCTAGTGACGGTTTCAGTCTGGTGTCAGCCTCTCCTCGTGACGGTGTCAGTCTGGTGTCAGCCTCACTAGTGACGGGGTCGGTCTGGTGTCAGCCTCGCTAGTGACGGTGTCGGTCTGGTGTCAGCCTCGCCTCGTGACGGTGTCGGTCTGGTGTCAGCCTCGCCTCGTGACGGTGTCGGTCTGGTGTCAGCCTCGCCTCGTGACGGTGTCGGTCTGGTGTCAGCCTCGCTAGTGACGGTTTCAGTCTGGTGTCAGCCTCTCCTCGTGACGGTGTCAGTCTGGTGTCAGCCTCTCCTCGTGACGGTGTCAGTCTGGTGTCAGCCTCGCTAGTGACGGTTTCAGTCTGGTGTCAGCCTCTCCTCGTGACGGTGTCAGTCTGGTGTCAGCCTCTCCTCGTGACGGTGTCAGTCTGGTGTCAGCCTCGCTAGTGACGGTATCAGTCTGGTGTCAGCCTCGCCTCGTGACGGTGTCGGTCTGGTGTCAGCCTCGCTAGTGACGGGGTCGGTCTGGTGTCAGCCTCGCTAGTGACGGTGTCAGTCTGGTGTCAGCCTCGCTAGTGACGGTTTCAGTCTGGTGTCAGCCTCTCCTCGTGACGGTGTCGGTCTGGTGTCAGCCTCTCCTCGTGACGGTGTCAGTCTGGTGTCAGCCTCGCTAGTGACGGTTTCAGTCTGGTGTCAGCCTCTCCTCGTGACGGTGTCGGTCTGGTGTCAGTCTCGCTAGTGACGGGGTCGGTCTGGTGTCAGCCTCGCTAGTGACGGTGTCGGTCTGGTGTCAGCCTCGCCTCGTGACGGTGTCGGTCTGGTGTCAGCCTCGCCTCGTGATGGTGTCGGTCTGGTGTCAGCCTCGCCTCGTGACGGTGTCGGTCTGGTGTCAGCCTCGCTAGTGACGGTTTCAGTCTGGTGTCAGCCTCTCCTCGTGACGGTGTCAGTCTGGTGTCAGCCTCGCTAGTGACGGTTTCAGTCTGGTGTCAGCCTCGCCTCGTGACGGTGTCGGTCTGGTGTTATGCTCGCTAGTGACGGTGTCGGTCTGTTGTCATCCTCGCCTCGTGACGGGGTCGGTCTGGTGTCAGCCTCTCCTCGTGACGGGGGTCGGTCTGGTGTCAGCCTCGCTAGTGACGGTGTCAGTCTGGTGTCAGCCTCGCTAGTGACGGTTTCAGTCTGGTGTCAGCCTCTCCTCGTGACGGTGTCAGTCTGGTGTCAGCCTCTCCTCGTGACGGTGTCAGTCTGGTGTCAGCCTCGCTAGTGACGGTTTCAGTCTGGTGTCAGCCTCTCCTCGTGACGGTGTCGGACTGCTGTCAGCCTCTCCTCGTGACGGTGTCAGCCTCGCTAGTGACGGTTTCAGTCTGGTGTCAGCCTCGCCTCGTGACGGTGTCGGTCTGGTGTTATGCTCGCTAGTGACGGTGTCGGTCTGTTGTCATCCTCGCCTCGTGACGGGGTCGGTCTGGTGTCAGCCTCTCCTCGTGACGGGGGTCGGTCTGGTGTCAGCCTCGCTAGTGACGGTTTCGGTCTGGTGTCAGCCTCTCCTCGTGACGGTGTCGGTCTGGTGTCAGCCTCGCTAGTGACGGTGTCAGTCTGGTGTCAGCCTCGCTAGTGACGGTTTCAGTCTGGTGTCAGCCTCTCCTCGTGACGGTGTCAGTCTGGTGTCAGCCTCTCCTCGTGACGGTGTCAGTCTGGTGTCAGCCTCGCTAGTGACGGTTTCAGTCTGGTGTCAGCCTCTCCTCGTGACGGTGTCGGACTGCTGTCAGCCTCTCCTCGTGACGGTGTCAGTCTGGTGTCAGCCTCGCTAGTGACGGTTTCAGTCTGGTGTCAGCCTCTCCTCGTGACGGTGTCGGTCTGGTGTCAGCCTCGCTAGTGACGGGGTCGGTCTGGTGTCAGCCTCGCTAGTGACGGTGTCGGTCTGGTGTCAGCCTCGCCTCGTGACGGGGTCGGTCTGGTGTCAGCCTCGCCTCGTGACGGTGTCGGTCTGGTGTCAGCCTCTCCTCGTGACGGTGTCGGTCTGGTGTCATCCTCTCCTCGTGACGGGGTCGGTCTGGTGTCAGCCTCTCCTCGTGACGGGGTCGGTCTGGTGTCAGCCGCGCTAGTGACGGTTTCAGTCTGGTGTCAGCCTCGCCTCGTGACGGTGTCGGTCTGGTGTTATGCTCGCTAGTGACGGTGTCGGTCTGTTGTCATCCTCGCCTCGTGACGGGGTCGGTCTGGTGTCAGCCTCTCCTCGTGACGGTGTCGGTCTGGTGTCAGCCTCTCCTCGTGACGGGGTCGGTCTGGTGTCAGCCTCTCCTCGTGACGGGGGTCGGTCTGGTGTCAGCCTCGCTAGTGACGGTTTCAGTCTGGTGTCAGCCTCTCCTCGTGACGGTGTCCGTCTGGTGTCAGCCTCGCTAGTGACGGGGTCGGTCTGGTGTCAGCCTCGCTAGTGACGGGGTCGGTCTGGTGTCAGCCTCGCCTCGTGACGGTGTCGGTCTGGTGTCAGCCTCGCCTCGTGACGGTGTCGGTCTGGTGTCATCCTCGCTAGTGACGGTGTCGGTCTGGTGTCATCCTCGCCTCGTGACGGGGTCGGTCTGGTGTCAGCCTCGCTAGTGACGGAGTCGGTCTGGTGTCAGCCTCTCCTCGTGACGGTGTCGATCTGGTGTCAGCCTCGCCTCGTGACGGTGTCGGTCTGGTGTCAGCCTCGCTAGTGACGGTTTCAGTCTGGTGTCAGCCTCTCCTCGTGACGGTGTCAGTCTGGTGTCAGCCTCTCCTCGTGACGGTGTCAGTCTGGTGTCAGCCTCGCTAGTGACGGTTTCAGTCTGGTGTCAGCCTCGCCTCGTGACGGTGTCGGTCTGGTGTTATGCTCGCTAGTGACGGTGTCGGTCTGTTGTCATCCTCGCCTCGTGACGGGGTCGGTCTGGTGTCAGCCTCTCCTCGTGACGGGGGTCGGTCTGGTGTCAGCCTCGCTAGTGACGGTTTCGGTCTGGTGTCAGCCTCTCCTCGTGACGGTGTCGGTCTGGTGTCAGCCTCGCTAGTGACGGTGTCAGTCTGGTGTCAGCCTCGCTAGTGACGGTTTCAGTCTGGTGTCAGCCTCTCCTCGTGACGGTGTCGGACTGGTGTCAGCCTCTCCTCGTGACGGTGTCAGTCTGGTGTCAGCCTCGCTAGTGACGGTTTCAGTCTGGTGTCAGCCTCTCCTCGTGACGGTGTCGGTCTGGTGTCAGCCTCGCTAGTGACGGGGTCGGTCTGTTGTCAGCCTCGCTAGTGACGGTGTCGGTCTGGTGTCAGCCTCGCCTCGTGACGGGGTCGGTCTGGTGTCAGCCTCGCCTCGTGACGGTGTCGGTCTGGTGTCAGCCTCGCCTCGTGACGGTGTCGGTCTGGTGTCAGCCTCGCCTCGTGACGGTGTCGGTCTGGTGTCAGCCTCTCCTCGTGACGGTGTCGGTCTGGTGTCATCCTCTCCTCGTGACGGGGTCGGTCTGGTGTCAGCCTCTCCTCGTGACGGGGTCGGTCTGGTGTCAGCCGCGCTAGTGACGGTTTCAGTCTGGTGTCAGCCTCGCCTCGTGACGGTGTCGGTCTGGTGTTATGCTCGCTAGTGACGGTGTCGGTCTGTTGTCATCCTCGCCTCGTGACGGGGTCGGTCTGGTGTCAGCCTCTCCTCGTGACGGTTTCGGTCTGGTGTCAGCCTCTCCTCGTGACGGGGTCGGTCTGGTGTCAGCCTCTCCTCGTGACGGGGGTCGGTCTGGTGTCAGCCTCGCTAGTGACGGTTTCAGTCTGGTGTCAGCCTCTCCTCGTGACGGTGTCCGTCTGGTGTCAGCCTCGCTAGTGACGGGGTCGGTCTGGTGTCAGCCTCGCTAGTGACGGGGTCGGTCTGGTGTCAGCCTCGCCTCGTGACGGTGTCGGTCTGGTGTCAGCCTCGCCTCGTGACGGTGTCGGTCTGGTGTCATCCTCGCTAGTGACGGTGTTGGTCTGGTGTCATCCTCGCCTCGTGACGGGGTCGGTCTGGTGTCAGCCTCGCTAGTGACGGTTTCAGTCTGGTGTCAGCCTCTCCTCGTGACGGTGTCCGTCTGGTGTCAGCCTCTCCTCGTGACGGTGTCAGTCTGGTGTCAGCCTCTCCTCGTGACGGTGTCAGTCTGGTGTCAGCCTCGCTAGTGACGGTTTCAGTCTGGTGTCAGCCTCTCCTCGTGACGGTGTCCGTCTGGTGTCAGCCTCTCCTCGTGACGGTGTCAGTCTGGTGTCAGCCTCGCTAGTGACGGGGTCGGTCTGGTGTCAGCCTCTCCTCGTGACGGGGTCGGTCTGGTGTCAGCCTCTCCTCGTGACGGTGTCGGTCTGGTGTCAGCCTCTCCTCGTGACAGGGTCGGTCTGGTGTCAGCCTCTCCTCGTGACGGGGGTCGGTCTGGTGTCAGCCTCGCTAGTGACGGTTTCAGTCTGGTGTCAGCCTCTCCTCGTGACGGTGTCCGTCTGGTGTCAGCCTCGCTAGTGACGGGGTCGGTCTGGTGTCAGCCTCGCTAGTGACGGGGTCGGTCTGGTGTCAGCCTCGCCTCGTGACGGTGTCGGTCTGGTGTCAGCCTCGCCTCGTGACGGTGTCGGTCTGGTGTCATCCTCGCTAGTGACGGTGTTGGTCTGGTGTCATCCTCGCCTCGTGACGGTGTCCGTCTGGTGTCAGCCTCTCCTCGTGACGGTGTCAGTCTGGTGTCAGCCTCGCTAGTGACGGTTTCAGTCTGGTGTCAGCCTCTCCTCGTGACGGTGTCCGTCTGGTGTCAGCCTCGCTAGTGACGGGGTCGGTCTGGTGTCAGCCTCGCTAGTGACGGGGTCGGTCTGGTGTCAGCCTCGCCTCGTGACGGTGTCGGTCTGGTGTCAGCCTCGCCTCGTGACGGGGTCGGTCTGGTGTCAGCCTCGCTAGTGACGGTTTCAGTCTGGTGTCAGCCTCTCCTCGTGACGGTGTCCGTCTGGTGTCAGCCTCTCCTCGTGACGGTGTCAGTCTGGTGTCAGCCTCTCCTCGTGACGGTGTCAGTCTGGTGTCAGCCTCGCTAGTGACGGTTTCAGTCTGGTGTCAGCCTCTCCTCGTGACGGTGTCCGTCTGGTGTCAGCCTCTCCTCGTGACGGTGTCAGTCTGGTGTCAGCCTCGCTAGTGACGGGGTCGGTCTGGTGTCAGCCTCTCCTCGTGACGGGGTCGGTCTGGTGTCAGCCTCTCCTCGTGACGGTGTCGGTCTGGTGTCAGCCTCTCCTCGTGACAGGGTCGGTCTGGTGTCAGCCTCTCCTCGTGACGGTGTCAGTCTGGTGTCAGCCTCGCTAGTGACGGTTTCGGTCTGGTGTCAGCCTCTCCTCGTGACGGTGTCAGTCTGGTGTCAGCCTCGCTAGTGACGGTGTCAGTCTGGTGTCAGCCTCGCTAGTGACGGTGTCAGTCTGGTGTCAGCCTCTCCTCGTGACGGTGTCAGTCTGGTGTCAGCCTCTCCTCGTGACGGTGTCAGTCTGGTGTCAGCCTCGCTAGTGACGGTTTCAGTCTGGTGTCAGCCTCTCCTCGTGACGGTGTCCGTCTGGTGTCAGCCTCTCCTCGTGACGGTGTCAGTCTGGTGTCAGCCTCGCTAGTGACGGGGTCGGTCTGGTGTCAGCCTCTCCTCGTGACGGGGTCGGTCTGGTGTCAGCCTCTCCTCGTGACGGTGTCGGTCTGGTGTCAGCCTCTCCTCGTGACGGGGTCCGTCTGGTGTCAGCCTCTCCTCGTGACGGGGTCGGTCTGGTGTCAGCCTCTCCTCGTGACGGGGTCGGTCTGGTGTCAGCCTCGCTAGTGACGGTTTCAGTCTGGTGTCAGCCTCTCCTCGTGACGGTGTCAGTCTGGTGTCAGCCTCGCTAGTGACGGTGTCAGTCTGGTGTCAGCCTCGCTAGTGACGGTTTCAGTCTGGTGTCAGCCTCTCCTCGTGACGGTGTCAGTCTGGTGTCAGCCTCTCCTCGTGACGGTGTCAGTCTGGTGTCAGCCTCGCTAGTGACGGTTTCAGTCTGGTGTCAGCCTCTCCTCGTGACGGTGTCAGTCTGGTGTCAGCCTCTCCTCGTGACGGTGTCAGTCTGGTGTCAGCCTCGCTAGTGACGGTTTCAGTCTGGTGTCAGCCTCTCCTCGTGACGGTGTCCGTCTGGTGTCAGCCTCGCTAGTGACGGGGTCGGTCTGGTGTCAGCCTCGCTAGTGACGGGGTCGGTCTGGTGTCAGCCTCGCCTCGTGACGGTGTCGGTCTGGTGTCAGCCTCGCCTCGTGACGGTGTCGGTCTGGTGTCATCCTCGCTAGTGACGGTGTCGGTCTGGTGTCATCCTCGCCTCGTGACGGGGTCGGTCTGGTGTCAGCCTCGCTAGTGACGGAGTCGGTCTGGTGTCAGCCTCTCCTCGTGACGGTGTCGGTCTGGTGTCAGCCTCTCCTCGTGACGGGGTCGGTCTGGTGTCAGCCTCTCCTCGTGACGGTGTCGGTCTGGTGTCAGCCTCTCCTCGTGACGGGGTCCGTCTGGTGTCAGCCTCTCCTCGTGACGGGGTCGGTCTGGTGTCAGCCTTTCCTCGTGACGGGGTCGGTCTGGTGTCAGCCTCGCTAGTGACGGTGTCAGTCTGGTGTCAGCCTCTCCTCGTGACGGTGTCAGTCTGGTGTCAGCCTCGCTAGTGACGGTGTCAGTCTGGTGTCAGCCTCGCTAGTGACGGTGTCAGTCTGGTGTCAGCCTCTCCTCGTGACGGTGTCAGTCTGGTGTCAGCCTCTCCTCGTGACGGTGTCAGTCTGGTGTCAGCCTCGCTAGTGACGGTTTCAGTCTGGTGTCAGCCTCTCCTCGTGACGGTGTCAGTCTGGTGTCAGCCTCTCCTCGTGACGGTGTCAGTCTGGTGTCAGCCTCGCTAGTGACGGTTTCAGTCTGGTGTCAGCCTCTCCTCGTGACGGTGTCCGTCTGGTGTCAGCCTCGCTAGTGACGGGGTCGGTCTGGTGTCAGCCTCGCTAGTGACGGGGTCGGTCTGGTGTCAGCCTCGCCTCGTGACGGTGTCGGTCTGGTGTCAGCCTCGCCTCGTGACGGTGTCGGTCTGGTGTCAGCCTCGCCTCGTGACGGTGTCGGTCTGGTGTCATCCTCGCTAGTGACGGTGTCGGTCTGGTGTCATCCTCGCCTCGTGACGGGGTCGGTCTGGTGTCAGCCTCGCTAGTGACGGAGTCGGTCTGGTGTCAGCCTCTCCTCGTGACGGTGTCGGTCTGGTGTCAGCCTCTCCTCGTGACGGTGTCGGTCTGGTGTCAGCCTCTCCTCGTGACAGGGTCCGTCTGGTGTCAGCCTCGCTAGTGACGGTTTCGGTCTGGTGTCAGCCTCTCCTCGTGACGGTGTCAGTCTGGTGTCAGCCTCGCTATTGACGGTGTCAGTCTGGTGTCAGCCTCTCCTCGTGACGGTGTCAGTCTGGTGTCAGCCTCTCCTCGTGACGGTGTCAGTCTGGTGTCAGCCTCGCTAGTGACGGTTTCAGTCTGGTGTCAGCCTCTCCTCGTGACGGTGTCCGTCTGGTGTCAGCCTCTCCTCGTGACGGTGTCAGTCTGGTGTCAGCCTCGCTAGTGACGGGGTCGGTCTGGTGTCAGCCTCTCCTCGTGACGGGGTCGGTCTGGTGTCAGCCTCTCCTCGTGACGGTGTCGGTCTGGTGTCAGCCTCGCCTCGTGACGGTGTCGGTCTGGTGTCATCCTCGCTAGTGACGGTGTCGGTCTGGTGTCATCCTCGCCTCGTGACGGGGTCGGTCTGGTGTCAGCCTCGCTAGTGACGGAGTCGGTCTGGTGTCAGCCTCTCCTCGTGACGGTGTCGGTCTGGTGTCAGCCTCTCCTCGTGACAGGGTCCGTCTGATGTCAGCCTCGCTAGTGACGGTGTCAGTCTGGTGTCAGCCTCTCCTCGTGACGGTGTCAGTCCTTTGTCAGCCTCTCCTCGTGACGGTGTCAGTCTGGTGTCAGCCTCGCTAGTGACGGTTTCAGTCTGGTGTCAGCCTCTCCTCGTGACGGTGTCCGTCTGGTGTCAGCCTCTCCTCGTGACGGTGTCAGTCTGGTGTCAGCCTCGCTAGTGACGGGGTCGGTCTGGTGTCAGCCTCTCCTCGTGACGGGGTCGGTCTGGTGTCAGCCTCTCCTCGTGACGGTGTCGGTCTGGTGTCAGCCTCTCCTCGTGACGGGGTCCGTCTGGTGTCAGCCTCTCCTCGTGACGGGGTCGGTCTGGTGTCAGCCTCTCCTCGTGACGGGGTCGGTCTGGTGTCAGCCTCGCTAGTGACGGTTTCAGTCTGGTGTCAGCCTCTCCTCGTGATGGTGTCAGTCTGGTGTCAGCCTCGCTAGTGACGGTGTCAGTCTGGTGTCAGCCTCGCTAGTGACGGTTTCAGTCTGGTGTCAGCCTCTCCTCATGACGGTGTCGGTCTGGTGTCAGCCTCTCCTCATGACGGGGTCCGTCTGGTGTCAGCCTCTCCTCGTGACGGTGTCGGTCTGGTGTCAGCCTCTCCTCGTGACTGGGTCCGTCTGGTGTCAGCCTCGCTAGTGACGGTTTCGGTCTGGTGTCAGCCTCTCCTCGTGACGGTGTCAGTCTGGTGTCAGCCTCGCTAGTGACGGTGTCAGTCTGGTGTCAGCCTCGCTAGTGACGGTGTCAGTCTGGTGTCAGCCTCTCCTCGTGACGGTGTCAGTCTGGTGTCAGCCTCTCCTCGTGACGGTGTCAGTCTGGTGTCAGCCTCGCTAGTGACGGGGTCGGTCTGGTGTCAGCCTCTCCTCGTGACGGTGTCGGTCTGGTGTCATCCTCGCTAGTGACGGTGTCGGTCTGGTGTCATCCTCGCCTCGTGACGGGGTCGGTCTGGTGTCAGCCTCGCTAGTGACGGAGTCGGTCTGGTGTCAGCCTCTCCTCGTGACGGTGTCGGTCTGGTGTCAGCCTCTCCTCGTGACAGGGTCCGTCTGGTGTCAGCCTCGCTAGTGACGGTGTCAGTCTGGTGTCAGCCTCTCCTCGTGACGGTGTCAGTCTGGTGTCAGCCTCTCCTCGTGACGGTGTCAGTCTGGTGTCAGCCTCGCTAGTGACGGTTTCAGTCTGGTGTCAGCCTCTCCTCGTGACGGTGTCCGTCTGGTGTCAGCCTCTCCTCGTGACGGTGTCAGTCTGGTGTCAGCCTCGCTAGTGACGGGGTCGGTCTGGTGTCAGCCTTTCCTCGTGACGGGGTCGGTCTGGTGTCAGCCTCTCCTCGTGACGGTGTCGGTCTGGTGTCAGCCTCTCCTCGTGACGGGGTCCGTCTGGTGTCAGCCTCTCCTCGTGACGGTGTCCGTCTGGTGTCAGCCTCGCTAGTGACGGTTTCAGTCTGGTGTCAGCCTCTCCTCGTGACGGTGTCCGTCTGGTGTCAGCCTCGCTAGTGACGGAGTCGGTCTGGTGTCAGCCTCTCCTCGTGACGGTGTCGGTCTGGTGTCAGCCTCTCCTCGTGACAGGGTCCGTCTGGTGTCAGCCTCGCTAGTGACGGTGTCAGTCTGGTGTCAGCCTCTCCTCGTGACGGTGTCAGTCTGGTGTCAGCCTCTCCTCGTGACGGTGTCAGTCTGGTGTCAGCCTCGCTAGTGACGGTTTCAGTCTGGTGTCAGCCTCTCCTCGTGACGGTGTCCGTCTGGTGTCAGCCTCTCCTCGTGACGGTGTCAGTCTGGTGTCAGCCTCGCTAGTGACGGGGTCGGTCTGGTGTCAGCCTTTCCTCGTGACGGGGTCGGTCTGGTGTCAGCCTCTCCTCGTGACGGTGTCGGTCTGGTGTCAGCCTCTCCTCGTGACGGGGTCCGTCTGGTGTCAGCCTCTCCTCGTGACGGTGTCCGTCTGGTGTCAGCCTCGCTAGTGACGGTTTCAGTCTGGTGTCAGCCTCTCCTCGTGACGGTGTCCGTCTGGTGTCAGCCTCGCTAGTGACGGGGTCGGTCTGGTGTCAGCCTCGCTAGTGACGGGGTCGGTCTGGTGTCAGCCTCGCCTCGTGACGGTGTCGGTCTGGTGTCAGCCTCGCCTCGTGACGGTGTCGGTCTGGTGTCATCCTCGCTAGTGACGGTGTCGGTCTGGTGTCATCCTCGCCTCGTGACGGGGTCGGTCTGGTGTCAGCCTCGCTAGTGACGGAGTCGGTCTGGTGTCAGCCTCTCCTAGTGACGGTGTCGGTCTGGTGTCAGCCACTCCTCGTGACGGTGTCGGTCTGGTGTCAGCCTCTCCTCGTGACAGGGTCCGTCTGGTGTCAGCCTCGCTACCTCTCCTCGTGACAGGGTCCGTCTGGTGTCAGCCTCGCTAGTGACGGTTTCGGTCTGGTGTCAGCCTCTCCTCGTGACGGTGTCAGTCTGGTGTCAGCCTCGCTAGTGACGGTGTCAGTCTGGTGTCAGCCTCGCTAGTGACGGTGTCAGTCTGGTGTCAGCCTCTCCTCGTGACGGGGTCGGTCTGGTGTCAGCCTCTCCTCGTGACGGTGTCGGTCTGGTGTCAGCCTCTCCTCGTGACGGGGTCCGTCTGGTGTCAGCCTCTCCTCGTGACGGGGTCGGTCTGGTGTCAGCCTCTCCTCGTGACGGGGTCGGTCTGGTGTCAGCCTCTCCTCGTGACGGTGTCGGTCTGGTGTCAGCCTCTCCTCGTGACGGGGTCCGTCTGGTGTCAGCCTCTCCTCGTGACGGGGTCGGTCTGGTGTCAGCCTCTCCTCGTGACGGGGTCGGTCTGGTGTCAGCCTCTCCTCGTGACGGTGTCGGTCTGGTGTCAGCCTCTCCTCGTGACGGGGTCCGTCTGGTGTCAGCCTCTCCTCGTGACGGGGTCGGTCTGGTGTCAGCCTCGCTAGTGACGGTTTCAGTCTGGTGTCAGCCTCTCCTCGTGACGGTGTCAGTCTGGTGTCAGCCTCGCTAGTGACGGTGTCAGTCTGGTGTCAGCCTCGCTAGTGACGGTTTCAGTCTGGTGTCAGCCTCTCCTCGTGACGGTGTCAGTCTGGTGTCAGCCTCGCTAGTGACGGGGTCGGTCTGGTGTCAGCCTCTCCTCGTGACGGGGTCGGTCTGGTGTCAGCCTCTCCTCGTGACGGTGTCAGTCTGGTGTCAGCCTCGCTAGTGACGGTTTCAGTCTGGTGTCAGCCTCTCCTCGTGACGGGGTCCGTCTGGTGTCAGCCTCTCCTCGTGACGGTGTCCGTCTGGTGTCAGCCTCGCTAGTGACGGTTTCAGTCTGGTGTCAGCCTCTCCTCGTGACGGTGTCCGTCTGGTGTCAGCCTCGCTAGTGACGGAGTCGGTCTGGTGTCAGCCTCTCCTCGTGACGGTGTCGGTCTGGTGTCAGCCTCTCCTCGTGACAGGGTCCGTCTGGTGTCAGCCTCGCTAGTGACGGTGTCAGTCTGGTGTCAGCCTCTCCTCGTGACGGTGTCAGTCTGGTGTCAGCCTCTCCTCGTGACGGTGTCAGTCTGGTGTCAGCCTCGCTAGTGACGGTTTCAGTCTGGTGTCAGCCTCTCCTCGTGACGGTGTCCGTCTGGTGTCAGCCTCTCCTCGTGACGGTGTCAGTCTGGTGTCAGCCTCGCTAGTGACGGGGTCGGTCTGGTGTCAGCCTTTCCTCGTGACGGGGTCGGTCTGGTGTCAGCCTCTCCTCGTGACGGTGTCGGTCTGGTGTCAGCCTCTCCTCGTGACGGGGTCCGTCTGGTGTCAGCCTCTCCTCGTGACGGTGTCCGTCTGGTGTCAGCCTCGCTAGTGACGGTTTCAGTCTGGTGTCAGCCTCTCCTCGTGACGGTGTCCGTCTGGTGTCAGCCTCGCTAGTGACGGGGTCGGTCTGGTGTCAGCCTCGCTAGTGACGGGGTCGGTCTGGTGTCAGCCTCGCCTCGTGACGGTGTCGGTCTGGTGTCAGCCTCGCCTCGTGACGGTGTCGGTCTGGTGTCATCCTCGCTAGTGACGGTGTCGGTCTGGTGTCATCCTCGCCTCGTGACGGGGTCGGTCTGGTGTCAGCCTCGCTAGTGACGGAGTCGGTCTGGTGTCAGCCTCTCCTAGTGACGGTGTCGGTCTGGTGTCAGCCACTCCTCGTGACGGTGTCGGTCTGGTGTCAGCCTCTCCTCGTGACAGGGTCCGTCTGGTGTCAGCCTCGCTACCTCTCCTCGTGACAGGGTCCGTCTGGTGTCAGCCTCGCTAGTGACGGTTTCGGTCTGGTGTCAGCCTCTCCTCGTGACGGTGTCAGTCTGGTGTCAGCCTCGCTAGTGACGGTGTCAGTCTGGTGTCAGCCTCGCTAGTGACGGTGTCAGTCTGGTGTCAGCCTCTCCTCGTGACGGTGTCAGTCTGGTGTCAGCCTCTCCTCGTGACGGTGTCAGTCTGGTGTCAGCCTCGCTAGTGACGGTTTCAGTCTGGTGTCAGCCTCTCCTCGTGACGGTGTCCGTCTGGTGTCAGCCTCTCCTCGTGACGGTGTCAGTCTGGTGTCAGCCTCGCTAGTGACGGGGTCGGTCTGGTGTCAGCCTCTCCTCGTGACGGGGTCGGTCTGGTGTCAGCCTCTCCTCGTGACGGTGTCGGTCTGGTGTCAGCCTCTCCTCGTGACGGGGTCCGTCTGGTGTCAGCCTCTCCTCGTGACGGGGTCGGTCTGGTGTCAGCCTCTCCTCGTGACGGGGTCGGTCTGGTGTCAGCCTCTCCTCGTGACGGTGTCGGTCTGGTGTCAGCCTCTCCTCGTGACGGGGTCCGTCTGGTGTCAGCCTCTCCTCGTGACGGGGTCGGTCTGGTGTCAGCCTCTCCTCGTGACGGGGTCGGTCTGGTGTCAGCCTCTCCTCGTGACGGTGTCGGTCTGGTGTCAGCCTCTCCTCGTGACGGGGTCGGTCTGGTGTCAGCCTCTCCTCGTGACGGTGTCGGTCTGGTGTCAGCCTCTCCTCGTGACGGGGTCCGTCTGGTGTCAGCCTCTCCTCGTGACGGGGTCGGTCTGGTGTCAGCCTCTCCTCGTGACGGGGTCCGTCTGGTGTCAGCCTCTCCTCGTGACGGGGTCGGTCTGGTGTCAGCCTCGCTAGTGACGGTTTCAGTCTGGTGTCAGCCTCTCCTCGTGACGGTGTCAGTCTGGTGTCAGCCTCGCTAGTGACGGTGTCAGTCTGGTGTCAGCCTCGCTAGTGACGGTTTCAGTCTGGTGTCAGCCTCTCCTCGTGACGGTGTCAGTCTGGTGTCAGCCTCGCTAGTGACGGGGTCGGTCTGGTGTCAGCCTCTCCTCGTGACGGGGTCGGTCTGGTGTCAGCCTCTCCTCGTGACGGTGTCAGTCTGGTGTCAGCCTCGCTAGTGACGGTTTCAGTCTGGTGTCAGCCTCTCCTCGTGACGGTGTCCGTCTGGTGTCAGCCTCGCTAGTGACGGGGTCGGTCTGGTGTCAGCCTCGCTAGTGACGGGGTCGGTCTGGTGTCAGCCTCGCCTCGTGACGGTGTTGGTCTGGTGTCAGCCTCGCCTCGTGACGGTGTCGGTCTGGTGTCAGCCTCGCCTCGTGACGGTGTCGGTCTGGTGTCATCCTCGCTAGTGACGGTGTCGGTCTGGTGTCATCCTCGCCTCGTGACGGGGTCGGTCTGGTGTCAGCCTCGCTAGTGACGGAGTCGGTCTGGTGTCAGCCTCTCCTCGTGACGGTGTCGGTCTGGTGTCAGCCTCGCCTCGTGACGGTGTCGGTCTGGTGTCAGCCTCGCCTCGTGACGGTGTCGGTCTGGTGTCATCCTCGCTAGTGACGGTGTCGGTCTGGTGTCATCCTCGCCTCGTGACGGGGTCGGTCTGGTGTCAGCCTCGCTAGTGACGGAGTCGGTCTGGTGTCAGCCTCTCCTCGTGACGGTGTCGGTCTGGTGTCAGCCTCTCCTCGTGACAGGGTCCGTCTGGTGTCAGCCTCGCTAGTGACGGTTTCTGTCTGGTGTCAGCCTCTCCTCGTGATGGTGTCAGTCTGGTGTCAGCCTCTCCTCGTGACGGTGTCAGTCTGGTGTCAGCCTCGCTAGTGACGGTTTCAGTCTGGTGTCAGCCTCTCCTCGTGACGGTGTCAGTCTGGTGTCAGCCTCTCCTCGTGACGGTGTCAGTCTGGTGTCAGCCTCGCTAGTGACGGTTTCAGTCTGGTGTCAGCCTCTCCTCGTGACGGTGTCCGTCTGGTGTCAGCCTCGCTAGTGACGGGGTCGGTCTGGTGTCAGCCTCGCTAGTGACGGGGTCGGTCTGGTGTCAGCCTCGCCTCGTGACGGTGTCGGTCTGGTGTCAGCCTCGCCTCGTGACGGTGTCGGTCTGGTGTCATCCTCGCTAGTGACGGTGTCGGTCTGGTGTCATCCTCGCCTCGTGACGGGGTCGGTCTGGTGTCAGCCTCGCTAGTGACGGAGTCGGTCTGGTGTCAGCCTCTGCTCGTGACGGTGTCGGTCTGGTGTCAGCCTCTCCTCGTGACGGTGTCGGTCTGGTGTCAGCCTCTCCTCGTGACAGGGTCCGTCTGGTGTCAGCCTCGCTAGTGACGGTTTCGGTCTGGTGTCAGCCTCTCCTCGTGACGGTGTCAGTCTGGTGTCAGCCTCGCTAGTGACGGTGTCAGTCTGGTGTCAGCCTCGCTAGTGACGGTGTCAGTCTGGTGTCAGCCTCGCTAGTGACGGTGTCAGTCTGGTGTCAGCCTCTCCTCGTGACGGTGTCAGTCTGGTGTCAGCCTCTCCTCGTGACGGTGTCAGTCTGGTGTCAGCCTCGCTAGTGACGGTTTCAGTCTGGTGTCAGCCTCTCCTCGTGACGGTGTCAGTCTGGTGTCAGCCTCTCCTCGTGACGGTGTCAGTCTGGTGTCAGCCTCGCTAGTGACGGTTTCAGTCTGGTGTCAGCCTCTCCTCGTGACGGTGTCCGTCTGGTGTCAGCCTCGCTAGTGACGGGGTCGGTCTGGTGTCAGCCTCGCTAGTGACGGGGTCGGTCTGGTGTCAGCCTCGCCTCGTGACGGTGTCGGTCTGGTGTCATCCTCGCTAGTGACGGTTTCGGTCTGGTGTCAGCCTCTCCTCGTGACGGTGTCAGTCTGGTGTCAGCCTCGCTAGTGACGGTGTCAGTCTGGTGTCAGCCTCTCCTCGTGACGGTGTCAGTCTGGTGTCAGCCTCTCCTCGTGACGGTGTCAGTCTGGTGTCAGCCTCGCTAGTGACGGTTTCAGTCTGGTGTCAGCCTCTCCTCGTGACGGTGTCCGTCTGGTGTCAGCCTCTCCTCGTGATGGTGTCAGTCTGGTGTCAGCCTCGCTAGTGACGGGGTCGGTCTGGTGTCAGCCTCTCCTCGTGACGGGGTCGGTCTGGTGTCAGCCTCTCCTCGTGACGGTGTCGGTCTGGTGTCAGCCTCGCCTCGTGACGGTGTCGGTCTGGTATCATCCTCGCTAGTGACGGTGTCGGTCTGGTGTCATCCTCGCCTCGTGACGGGGTCGGTCTGGTGTCAGCCTCGCTAGTGACGGAGTCGGTCTGGTGTCAGCCTCTCCTCGTGACGGTGTCGGTCTGGTGTCAGCCTCTCCTCGTGACGGTGTCGGTCTGGTGTCAGCCTCTCCTCGTGACAGGATCCGTCTGGTGTCAGCCTCGCTAGTGACGGTTTCAGTCTGGTGTCAGCCTCTCCTCGTGACGGTGTCCGTCTGGTGTCAGCCTCTCCTCGTGACGGTGTCAGTCTGGTGTCAGCCTCGCTAGTGACGGGGTCGGTCTGGTGTCAGCCTCTCCTCGTGACGGGGTCGGTCTGGTGTCAGCCTCTCCTCGTGACGGTGTCGGTCTGGTGTCAGCCTCTCCTCGTGACGGTGTCGGTCTGGTGTCAGCCTCTCCTCGTGACGGGGTCCGTCTGGTGTCAGCCTCTCCTCGTGACGGGGTCGGTCTGGTGTCAGCCTCTCCTCGTGACGGGGTCGGTCTGGTGTCAGCCTCGCTAGTGACGGTTTCAGTCTGGTGTCAGCCTCTCCTCGTGATGGTGTCAGTCTGGTGTCAGCCTCGCTAGTGACGGTGTCAGTCTGGTGTCAGCCTCGCTAGTGACGGTTTCAGTCTGGTGTCAGCCTCTCCTCATGACGGTGTCAGTCTGGTGTCAGCCTCGCTAGTGACGGGGTCGGTCTGGTGTCATCCTCTCCTCGTGACGGGGTCGGTCTGGTGTCAGCCTCTCCTCGTGACGGTGTCAGTCTGGTGTCAGCCTCGCTAGTGACGGTTTCAGTCTGGTGTCAGCCTCTCCTCGTGATGGTGTCCGTCTGGTGTCAGCCTCGCTAGTGACGGGGTCGGTCTGGTGTCAGCCTCGCTAGTGACGGGGTCGGTCTGGTGTCAGCCTCGCCTCGTGACGGTGTCGGTCTGGTGTCAGCCTCGCCTCGTGACGGTGTCGGTCTGGTGTCATCCTCGCTAGTGACGATGTCGGTCTGGTGTCATCCTCGCCTCGTGACGGGGTCGGTCTGGTGTCAGCCTCGCTAGTGACGGAGTCGGTCTGGTGTCAGCCTCTCCTCGTGACGGTGTCGGTCTGGTGACGGTGTCGGTCTGGTGTCAGCCTCTCCTCGTGACGGTGTCAGTCTGGTGTCAGCCTCTCCTCATGACGGTGTCAGTCTGGTGTCAGCCTCGCTAGTGACGGTTTCAGTCTGGTGTCAGCCTCTCCTCGTGACGGTGTCAGTCTGGTGTCAGCCTCGCTAGTGACGGGGTCGGTCTGGTGTCAGCCTCTCCTCGTGACGGGGTCGGTCTGGTGTCAGCCTCTCCTCGTGACGGGGTCGGTCTGGTGTCAGCCTCTCCTCGTGACGGTGTCGGTCTGGTGTCAGCCTCTCCTCATGACGGGGTCGGTCTGGTGTCAGCCTCTCCTCGTGACGGTGTCGGTCTGGTGTCAGCCTTTCCTCGTGACGGTGTCGGTCTGGTGTCATCCTCGCTAGTGACGGTGTCGGTCTGGTGTCATCCTCGCCTCGTGACGGGGTCGGTCTGGTGTCAGCCTCGCTAGTGACGGAGTCGGTCTGGTGTCAGCCTCTCCTCGTGACGGTGTCGGTCTGGTGTCAGCCTCTCCTCGTGACGGTGTCGGTCTGGTGTCAGCCTCTCCTCGTGACAGGGTCCGTCTGGTGTCAGCCTCGCTAGTGACGGTTTCGGTCTGGTGTCAGCCTCTCCTCGTGACGGTGTCAGTCTGGTGTCAGCCTCGCTAGTGACGGTGTCAGTCTGGTGTCAGCCTCTCCTCGTGACGGTGTCAGTCTGGTGTCAGCCTCTCCTCGTGACGGTGTCAGTCTGGTGTCAGCCTCGCTAGTGACGGTTTCAGTCTGGTGTCAGCCTCTCCTCGTGACGGTGTCCGTCTGGTGTCAGCCTCTCCTCGTGACGGTGTCAGTCTGGTGTCAGCCTCTCCTCGTGACAGGGTCCGTCTGGTGTCAGCCTCGCTAGTGACGGTTTCGGTCTGGTGTCAGCCTCTCCTCGTGACGGTGTCAGTCTGGTGTCAGCCTCGCTAGTGACGGTGTCAGTCTGGTGTCAGCCTCTCCTCGTGACGGTGTCAGTCTGGTGTCAGCCTCTCCTCGTGACGGTGTCAGTCTGGTGTCAGCCTCGCTAGTGACGGTTTCAGTCTGGTGTCAGCCTCTCCTCGTGACGGTGTCCGTCTGGTGTCAGCCTCGCTAGTGACGGGGTCGGTCTGGTGTCAGCCTCGCTAGTGACGGGGTCGGTCTGGTGTCAGCCTCGCCTCGTGACGGTGTCGGTCTGGTGTCAGCCTCGCCTCGTGACGGTGTCGGTCTGGTGTCATCCTCGCTAGTGACGGTGTCGGTCTGGTGTCATCCTCGCCTCGTGACGGGGTCGGTCTGGTGTCAGCCTCGCTAGTGATGGAGTCGGTCTGGTGTCAGCCTCTCCTCGTGACGGTGTCGGTCTGGTGTCAGCCTCTCCTCGTGACGGTGTCGGTCTGGTGTCAGCCTCTCCTCGTGACAGGGTCAGTCTGGTGTCAGCCTCGCTAGTGACGGTTTCAGTCTGGTGTCAGCCTCTCCTCGTGACGGTGTCCGTCTGGTGTCAGCCTCTCCTCGTGACGGTGTCAGTCTGGTGTCAGCCTCGCTAGTGACGGGGTCGGTCTGGTGTCAGCCTCTCCTCGTGACGGGGTCGGTCTGGTGTCAGCCTCTCATCGTGACGGTGTCAGTCTGGTGTCAGCCTCTCCTCGTGACGGTGTCAGTCTGGTGTGAGCCTCGCTAGTGACGGTGTCGGTCTGGTGTCATCCTCGCCTCGTGACGGGGTCGGTCTGGTGTCAGCCTCGCTAGTGACGGAGTCGGTCTGGTGTCAGCCTCTCCTCGTGACGGTGTCGGTCTGGTGCCAGCCTCTCCTCGTGACGGTGTCGGTCTGGTGTCAGCCTCGCTAGTGACGGTGTCAGTCTGGTGTCAGCCTCGCTAGTGACGGTGTCAGTCTGGTGTCAGCCTCTCCTCGTGACGGTGTCAGTCTGGTGTCAGCCTCTCCTCGTGACGGTGTCAGTCTGGTGTCAGCCTCGCTAGTGACGGTTTCAGTCTGGTGTCAGCCTCTCCTCGTGACGGTGTCCGTCTGGTGTCAGCCTCTCCTCGTGACGGTGTCAGTCTGGTGTCAGCCTCGCTAGTGACGGGGTCGGTCTGGTGTCAGCCTTTCCTCGTGACGGGGTCGGTCTGGTGTCAGCCTCTCCTCGTGACGGTGTCGGTCTGGTGTCAGCCTCTCCTCGTGACGGGGTCCGTCTGGTGTCAGCCTCTCCTCGTGACGGTGTCCGTCTGGTGTCAGCCTCTCCTCGTGACGGTGTCAGTCTGGTGTCAGCCTCGCTAGTGACGGTTTCAGTCTGGTGTCAGCCTCTCCTCGTGACGGTGTCCGTCTGGTGTCAGCCTCGCTAGTGACGGGGTCGGTCTGGTGTCTGCCTCGCTAGTGACGGGGTCGGTCTGGTGTCAGCCTCGCCTCGTGACGGTGACGGTCTGGTGTCAGCCTCGCCTCGTGACGGTGTCGGTCTGGTGTCATCCTCGCTAGTGACGGTGTCGGTCTGGTGTTATCCTCGCCTCGTGACGGGGTCGGTCTGGTGTCAGCCTCGCTAGTGACGGAGTCGGTCTGGTGTCAGCCTCTCCTAGTGACGGTGTCGGTCTGGTGTCAGCCTCTCCTCGTGACGGTGTCGGTCTGGTGTCAGCCTCGCTAGTGACGGGGTCGGTCTGGTGTCAGCCTTTCCTCGTGACGGGGTCGGTCTGGTGTCAGCCTCTCCTCGTGACGGTGTCGGTCTGGTGTCAGCCTCTCCTCGTGACGGGGTCCGTCTGGTGTCAGCCTCGCTAGTGACGGTTTCAGTCTGGTGTCAGCCTCTCCTCGTGACGGTGTCAGTCTGGTGTCAGCCTCGCTAGTGACGGTGTCAGTCTGGTGTCAGCCTCGCTAGTGACGGTTTCAGTCTGGTGTCAGCCTCTCCTCGTGACGGTGTCAGTCTGGTGTCAGCCTCTCCTCGTGACGGTGTCAGTCTGGTGTCAGCCTCGCTAGTGACGGTTTCAGTCTGGTGTCAGCCTCTCCTCGTGACGGTGTCCGTCTGGTGTCAGCCTCGCTAGTGACGGGGTCGTTCTGGTGTCAGCCTCGCTAGTGACGGGGTCGGTCTGGTGTCAGCCTCGCCTCGTGACGGTGTCGGTCTGGTGTCATCCTCGCTAGTGACGGTGTCGGTCTGGTGTCATCCTCGCCTCGTGACGGGGTCGGTCTGGTGTCAGCCTCGCTAGTGACGGAGTCGGTCTGGTGTCAGCCTCTCCTCGTGACGGTGTCGGTCTGGTGTCAGCCTCTCCTCGTGACGGTGTCGGTCTGGTGTCAGCCTCTCCTCGTGACAGGGTCCGTCTGGTGTCAGCCTCGCTAGTGACGGTTTCGGTCTGGTGTCAGCCTCTCCTCGTGACGGTGTCAGTCTGGTGTCAGCCTCGCTAGTGACGGTGTCAGTCTGGTGTCAGCCTCGCTAGTGACGGTGTCAGTCTGGTGTCAGCCTCTCCTCGTGACGGTGTCAGTCTGGTGTCAGCCTCTCCTCGTGACGGTGTCAGTCTGGTGTCAGCCTCGCTAGTGACGGTTTCAGTCTGGTGTCAGCCTCTCCTCGTGACGGTGTCCGTCTGGTGTCAGCCTCTCCTCGTGACGGTGTCAGTCTGGTGTCAGCCTCGCTAGTGACGGGGTCGGTCTGGTGTCAGCCTCTCCTCGTGACGGGGTCGGTCTGGTGTCAGCCTCTCCTCGTGACGGTGTCGGTCTGGTGTCAGCCTCTCCTCGTGACAGGGTCCGTCTGGTGTCAGCCTCTCCTCGTGACGGGGTCGGTCTGGTGTCAGCCTCTCCTCGTGACGGGGTCGGTCTGGTGTCAGCCTCGCCTCGTGACAGGGTCCGTCTGGTGTCAGCCTCTCCTCGTGACGGGGTCGGTCTGGTGTCAGCCTCGCCTCGTGACGGGGTCGGTCTGGTGTCAGCCTCGCTAGTGACGGAGTCGGTCTGGTGTCAGCCTCTCCTCGTGACGGTGTCGGTCTGGTGTCAGCCTCTCCTCGTGACGGTGTCGGTCTGGTGTCAGCCTCTCCTCGTGACAGGGTCCGTCTGGTGTCAGCCTCGCTAGTGACGGTTTCGGTCTGGTGTCAGCCTCTCCTCGTGACGGTGTCAGTCTGGTGTCAGCCTCGCTAGTGACGGTGTCAGTCTGGTGTCAGCCTCGCTAGTGACGGTGTCAGTCTGGTGTCAGCCTCTCCTCGTGACGGTGTCAGTCTGGTGTCAGCCTCTCCTCGTGACGGTGTCAGTCTGGTGTCAGCCTCGCTAGTGACGGTTTCAGTCTGGTGTCAGCCTCTCCTCGTGACGGTGTCCGTCTGGTGTCAGCCTCTCCTCGTGACGGTGTCAGTCTGGTGTCAGCCTCGCTAGTGACGGGGTCGGTCTGGTGTCAGCCTCTCCTCATGACGGTGTCAGTCTGGTGTCAGCCTCTCCTCGTGACGGTGTCAGTCTGGTGTCAGCCTCGCTAGTGACGGTTTCAGTCTGGTGTCAGCCTCTCCTCGTGACGGTGTCAGTCTGGTGTCAGCCTCTCCTCGTGACGGTGTCAGTCTGGTGTCAGCCTCGCTAGTGACGGTTTCAGTCTGGTGTCAGCCTCTCCTCGTGACGGTGTCGGTCTGGTGTCAGCCTCTCCTCGTGACGGGGTCCGTCTGGTGTCAGCCTCTCCTCGTGACGGTGTCGGTCTGGTGTCAGCCTCGCTAGTGACGGTTTCAGTCTGGTGTCAGCCTCTCCTCGTGACGGGGTCGGTCTGGTGTCAGCCTCTCCTCGTGACGGGGGTCGGTCTGGTGTCAGCCTCTCCTCGTGACGGGGTCGGTCTGGTGTCAGCCTCTCCTCGTGACGGTGTCAGTCTGGTGTCAGCCTCGCTAGTGACGGTGTCAGTCTGGTGTCAGCCTCGCTAGTGACGGTTTCAGTCTGGTGTCAGCCTCTCCTTGTGACGGTGTCAGTCTGGTGTCAGCCTCGCTAGTGACGGTGTCAGTCTGGTGTCAGCCTCGCTAGTGACGGTGTCAGTCTGGTGTCAGCCTCTCCTCGTGACGGTGTCAGTCTGGTGTCAGCCTCGCTAGTGACGGTGTCAGTCTGGTGTCAGCCTCGCTAGTGACGGTGTCAGTCTGGTGTCAGCCTCTCCTCGTGACGGTGTCAGTCTGGTGTCAGCCTTTCCTCGTGACGGTGTCCGTCTGGTGTCAGCCTCGCTAGTGACGGGGTCGGTCTGGTGTCAGCCTCGCTAGTGACGGGGTCGGTCTGGTGTCAGCCTCGCCTCGTGACGGTGTCGGTCTGGTGTCAGCCTCGCCTCGTGACGGTGTCGGTCTGGTGTCATCCTCGCTAGTGACGGTGTCGGTCTGGTGTCATCCTTGCCTCGTGACGGGGTCGGTCTGGTGTCAGCCTCGCTAGTGACGGAGTCGGTCTGGTGTCAGCCTCTCCTCGTGACGGTGTCGGTCTGGTGTCAGCCTCTCCTCGTGACGGTGTCAGTCTGGTGTCAGCCTCTCCTCGTGACAGGGTCCGTCTGGTGTCAGCCTCGCTAGTGACTGTTTCGGTCTGGTGTCAGCCTCTCCTCGTGACGGTGTCAGTCTGGTGTCAGCCTCGCTAGTGACGGGGTCGGTCTGGTGTCAGCCTCTCCTCGTGACGGGGTCGGTCTGGTGTCAGCCTCTCCTCGTGACGGTGTCGGTCTGGTGTCAGCCTCTCCTCGTGACGGGGTCCGTCTGGTGTCAGCCTCTCCTCGTGACGGTGTCAGTCTGGTGTCAGCCTCTCCTCGTGACGGTGTCAGTCTGGTGTCAGCCTCGCTAGTGATGGTGTCAGTCTGGTGTCAGCCTCTCCTCGTGACGGTGTCAGTCTGGTGTCAGCCTCGCTAGTGACGGTTTCAGTCTGGTGTCAGCCTCTCCTTGTGACGGTGTCCGTCTTGTGTCAGCCTCGCTAGTGACGGGGTCGGTCTGGTGTCAGCCTCGCTATTGACGGGGTCAGTCTGGTGTCAGCCTCTCCTCGTGACGGTGTCAGTCTGGTGTCAGCCTCTCCTCGTGACGGGGTCGGTCTGGTGTCAGCCTCGCTAGTGACGGTTTCAGTCTGGTGTCAGCCTCGCTAGTGACGGTTTCAGTCTGGTGTCAGCCTCTCCTCGTGACGGTGTCCGTCTGGTGTCAGCCTCGCTAGTGACGGGGTCGGTCTGGTGTCAGCCTCGCTAGTGACGGGGTCGGTCTGGTGTCAGCCTCGCCTCGTGACGGTGTCGGTCTGGTGTCAGCCTCGCCTCGTGACGGTGTCAGTCTGGTGTCAGCCTCTCCTCGTGACGGTGTCAGTCTGGTGTCAGCCTCGCTAGTGACGGTTTCAGTCTGGTGTCAGCCTCTCCTCGTGACGGTGTCCGTCTGGTGTCAGCCTCGCTAGTGACGGGGTCGGTCTGGTGTCAGCCTCGCTAGTGACGGGGTCGGTCTGGTGTCAGCCTCGCCTCGTGACGGTGTCGGTCTGGTGTCAGCCTCGCCTCGTGACGGTGTCGGTCTGGTGTCATCCTCGCTAGTGACGGTGTCGGTCTGGTGTCATCCTCGCCTCGTGACGGGGTCGGTCTGGTGTCAGCCTCGCTAGTGACGGGGTCGGTCTGGTGTCAGCCTCTCCTCGTGACGGGGTCGGTCTGGTGTCAGCCTCTCCTCGTGACGGTGTCGGTCTGGTGTCAGCCTCTCCTCGTGACGTGGTCCGTCTGGTGTCAGCCTCTCCTCGTGACGGGGTCGGTCTGGTGTCAGCCTCTCCTCGTGACGGGGTCGGTCTGGTGTCAGCCTCGCTAGTGACGGTTTCAGTCTGGTGTCAGCCTCTCCTCGTGACGGTGTCCGTCTGGTGTCAGCCTCGCTAGTGACGGGGTCGGTCTGGTGTCAGCCTCGCTAGTGACGGGGTCGGTCTGGTGTCAGCCTCGCCTCGTGACGGTGTCGGTCTGGTGTCAGCCTCGCCTCGTGACGGTGTCGGTCTGGTGTCATCCTCGCTAGTGACGGTGTCGGTCTGGTGTCATCCTCGCCTCGTGACGGGGTCGGTCTGGTGTCAGCCTCGCTAGTGACGGAGTCGGTCTGGTGTCAGCCTCTCCTCGTGACGGTGTCAGTCTGGTGTCAGCCTCTCCTCGTGACGGTGTCAGTCTGGTGTCAGCTTCTCCTCGTGACGGTGTCAGTCTGGTGTCAGCCTCGCTAGTGACGGGGTCAGTCTGGTGTCAGCCTCTCCTCGTGACGGGGTCGGTCTGGTGTCAGCCTCTCCTCGTGACGGTGTCGGTCTGGTGTCAGCCTCTCCTCGTGACGGGGTCCGTCTGGTGTCAGCCTCTCCTCGTGACGGGGTCGGTCTGGTGTCAGCCTCGCTAGTGACGGTTTCAGTCTGGTGTCAGCCTCTCCTCGTGACGGTGTCAGTCTGGTGTCAGCCTCGCTAGTGACGGTGTCAGTCTGGTGTCAGCCTCGCTAGTGACGGTTTCAGTCTGGTGTCAGCCTCTCCTCGTGACGGTGTCAGTCTGGTGTCAGCCTCGCTAGTGACGGGGTCGGTCTGGTGTCAGCCTCTCCTCGTGACGGGGTCGGTCTGGTGTCAGCCTCTCCTCGTGACGGTGTCAGTCTGGTGTCAGCCTCGCTAGTGACGGTTTCAGTCTGGTGTCAGCCTCTCCTCGTGACGGTGTCCGTCTGGTGTCAGCCTCGCTAGTGACGGGGTCGGTCTGGTGTCAGCCTCGCTAGTGACGGGGTCGGTCTGGTGTCAGCCTCGCCTCGTGACGGTGTCGGTCTGGTGTCAGCCTCGCCTCGTGACGGTGTCGGTCTGGTGTCATCCTCGCTAGTGACGGAGTCGGTCTGGTGTCAGCCTCTCCTCGTGACGGTGTCGGTCTGGTGTCAGCCTCTCCTCGTGACGGTGTCGGTCTGGTGTCAGCCTCTCCTCGTGACAGGGTCCGTCTGGTGTCAGCCTCGCTAGTGACGGTTTCGGTCTGGTGTCAGCCTCTCCTCGTGACGGTGTCAGTCTGGTGTCAGCCTCGCTAGTGACGGTGTCAGTCTGGTGTCAGCCTCGCTAGTGACGGTGTCAGTCTGGTGTCAGCCTCTCCTCGTGACGGTGTCAGTCTGGTGTCAGCCTCTCCTCGTGACGGTGTCAGTCTGGTGTCAGCCTCTCCTCGTGACGGTGTCAGTCTGGTGTCAGCCTCGCTAGTGACGGGGTCGGTCTGGTGTCAGCCTCTCCTCGTGACGGGGTCGGTCTGGTGTCAGCCTCTCCTCGTGACGGTGTCGGTCTGGTGTCAGCCTCGCTAGTGACGGGGTCGGTCTGGTGTCAGCCTCTCCTCGTGACGGGGTCGGTCTGGTGTCAGCCTCTCCTCGTGACGGTGTCGGTCTGGTGTCAGCCTCTCCTCGTGACGGGGTCCGTCTGGTGTCAGCCTCTCCTCGTGACGGTGTCAGTCTGGTGTCAGCCTCTCCTCGTGACGGTGTCAGTCTGGTGTCAGCCTCGCTAGTGATGGTGTCAGTCTGGTGTCAGCCTCTCCTCGTGACGGTGTCAGTCTGGTGTCAGCCTCGCTAGTGACGGTTTCAGTCTGGTGTCAGCCTCTCCTTGTGACGGTGTCCGTCTTGTGTCAGCCTCGCTAGTGACGGGGTCGGTCTGGTGTCAGCCTCGCTATTGACGGGGTCAGTCTGGTGTCAGCCTCTCCTCGTGACGGTGTCAGTCTGGTGTCAGCCTCGCTAGTGACGGTTTCAGTCTGGTGTCAGCCTCTCCTCGTGACGGTGTCAGTCTGGTGTCAGCCTCTCCTCGTGACGGGGTCGGTCTGGTGTCAGCCTCGCTAGTGACGGTTTCAGTCTGGTGTCAGCCTCGCTAGTGACGGTTTCAGTCTGGTGTCAGCCTCTCCTCGTGACGGTGTCCGTCTGGTGTCAGCCTCGCTAGTGACGGGGTCGGTCTGGTGTCAGCCTCGCTAGTGACGGGGTCGGTCTGGTGTCAGCCTCGCCTCGTGACGGTGTCAGTCTGGTGTCAGCCTCGCTAGTGACGGTTTCAGTCTGGTGTCAGCCTCTCCTCGTGACGGTGTCCGTCTGGTGTCAGCCTCGCTAGTGACGGGGTCGGTCTGGTGTCAGCCTCGCTAGTGACGGGGTCGGTCTGGTGTCAGCCTCGCCTCGTGACGGTGTCGGTCTGGTGTCAGCCTCGCCTCGTGACGGTGTCGGTCTGGTGTCATCCTCGCTAGTGACGGTGTCGGTCTGGTGTCATCCTCGCCTCGTGACGGGGTCGGTCTGGTGTCAGCCTCGCTAGTGACGGGGTCGGTCTGGTGTCAGCCTCTCCTCGTGACGGGGTCGGTCTGGTGTCAGCCTCTCCTCGTGACGGTGTCGGTCTGGTGTCAGCCTCTCCTCGTGACGTGGTCCGTCTGGTGTCAGCCTCTCCTCGTGACGGGGTCGGTCTGGTGTCAGCCTCTCCTCGTGACGGGGTCGGTCTGGTGTCAGCCTCGCTAGTGACGGTTTCAGTCTGGTGTCAGCCTCTCCTCGTGACGGTGTCAGTCTGGTGTCAGCCTCGCTAGTGACGGTGTCAGTCTGGTGTCAGCCTCTCCTCGTGACGGTGTCAGTCTGGTGTCAGCCTCTCCTCGTGACGGTGTCAGTCTGGTGTCAGCCTCTCCTCGTGACGGTGTCAGTCTGGTGTCAGCCTCGCTAGTGACGGGGTCGGTCTGGTGTCAGCCTCTCCTCGTGACGGGGTCGGTCTGGTGTCAGCCTCTCCTCGTGACGGTGTCGGTCTGGTGTCAGCCTCGCTAGTGACGGGGTCGGTCTGGTGTCAGCCTCTCCTCGTGACGGGGTCGGTCTGGTGTCAGCCTCTCCTCGTGACGGTGTCAGTCTGGTGTCAGCCTCGCTAGTGACGGTTTCAGTCTGGTGTCAGCCTCTCCTCGTGACGGTGTCCGTCTGGTGTCAGCCTCGCTAGTGACGGGGTCGGTCTGGTGTCAGCCTCGCTAGTGACGGGGTCGGTCTGGTGTCAGCCTCGCCTCGTGACGGTGTCGGTCTGGTGTCAGCCTCGCCTCGTGACGGTGTCGGTCTGGTGTCATCCTTGCTAGTGACGGTGTCGGTCTGGTGTCATCCTCGCCTCGTGACGGGGTCGGTCTGGTGTCAGCCTCGCTAGTGACGGGGTCGGTCTGGTATCAGCCTCTCCTCGTGACGGGGTCGGTCTGGTGTCAGCCTCTCCTCGTGACGGGGTCGGTCTGGTGTCAGCCTCTCCTCGTGACGGTGTCAGTCTGGTGTCAGCCTCGCTAGTGACGGTTTCAGTCTGGTGTCAGCCTCTCCTCGTGACGGTGTCCGTCTGGTGTCAGCCTCGCTAGTGACGGGGTCGGTCTGGTGTCAGCCTCGCTAGTGACGGGGTCGGTCTGGTGTCAGCCTCGCCTCGTGACGGTGTCGGTCTGGTGTCAGCCTCGCCTCGTGACGGTGTCGGTCTGGTGTCATCCTCGCTAGTGACGGAGTCGGTCTGGTGTCAGCCTCTCCTCGTGACGGTGTCGGTCTGGTGTCAGCCTCTCCTCGTGACGGTGTCGGTCTGGTGTCAGCCTCTCCTCGTGACAGGGTCCGTCTGGTGTCAGTCTCGCTAGTGACGGTTTCGGTCTGGTGTCAGCCTCTCCTCGTGACGGTGTCAGTCTGGTGTCAGCCTCGCTAGTGACGGTGTCAGTCTGGTGTCAGCCTCGCTAGTGACGGTGTCAGTCTGGTGTCAGCCTCTCCTCGTGACGGTGTCAGTCTGGTGTCAGCCTCTCCTCGTGACGGTGTCAGTCTGGTGTCAGCCTCTCCTCGTGACGGTGTCAGTCTGGTGTCAGCCTCGCTAGTGACGGGGTCGGTCTGGTGTCAGCCTCTCCTCGTGACGGGGTCGGTCTGGTGTCAGCCTCTCCTCGTGACGGTGTCGGTCTGGTGTCAGCCTCGCTAGTGACGGGGTCGGTCTGGTGTCAGCCTCGCCTCGTGACGGTGTCGGTCTGGTGTCAGCCTCGCCTCGTGACGGTGTCGGTCTGGTGTCATCCTTGCTAGTGACGGTGTCGGTCTGGTGTCATCCTCGCCTCGTGACGGGGTCGGTCTGGTGTCAGCCTCGCTAGTGACGGGGTCGGTCTGGTATCAGCCTCTCCTCGTGACGGGGTCGGTCTGGTGTCAGCCTCTCCTCGTGACGGTGTCGGTCTGGTGTCAGCCTCTCCTCGTGACGGGGTTCGTCTGGTGTCAGCCTCGCCTCGTGACGGTGTCGGTCTGGTGTCAGCCTCGCCTTGTGACGGTGTCGGTCTGGTGTCATCCTCGCTAGTGACGGTGTCGGTCTGGTGTCAGCCTCGCTAGTGACGGGGTCGGTCTGGTGTCAGCCTCGCCTCGTGACGGTGTCGGTCTGGTGTCAGCCTCGCCTCGTGACGGTGTCGGTCTGGTGTCATCCTCGCTAGTGACGGAGTCGGTCTGGTGTCAGCCTCTCCTCGTGACGGTGTCGGTCTGGTGTCAGCCTCGCTAGTGACGGTGTCAGTCTGGTGTCAGCCTCGCTAGTGACGGTGTCAGTCTGGTGTCAGCCTCGCTAGTGACGGTGTCAGTCTGGTGTCAGCCTCTCCTCGTGACGGTGTCAGTCTGGTGTCAGCCTCTCCTCGTGACGGTGTCAGTCTGGTGTCAGCCTCGCTAGTGACGGTGTCAGTCTGGTGTCAGCCTCGCTAGTGACGGTGTCAGTCTGGTGTCAGCCTCGCTAGTGACGGTTTCAGTCTGGTGTCAGCCTCTCCTCGTGACGGTGTCAGTCTGGTGTCAGCCTCGCTAGTGACGGTGTCAGTCTGGTGTCAGCCTCTCCTCGTGACGGTGTCAGTCTGGTGTCAGCCTCTCCTCGTGACGGTGTCAGTCTGGTGTCAGCCTCGCTAGTGACGGTTTCAGTCTGGTGTCAGCCTCTCCTCGTGACGGTGTCAGTCTGGTGTCAGCCTCTCCTCGTGACGGTGTCAGTCTGGTGTCAGCCTTGCTAGTGACGGTTTCAGTCTGGTGTCAGCCTCTCCTCGTGACGGTGTCCGTCTGGTGTCAGCCTCGCTAGTGACGGGGTCGGTCTGGTGTCAGCCTCGCTAGTGACGGGGTCGGTCTGGTGTCAGCCTCGCCTCGTGACGGTGTCGGTCTGGTGTCAGCCTCGCCTCGTGACGGTGTCGGTCTGGTGTCATCCTCGCTAGTGACGGTGTCGGTCTGGTGTCATCCTCGCTAGTGACGGTGTCAGTCTGGTGTCAGCCTCTCCTCGTGATGGTGTCAGTCTGGTGTCAGCCTCTCCTCGTGACGGTGTCAGTCTGGTGTCAGCCTCGCTAGTGACGGTGTCAGTCTGGTGTCAGCCTCGCTAGTGACGGTTTCAGTCTGGTGTCAGCCTCTCCTCGTGACGGTGTCAGTCTGGTGTCAGCCTCGCTAGTGACGGGGTCGGTCTGGTGTCAGCCTATCCTCGTGACGGGGTCGGTCTGGTGTCAGCCTCTCCTCGTGACAGGGTCCGTCTGGTGTCAGCCTCGCTAGTGACTGTTTCGGTCTGGTGTCAGCCTCTCCTCGTGACGGTGTCAGTCTGGTGTCAGCCTCGCTAGTGACGGTGTCAGTCTGGTGTCAGCCTCGCTAGTGACGGTGTCAGTCTGGTGTCAGCCTCTCCTCGTGACGGTGTCAGTCTGGTGTCAGCCTCTCCTCGTGACGGTGTCAGTCTGGTGTCAGCCTCGCTAGTGACGGTTTCAGTCTGGTGTCAGCCTCTCCTCGTGACGGTGTCCGTCTGGTGTCAGCCTCTCCTCGTGACGGTGTCAGTCTGGTGTCAGCCTCGCTAGTGACGGGGTTGGTCTGGTGTCAGCCTCTCCTCGTGACGGGGTCGGTCTGGTGTCAGCCTCGCCTCGTGACGGTGTCGGTCTGGTGTCAGCCTCGCCTTGTGACGGTGTCGGTCTGGTGTCATCCTCGCTAGTGACGGTGTCGGTCTGGTGTCAGCCTCGCTAGTGACGGGGTCGGTCTGGTGTCAGCCTCGCCTCGTGACGGTGTCGGTCTGGTGTCAGCCTCGCCTCGTGACGGTGTCGGTCTGGTGTCATCCTCGCTAGTGACGGAGTCGGTCTGGTGTCAGCCTCTCCTCGTGACGGTGTCGGTCTGGTGTCAGCCTCTCCTCGTGACGGTGTCGGTCTGGTGTCAGCCTCTCCTCGTGACAGGGTCCGTCTGGTGTCAGCCTCGCTAGTGACGGTTTCGGTCTGGTGTCAGCCTCTCCTCGTGACGGTGTCAGTCTGGTGTCAGCCTCGCTAGTGACGGTGTCAGTCTGGTGTCAGCCTCGCTAGTGACGGTGTCAGTCTGGTGTCAGCCTCTCCTCGTGACGGTGTCAGTCTGGTGTCAGCCTCTCCTCGTGACGGTGTCAGTCTGGTGTCAGCCTCGCTAGTGACGGTTTCAGTCTGGTGTCAGCCTCGCTAGTGACGGTTTCAGTCTGGTGTCAGCCTCTCCTCGTGACGGTGTCGGTCTGGTGTCAGCCTCTCCTCGTGACGGTGTCCGTTTGGTGTCAGCCTCTCCTCGTGACAGGGTCCGTCTGGTGTCAGCCTCGCTAGTGACGGTTTTGGTCTGGTATCAGCCTCTCCTCGTGACGGTGTCGGTCTGGTGTCAGCCTCGCTAGTGACGGTGTCAGTCTGGTGTCAGCCTCGCTAGTGACGGTGTCAGTCTGGTGTCAGCCTCGCTAGTGACGGTGTCAGTCTGGTGTCAGCCTCTCCTCGTGACGGTGTCAGTCTGGTGTCAGCCTCTCCTCGTGACGGTGTCAGTCTGGTGTCAGCCTCGCTAGTGACGGTGTCAGTCTGGTGTCAGCCTCGCTAGTGACGGTGTCAGTCTGGTGTCAGCCTCGCTAGTGACGGTTTCAGTCTGGTGTCAGCCTCTCCTCGTGACGGTGTCAGTCTGGTGTCAGCCTCGCTAGTGACGGTGTCAGTCTGGTGTCAGCCTCTCCTCGTGACGGTGTCAGTCTGGTGTCAGCCTCTCCTCGTGACGGTGTCAGTCTGGTGTCAGCCTTGCTAGTGACGGTTTCAGTCTGGTGTCAGCCTCTCCTCGTGACGGTGTCCGTCTGGTGTCAGCCTCGCTAGTGACGGGGTCGGTCTGGTGTCAGCCTCGCTAGTGACGGGGTCGGTCTGGTGTCAGCCTCGCCTCGTGACGGTGTCGGTCTGGTGTCAGCCTCGCCTCGTGACGGTGTCGGTCTGGTGTCATCCTCGCTAGTGACGGTGTCAGTCTGGTGTCAGCCTCTCCTCGTGACGGTGTCAGTCTGGTGTCAGCCTCTCCTCGTGACGGTGTCAGTCTGGTGTCAGCCTCGCTAGTGACGGTGTCAGTCTGGTGTCAGCCTCGCTAGTGACGGTTTCAGTCTGGTGTCAGCCTCTCCTCGTGACGGTGTCAGTCTGGTGTCAGCCTCGCTAGTGACGGGGTCGGTCTGGTGTCAGCCTATCCTCGTGACGGGGTCGGTCTGGTGTCAGCCTCTCCTCGTGACAGGGTCCGTCTGGTGTCAGCCTCGCTAGTGACTGTTTCGGTCTGGTGTCAGCCTCTCCTCGTGACGGTGTCAGTCTGGTGTCAGCCTCGCTAGTGACGGTGTCAGTCTGGTGTCAGCCTCGCTAGTGACGGTGTCAGTCTGGTGTCAGCCTCTCCTCGTGACGGTGTCAGTCTGGTGTCAGCCTCTCCTCGTGACGGTGTCAGTCTGGTGTCAGCCTCGCTAGTGACGGTTTCAGTCTGGTGTCAGCCTCTCCTCGTGACGGTGTCCGTCTGGTGTCAGCCTCTCCTCGTGACGGTGTCAGTCTGGTGTCAGCCTCGCTAGTGACGGGGTCGGTCTGGTGTCAGCCTCTCCTCGTGACGGGGTCCGTCTGGTGTCAGCCTCTCCTCGTGACGGTGTCAGTCTGGTGTCAGCCTCTCCTCGTGACGGTGTCAGTCTGGTGTCAGCCTCGCTAGTGACGGGGTCGGTCTGGTGTCAGCCTATCCTCGTGACGGGGTCGGTCTGGTGTCAGCCTCTCCTCGTGACAGGGTCCGTCTGGTGTCAGCCTCGCTAGTGACTGTTTCGGTCTGGTGTCAGCCTCTCCTCGTGACGGTGTCAGTCTGGTGTCAGCCTCGCTAGTGACGGTGTCAGTCTGGTGTCAGCCTCGCTAGTGACGGTGTCAGTCTGGTGTCAGCCTCTCCTCGTGACGGTGTCAGTCTGGTGTCAGCCTCTCCTCGTGACGGTGTCAGTCTGGTGTCAGCCTCGCTAGTGACGGTTTCAGTCTGGTGTCAGCCTCTCCTCGTGACGGTGTCCGTCTGGTGTCAGCCTCTCCTCGTGACGGTGTCAGTCTGGTGTCAGCCTCGCTAGTGACGGGGTCGGTCTGGTGTCAGCCTCTCCTCGTGACGGGGTCGGTCTGGTGTCAGCCTCGCCTCGTGACGGTGTCGGTCTGGTGTCAGCCTCGCCTTGTGACGGTGTCGGTCTGGTGTCATCCTCGCTAGTGACGGTGTCGGTCTGGTGTCAGCCTCGCTAGTGACGGGGTCGGTCTGGTGTCAGCCTCGCCTCGTGACGGTGTCGGTCTGGTGTCAGCCTCGCCTCGTGACGGTGTCGGTCTGGTGTCATCCTCGCTAGTGACGGAGTCGGTCTGGTGTCAGCCTCTCCTCGTGACGGTGTCGGTCTGGTGTCAGCCTCTCCTCGTGACGGTGTCGGTCTGGTGTCAGCCTCTCCTCGTGACAGGGTCCGTCTGGTGTCAGCCTCGCTAGTGACGGTTTCGGTCTGGTGTCAGCCTCTCCTCGTGACGGTGTCAGTCTGGTGTCAGCCTCGCTAGTGACGGTGTCAGTCTGGTGTCAGCCTCGCTAGTGACGGTGTCAGTCTGGTGTCAGCCTCTCCTCGTGACGGTGTCAGTCTGGTGTCAGCCTCTCCTCGTGACGGTGTCAGTCTGGTGTCAGCCTCGCTAGTGACGGTTTCAGTCTGGTGTCAGCCTCGCTAGTGACGGTTTCAGTCTGGTGTCAGCCTCTCCTCGTGACGGTGTCGGTCTGGTGTCAGCCTCTCCTCGTGACGGTGTCCGTTTGGTGTCAGCCTCTCCTCGTGACAGGGTCCGTCTGGTGTCAGCCTCGCTAGTGACGGTTTTGCTCTGGTGTCAGCCTCTCCTCGTGACGGTGTCAGTCTGGTGTCAGCCTCGCTAGTGACGGTGTCAGTCTGGTGTCAGCCTCGCTAGTGACGGTGTCAGTCTGGTGTCAGCCTCGCTAGTGACGGTGTCAGTCTGGTGTCAGCCTCTCCTCGTGACGGTGTCAGTCTGGTGTCAGCCTCTCCTCGTGACGGTGTCAGTCTGG
This sequence comes from Staurois parvus, assembly GCF_062004578.1. NCBI lineage: Eukaryota > Metazoa > Chordata > Amphibia > Anura > Ranidae > Staurois > Staurois parvus. The sequence goes on from NW_028320437.1 coordinate 490,484, forward strand.
TGTCAGCCTCGCTAGTGACGGTGTCAGTCTGGTGTCAGCCTCGCTAGTGACGGTGTCAGTCTGGTGTCAGCCTCGCTAGTGACGGTTTCAGTCTGGTGTCAGCCTCTCCTCGTGACGGTGTCAGTCTGGTGTCAGCCTCGCTAGTGACGGTGTCAGTCTGGTGTCAGCCTCTCCTCGTGACGGTGTCAGTCTGGTGTCAGCCTCTCCTCGTGACGGTGTCAGTCTGGTGTCAGCCTCTCCTCGTGACGGTGTCAGTCTGGTGTCAGCCTCGCTAGTGACGGTGTCAGTCTGGTGTCAGCCTCGCTAGTGACGGTTTCAGTCTGGTGTCAGCCTCTCCTCGTGACGGTGTCAGTCTGGTGTCAGCCTCGCTAGTGACGGGGTCGGTCTGGTGTCAGCCTCTCCTCGTGACAGGGTCCGTCTGGTGTCAGCCTCGCTAGTGACTGTTTCGGTCTGGTGTCATCCTCTCCTCGTGACGGTGTCAGTCTGGTGTCAGCCTCGCTAGTGACGGTGTCAGTCTGGTGTCAGCCTCGCTAGTGACGGTGTCAGTCTGGTGTCAGCCTCTCCTCGTGACGGTGTCAGTCTGGTGTCAGCCTCTCCTCGTGACGGTGTCAGTCTGGTGTCAGCCTCGCTAGTGACGGTTTCAGTCTGGTGTCAGCCTCTCCTCGTGACGGTGTCCGTCTGGTGTCAGCCTCTCCTCGTGACGGTGTCAGTCTGGTGTCAGCCTCGCTAGTGACGGGGTCGGTCTGGTGTCAGCCTCTCCTCGTGACGGGGTCCGTCTGGTGTCAGCCTCTCCTCGTGACGGTGTCAGTCTGGTGTCAGCCTCTCCTCGTGACGGTGTCAGTCTGGTGTCAGCCTCGCTAGTGACGGTTTCAGTCTGGTGTCAGCCTCTCCTCGTGACGGTGTCAGTCTGGTGTCAGCCTCGCTAGTGACGGTGTCAGTCTGGTGTCAGCCTCGCTAGTGACGGTTTCAGTCTGGTGTCAGCCTCTCCTCGTGACGGTGTCAGTCTGGTGTCAGCCTCGCTAGTGACGGTGTCAGTCTGGTGTCAGCCTCGCTAGTGACGGTTTCAGTCTGGTGTCAGCCTCTCCTCGTGACGGTGTCAGCCTGGTGTCAGCCTCGCTAGTGACGGGGTCGGTCTGGTGTCAGCCTATCCTCGTGACGGGGTCGGTCTGGTGTCAGCCTCTCCTCGTGACAGGGTCCGTCTGGTGTCAGCCTCGCTAGTGACTGTTTCGGTCTGGTGTCAGCCTCTCCTCGTGACGGTGTCAGTCTGGTGTCAGCCTCGCTAGTGACGGGGTCGGTCTGGTGTCAGCCTCTCCTCGTGACGGGGTCGGTCTGGTGTCAGCCTCTCCTCGTTACGGTGTCGGTCTGGTGTCAGCCTCTCCTCGTGACGGGGTCCGTCTAGTGTCAGCCTCTCCTCGTGACGGGGTCGGTCTGGTGTCAGCCTCTCCTCGTGACGGGGTCGGTCTGGTGTCAGCCTCGCTAGTGACGGTTTCAGTCTGGTGTCAGCCTCTCCTCGTTATGGTGTCAGTCTGGTGTCAGCCTCGCTAGTGACGGTGTCTGTCTGGTGTCAGCCTCGCTAGTGACGGTTTCAGTCTGGTGTCAGCCTCTCCTCGTGACGGTGTCAGTCTGGTGTCAGCCTCGCTAGTGACGGGGTCGGTCTGGTGTCAGCCTCTCCTCGTGACGGGGTCGGTCTGGTGTCAGCCTCTCCTCGTGACGGTGTCAGTCTGGTGTCAGCCTCGCTAGTGACGGTTTCAGTCTGGTGTCAGCCTCTCCTCGTGACGGTGTCAGTCTGGTGTCAGCCTCGCTAGTGACGGTGTTAGTCTGGTGTCAGCCTCGCTAGTGACGGTTTCAGTCTGGTGTCAGCCTCTCCTCGTGACGGTGTCAGTCTGGTGTCAGCCTCGCTAGTGACGGTTTCAGTCTGGTGTCAGCCTCTCCTCGTGACGGTGTCAGTCTGGTGTCAGCCTCGCTAGTGACGGTGTCAGTCTGGTGTCAGCCTCTCCTCGTGACGGTGTCAGTCTGGTGTCAGCCTCTCCTCGTGACGGTGTCAGTCTGGTGTCAGCCTCGCTAGTGACGGTTTCAGTCTGGTGTCAGCCTCTCCTCGTGACGGTGTCCGTCTGGTGTCAGCCTTGCTAGTGACTGGGTCGGTCTGGTGTCAGCCTCGCTAGTGACGGGGTCGGTCTGGTGTCATCCTCGCTAGTGACGGTGTCGGTCTGGTGTCATCCTCGCCTCGTGACGGGGTCGGTCTGGTGTCAGCCTCGCTAGTGACGGAGTCAGTCTGGTGTCAGCCTCTCCTCGTGACGGTGTCGGTCTGGTGTCAGCCTCTCCTCGTGACGGTGTCGGTCTGGTGTCAGCCTCTCCTCGTGACAGGGTCCGTCTGGTGTCAGCCTCGCTAGTGACGGTTTCGGTCTGGTGTCAGCCTCTCCTCGTGACGGTGTCAGTCTGGTGTCAGCCTCGCTAGTGACGGTGTCAGTCTGGTGTCAGCCTCGCTAGTGACGGTGTCCGTCTGGTGTCAGCCTCTCCTCGTGACGGTGTCAGTCTGGTGTCAGCCTCGCTAGTGACGGGGTCGGTCTGGTGTCAGCCTTTCCTCGTGACGGGGTCGGTCTGGTGTCAGCCTCTCCTCGTGACGGTGTCGGTCTGGTGTCAGCCTCTCCTCGTGAAGGGGTTCGTCTGGTGTCAGCCTCTCCTCGTGACGGGGTCGGTCTGGTGTCAGCCTCTCCTCGTGACGGGGTCGGTCTGGTGTCAGCCTCTCCTCGTGACGGTGTCAGTCTGGTGTCAGCCTCGCTAGTGACGGTTTCAGTCTGGTGTCAGCCTCTCCTCGTGACGGTGTCAGTCTGGTGTCAGCCTCGCTAGTGACGGTGTCAGTCTGGTGTCAGCCTCGCTAGTGACGGTTTCAGTCTGGTGTCAGCCTCTCCTCGTGACGGTGTCAGTCTGGTGTCAGCCTCGCTAGTGACGGTTTCAGTCTGGTGTCAGCCTCTCCTCGTGACGGTGTCAGTCTGGTGTCAGCCTCTCCTCGTGACGGTGTCAGTCTGGTGTCTGCCTTGCTAGTGACGGTTTCAGTCTGGTGTCAGCCTCTCCTCGTGACGGTGTCAGTCTGGTGTCAGCCTCTCCTCGTGACGGTGTCAGTCTGGTGTCAGCCTCGCTAGTGACGGTTTCAGTCTGGTGTCAGCCTCTCCTTGTGACGGTGTCCGTCTGGTGTCAGCCTCGCTAGTGACGGGGTCGGTCTGGTGTCAGCCTCGCTAGTGACGGTGTCAGTCTGGTGTCAGCCTCGCTTGTGACGGTGTCAGTCTGGTGTCAGCCTCTCCTCGTGACGGTGTCAGTCTGGTGTCAGCCTCTCCTCGTGACGGTGTCAGTCTGGTGTCAGCCTCGCTAGTGACGGTTTCAGTCTGGTGTCAGCCTCGCTAGTGACGGTTTCAGTCTGGTGTCAGCCTCTCCTCGTGACGGTGTCAGTCTGGTGTCTGCCTCGCTAGTGACGGTTTCAGTCTGGTGTCAGCCTCGCTAGTGACGGTTTTAGTCTGGTGTCAGCCTCTCCTCGTGACGGTGTCAGTCTGGTGTCAGCCTCTCCTCGTAACGGTGTCAGTCTGGTGTCAGCCTCGCTAGTGACGGTTTCAGTCTGGTGTCAGCCTCTCCTCGTGACGGTGTCCGTCTGGTGTCAGCCTCGCTAGTGACGGGGTCTGTCTGGTGTCAGCCTCGCTAGTGACGGGGTCGGTCTGGTGTCAGCCTCGCCTCGTGACGGTGTCGGTCTGGTGTCAGCCTCGCCTCGTGACGGTGTCGGTCTGGTGTCATCCTCGCTAGTGACGGTGTCGGTCTGGTGTCATCCTCGCCTCTTGACGGGGTCGGTCTGGTGTCAGCCTCGCTAGTGACGGAGTCGGTCTGGTGTCAGCCTCTCCTCGTGACGGTGTCGGTCTGGTGTCAGCCTCTCCTCGTGACGGTGTCGGTCTGGTGTCAGCCTCTCCTCGTGACAGGGTCCGTCTGGTGTCAGCCTCGCTAGTGACGGTTTCGGTCTGGTGTCAGCCTCTCCTCGTGACCGTGTCAGTCTGGTGTCAGCCTCGCTAGTGACGGTGTCAGTCTGGTGTCAGCCTCTCCTCGTGACGGTGTCAGTCTGGTGTCAGCCTCGCTAGTGACGGTTTCGTTCTGGTGTCAGCCTCTCCTCGTGACGGTGTCAGTCTGGTGTCAGCCTCGCTAGTGACGGTGTCAGTCTGGTGTCAGCCTCGCTAGTGACGGTGTCAGTCTGTTGTCAGCCTCTCCTCGTGACGGTGTCAGTCTGGTGTCAGCCTCTCCTCGTGACGGTGTCAGTCTGGTGTCAGCCTCGCTAGTGACGGTTTCAGTCTGGTGTCAGCCTCTCCTCGTGACGGGGTCGGTCTGGTGTCAGCCTCTCCTCGTGACGGGGTTGGTCTGGTGTCAGCCTCGCTAGTGACGGTTTCAGTCTGGTGTCAGCCTCTCCTCGTTACGGTGTCAGTCTGGTGTCAGCCTCGCTAGTGACGGTGTCAGTCTGGTGTCAGCCTCGCTAGTGACGGTGTCAGTCTGGTGTCAGCCTCTCCTCGTGACGGTGTCAGTCTGGTGTCAGCCTCTCCTCGTGACGGTGTCAGTCTGGTGTCAGCCTCGCTAGTGACGGTTTCAGTCTGGTGTCAGCCTCTCCTCGTGACGGTGTCCGTCTGGTGTCAGCCTCGCTAGTGACGGGGTCGGTCTGGTGTCAGCCTCGCTAGTGACGGGGTCGGTCTGGTGTCAGCCTCGCCTCGTGACGGTGTCGGTCTGGTGTCAGCCTCGCCTCGTGACGGTGTCGGTCTGGTGTCATCCTCGCTAGTGACGGTGTCGGTCTGGTGTCATCCTCGCCTCGTGACGGGGTCGGTCTGGTGTCAGCCTCGCTAGTGACGGAGTCGGTCTGGTGTCAGCCTCTCCTCTTGACGGTGTCGGTCTGGTGTCAGCCTCTCCTCGTGACAGGGTCCGTCTGGTGTCAGCCTCGCTAGTGACGGTTTCGGTCTGGTGTCAGCCTCTCCTCGTGACGGTGTCAGTCTGGTGTCAGCCTCGCTAGTGACGGTGTCAGTCTGGTGTCAGCCTCGCTAGTGACGGTGTCAGTCTGGTGTCAGCCTCTCCTCGTGACGGTGTCAGTCTGGTGTCAGCCTCTCCTCGTGACGGTGTCAGTCTGGTGTCAGCCTCGCTAGTGACGGTTTCAGTCTGGTGTCAGCCTCTCCTCGTGACGGTGTCCGTCTGGTGTCAGCCTCTCCTCGTGACGGTGTCAGTCTGGTGTCAGCCTCGCTAGTGACGGGGTCGGTCTGGTGTCAGCCTCTCCTCGTGACGGGGTCGGTCTGGTGTCAGCCTCTCCTCGTGACGGGGTCGGTCTGGTGTCAGCCTCTCCTCGTGACGGTGTCGGTCTGGTGTCAGCCTCTCCTCGTGACGGGGTCCGTTTGGTGTCAGCCTCTCCTCGTGACGGGGTCGGTCTGGTGTCAGACTCTCCTCGTGACGGGGTCGATCTGGTGTCAGCCTCGCTAGTGACGGTTTCAGTCTGGTGTCAGCCTCTCCTCGTGACGGTGTCAGTCTGGTGTCAGCCTCGCTAGTGACGGTGTCAGTCTGGTGTCAGCCTCGCTAGTGACGGTTTCAGTCTGGTGTCAGCCTCTCCTCGTGACGGTGTCAGTCTGGTGTCAGCCTCTCCTCGTGACGGTGTCAGTCTGGTGTCAGCCTCGCTAGTGACGGTTTCAGTCTGGTGTCAGCCTCTCCTCGTGACAGTGTCAGTCTGGTGTCAGCCTCGCTAGTGACGGTTTCAGTCTGGTGTCAGCCTCTCCTCGTGACGGTGTCAGTCTGGTGTCAGCCTCTCCTCGTAACGGTGTCAGTCTGGTGTCAGCCTCGCTAGTGACGGTTTCAGTCTGGTGTCAGCCTCTCCTCGTGACGGTGTCCGTCTGGTGTCAGCCTCGCTAGTGACGGGGTCTGTCTGGTGTCAGCCTCGCTAATGACGGGGTCGGTCTGGTGTCAGCCTCGCCTCGTGACGGTGTCGGTCTGGTGTCAGCCTCGCCTCGTGACGGTGTCGGTCTGGTGTCATCCTCGCTAGTGACGGTGTTGGTCTGGTGTCATCCTCGCCTCGTGACAGGGTCGGTCTGGTGTCAGCCTCGCTAGTGACGGAGTCGGTCTGGTGTCAGCCTCTCCTCGTGACGGTGTCGGTCTGGTGTCAGCCTCTCCTCGTGACGGTGTCGGTCTGGTGTCAGCCTCTCCTCGTGACAGGGTCCGTCTGGTGTCAGCCTCGCTAGTGACGGTTTCGGTCTGGTGTCAGCCTCTCCTCGTGACGGTGTCCGTCTGGTGTCAGCCTCTCCTCGTGACGGTGTCAGTCTGGTGTCAGCCTCGCTAGTGACGGTTTCAGTCTGGTGTCAGCCTCTCCTCGTGACGGTGTCAGTCTGGTGTCAGCCTCTCCTCGTAACGGTGTCAGTCTGGTGTCAGCCTCGCTAGTGACGGTTTCAGTCTGGTGTCAGCCTCTCCTCGTGACGGTGTCCGTCTGGTGTCAGCCTCGCTAGTGACGGGGTCTGTCTGGTGTCAGCCTCGCTAGTGACGGGGTCGGTCTGGTGTCAGCCTCACCTCGTGACGGTGTCGGTCTGGTGTCAGCCTCGCCTCGTGACGGTGTCGGTCTGGTGTCATCCTCGCTAGTGACGGTGTCGGTCTGGTGTCATCCTCGCCTCGTGACGGGGTCGGTCTGGTGTCAGCCTCGCTAGTGACGGAGTCGGTCTGGTGTCAGCCTCTCCTCGTGACGGTGTCGGTCTGGTGTCAGCCTCTCCTCGTGACGGTGTCGGTCTGGTGTCAGCCTCTCCTCGTGACGGTGTCAGTCTGGTGTCAGCCTCGCTAGTGACGGTTTCAGTCTGGTGTCAGCCTCTCCTCGTGACGGGGTCGGTCTGGTGTCAGCCTCTCCTCGTGACGGTGTCGGTCTGGTGTCAGCCTCTCCTCGTGACGGGGTCAGTCTGGTGTCAGCCTCTCCTCGTGACGGGGTCGGTCTGGTGTCAGCCTCGCTAGTGACGGTTTCAGTCTGGTGTCAGCCTCTCCTCGTGACGGTGTCAGTCTGGTGTCAGCCTCTCCTCGTGACAGTGTCAGTCTGGTGTCAGCCTCGCTAGTGACGGTTTCAGTCTGGTGTCAGCCTCTCCTCGTGACGGTGTCAGTCTGGTGTCAGCCTCTCCTCGTAACGGTGTCAGTCTGGTGTCAGCCTCGCTAGTGACGGTTTCAGTCTGGTGTCAGCCTCTCCTCGTGACGGTGTCGGTCTGGTGTCAGCCTCTCCTCGTGACAGGGTCCGTCTGGTGTCAGCCTCGCTAGTGACGGTTTCGGTCTGGTGTCAGCCTCTCCTCGTGACCGTGTCAGTCTGGTGTCAGCCTCGCTAGTGACGGTGTCAGTCTGGTGTCAGCCTCGCTAGTGACGGTGTCAGTCTGGTGTCAGCCTCTCCTCGTAACGGTGTCAGTCTGGTGTCAGCCTCGCTAGTGACGGTTTCGGTCTGGTGTCAGCCTCTCCTCGTGACGGTGTCAGTCTGGTGTCAGCCTCGCTAGTGACGGTGTCAGTCTGGTGTCAGCCTCGCTAGTGACGGTGTCAGTCTGGTGTCAGCCTCTCCTCGTGACGGTGTCAGTCTGGTGTCAGCCTCTCCTCGTGACGGTGTCAGTCTGGTGTCAGCCTCGCTAGTGACGGTTTCAGTCTGGTATCAGCCTCTCCTCGTGACGGGGACGGTCTGGTGTCAGCCTCTCCTCGTGACGGGGTTGGTCTGGTGTCAGCCTCGCTAGTGACGGTTTCAGTCTGGTGTCAGCCTCTCCTCGTGACGGTGTCAGTCTGGTGTCAGCCTCGCTAGTGACGGTGTCAGTCTGGTGTCAGCCTCGCTAGTGACGGTTTCAGTCTGGTGTCAGCCTCTCCTTGTGACGGTGTCAGTCTGGTGTCAGCCTCTCCTCGTGACGGTGTCAGTCTGGTGTCAGCCTCTCCTCGTGACGGTGTCAGTCTGGTGTCAGCCTCTCCTCGTGACGGTGTCAGTCTGGTGTCAGCCTCGCTAGTGACGGTTTCAGTCTGGTGTCAGCCTCTCCTCGTGACGGTGTCAGTCTGGTGTCAGCCTCTCCTCGTGACGGTGTCAGTCTGGTGTCAGCCTCGCTAGTGACGGTTTCAGTCTGGTGTCAGCCTCGCCTCGTGACGGTGTCGGTCTGGTGTCAGCCTCGCCTCGTGACGGTGTCGGTCTGGTGTCAGCCTCGCTAGTGATGGTGTTAGTCTGGTGTCAGCCTCTCCTCGTGACGGTGTCAGTCTGGTGTCAGCCTCTCCTCGTGACGGTGTCAGTCTGGTGTCAGCCTCGCTAGTGACGGTTTCAGTCTGGTGTCAGCCTCTCCTCGTGACGGTGTCAGTCTGGTGTCAGCCTCGCTAGTGACGGTTTCAGTCTGGTGTCAGCCTCTCCTCGTGACGGTGTCCGTCTGGTGTCAGCCTCTCCTCGTGACGGTGTCAGTCTGGTGTCAGCCTCGCTAGTGACGGTTTCAGTCTGGTGTCAGCCTCTCCTCGTGACGGTGTCAGTCTGGTGTCAGCCTCTCCTCGTGACGGTGTCCGTCTGGTGTCAGCCTCGCTAGTGACGGGGTCGGTCTGGTGTCAGCCTCGCTAGTGACGGGGTCGGTCTGGTGTAAGCCTCGCCTCGTGACGGTGTCGGTCTGGTGTCAGCCTCGCCTCGTGACGGTGTCGGTCTGGTGTCATTATCGCTAGTGACGGTGTCGGTCTGGTGTCATCCTCGCCTCGTGACGGGGTCGGTCTGGTGTCAGCCTCGCTAGTGACGGAGTCGGTCTGGTGTCAGCCTCTCCTCGTGACGGTGTCAGTCTGGTGTCAGCCTCGCTAGTGACGGTTTCAGTCTGGTGTCAGCCTCTCCTCGTGACGGTGTCAGTCTGGTGTCAGCCTCTCCTCGTGACAGTGTCAGTCTGGTGTCAGCCTCGCTAGTGACGGTTTCAGTCTGGTGTCAGCCTCTCCTCGTGACGGTGTCCGTCTGGTGTCAGCCTCGCTAGTGACGGGGTCTGTCTGGTGTCAGCCTCGCTAGTGACGGGGTCGGTCTGGTGTCAGCCTCACCTCGTGACGGTGTCGGTCTGGTGTCAGCCTCGCCTCGTGACGGTGTCGGTCTGGTGTCATCCTCGCTAGTGACGGTGTCGGTCTGGTGTCATCCTCGCCTCGTGACGGGGTCGGTCTGGTGTCAGCCTCGCTAGTGACGGAGTCGGTCTGGTGTCAGCCTCTCCTCGTGACGGTGTCGGTCTGGTGTCAGCCTCTCCTCGTGACGGTGTCGGTCTGGTGTCAGCCTCTCCTCGTGACGGTGTCAGTCTGGTGTCAGCCTCGCTAGTGACGGTTTCAGTCTGGTGTCAGCCTCTCCTCGTGACGGGGTCGGTCTGGTGTCAGCCTCTCCTCGTGACGGTGTCGGTCTGGTGTCAGCCTCTCCTCGTGACGGGGTCAGTCTGGTGTCAGCCTCTCCTCGTGACGGGGTCGGTCTGGTGTCAGCCTCGCTAGTGACGGTTTCAGTCTGGTGTCAGCCTCTCCTCGTGACGGTGTCAGTCTGGTGTCAGCCTCTCCTCGTGACAGTGTCAGTCTGGTGTCAGCCTCGCTAGTGACGGTTTCAGTCTGGTGTCAGCCTCTCCTCGTGACGGTGTCAGTCTGGTGTCAGCCTCTCCTCGTAACGGTGTCAGTCTGGTGTCAGCCTCGCTAGTGACGGTTTCAGTCTGGTGTCAGCCTCTCCTCGTGACGGTGTCGGTCTGGTGTCAGCCTCTCCTCGTGACAGGGTCCGTCTGGTGTCAGCCTCGCTAGTGACGGTTTCGGTCTGGTGTCAGCCTCTCCTCGTGACCGTGTCAGTCTGGTGTCAGCCTCGCTAGTGACGGTGTCAGTCTGGTGTCAGCCTCGCTAGTGACGGTGTCAGTCTGGTGTCAGCCTCTCCTCGTGACGGTGTCAGTCTGGTGTCAGCCTCGCTAGTGACGGTTTCGGTCTGGTGTCAGCCTCTCCTCGTGACGGTGTCAGTCTGGTGTCAGCCTCGCTAGTGACGGTGTCAGTCTGGTGTCAGCCTCGCTAGTGACGGTGTCAGTCTGGTGTCAGCCTCTCCTCGTGACGGTGTCAGTCTGGTGTCAGCCTCTCCTCGTGACGGTGTCAGTCTGGTGTCAGCCTCGCTAGTGACGGTTTCAGTCTGGTATCAGCCTCTCCTCGTGACGGGGACGGTCTGGTGTCAGCCTCTCCTCGTGACGGGGTTGGTCTGGTGTCAGCCTCGCTAGTGACGGTTTCAGTCTGGTGTCAGCCTCTCCTCGTGACGGTGTCAGTCTGGTGTCAGCCTCGCTAGTGACGGTGTCAGTCTGGTGTCAGCCTCGCTAGTGACGGTTTCAGTCTGGTGTCAGCCTCTCCTTGTGACGGTGTCAGTCTGGTGTCAGCCTCTCCTCGTGACGGTGTCAGTCTGGTGTCAGCCTCTCCTCGTGACGGTGTCAGTCTGGTGTCAGCCTCTCCTCGTGACGGTGTCAGTCTGGTGTCAGCCTCGCTAGTGACGGTTTCAGTCTGGTGTCAGCCTCTCCTCGTGACGGTGTCAGTCTGGTGTCAGCCTCTCCTCGTGACGGTGTCAGTCTGGTGTCAGCCTCGCTAGTGACGGTTTCAGTCTGGTGTCAGCCTCGCCTCGTGACGGTGTCGGTCTGGTGTCAGCCTCGCCTCGTGACGGTGTCGGTCTGGTGTCAGCCTCGCTAGTGATGGTGTTAGTCTGGTGTCAGCCTCTCCTCGTGACGGTGTCAGTCTGGTGTCAGCCTCTCCTCGTGACGGTGTCAGTCTGGTGTCAGCCTCGCTAGTGACGGTTTCAGTCTGGTGTCAGCCTCTCCTCGTGACGGTGTCAGTCTGGTGTCAGCCTCGCTAGTGACGGTTTCAGTCTGGTGTCAGCCTCTCCTCGTGACGGTGTCCGTCTGGTGTCAGCCTCTCCTCGTGACGGTGTCAGTCTGGTGTCAGCCTCGCTAGTGACGGTTTCAGTCTGGTGTCAGCCTCTCCTCGTGACGGTGTCAGTCTGGTGTCAGCCTCTCCTCGTGACGGTGTCCGTCTGGTGTCAGCCTCGCTAGTGACGGGGTCGGTCTGGTGTCAGCCTCGCTAGTGACGGGGTCGGTCTGGTGTAAGCCTCGCCTCGTGACGGTGTCGGTCTGGTGTCAGCCTCGCCTCGTGACGGTGTCGGTCTGGTGTCATTATCGCTAGTGACGGTGTCGGTCTGGTGTCATCCTCGCCTCGTGACGGGGTCGGTCTGGTGTCAGCCTCGCTAGTGACGGAGTCGGTCTGGTGTCAGCCTCTCCTCGTGACGGTGTCAGTCTGGTGTCAGCCTCGCTAGTGACGGTTTCAGTCTGGTGTCAGCCTCTCCTCGTGACGGTGTCAGTCTGGTGTCAGCCTCTCCTCGTGACAGTGTCAGTCTGGTGTCAGCCTCGCTAGTGACGGTTTCAGTCTGGTGTCAGCCTCTCCTCGTGACGGTGTCAGTCTGGTGTCAGCCTCTCCTCGTAACGGTGTCAGTCTGGTGTCAGCCTCGCTAGTGACGGTTTCAGTCTGGTGTCAGCCTCTCCTCGTGACGGTGTCCGTCTGGTGTCAGCCTCGCTAGTGACGGGGTCTGTCTGGTGTCAGCCTCGCTAGTGACGGGGTCGGTCTGGTGTCAGCCTCGCCTCGTGACGGTGTCGGTCTGGTGTCAGCCTCGCCTCGTGACGGTGTCGGTCTGGTGTCATCCTCGCTAGTGACGGTGTCGGTCTGGTGTCATCCTCGCCTCGTGACGGGGTCGGTCTGGTGTCAGCCTCGCTAGTGACGGAGTCGGTCTGGTGTCAGCCTCTCCTCGTGATGGTGTCGGTCTGGTGTCAGCCTCTCCTCATGACGGTGTCGGTCTGGTGTCAGCCTCTCCTCGTGACAGGGTCCGTCTGGTGTCAGCCTCGCTAGTGACGGTTTCGGTCTGGTGTCAGCCTCTCCTCGTGACGGTGTCCGTCTGGTGTCAGCCTCTCCTCGTGACGGTGTCAGTCTGGTGTCAGCCTCGCTAGTGACGGTTTCAGTCTGGTGTCAGCCTCTCCTCGTGACGGTGTCAGTCTGGTGTCAGCCTCTCCTCGTAACGGTGTCAGTCTGGTGTCAGCCTCGCTAGTGACGGTTTCAGTCTGGTGTCAGCCTCTCCTCGTGACGGTGTCCGTCTGGTGTCAGCCTCGCTAGTGACGGGGTCTGTCTGGTGTCAGCCTCGCTAGTGACGGGGTCGGTCTGGTGTCAGCCTCACCTCGTGACGGTGTCGGTCTGGTGTCATCCTCGCTAGTGACGGTGTCGGTCTGGTGTCATCCTCGCCTCGTGACGGGGTCGGTCTGGTGTCAGCCTCGCTAGTGACGGAGTCGGTCTGGTGTCAGCCTCTCCTCGTGACGGTGTCGGTCTGGTGTCAGCCTCTCCTCGTGACGGTGTCGGTCTGGTGTCAGCCTCTCCTCGTGACAGGGTCCGTCTGGTGTTAGCCTCGCTAGTGACGGTTTCGGTCTGGTGTCAGCCTCTCCTCGTGACGGTGTCCGTCTGGTGTCAGCCTCTCCTCGTGACGGTGTCAGTCTGGTGTCAGCCTCGCTAGTGACGGTTTCAGTCTGGTGTCAGCCTCTCCTCGTGACGGTGTCAGTCTGGTGTCAGCCTCTCCTCGTAACGGTGTCAGTCTGGTGTCAGCCTCGCTAGTGACGGTTTCAGTCTGGTGTCAGCCTCTCCTCGTGACGGTGTCCGTCTGGTGTCAGCCTCGCTAGTGACGGGGTCTGTCTGGTGTCAGCCTCGCTAGTGACGGGGTCGGTCTGGTGTCAGTCTCACCTCGTGACGGTGTCGGTCTGGTGTCATCCTCGCTAGTGACGGTGTCGGTCTGGTGTCATCCTCGCCTCGTGACGGGGTCGGTCTGGTGTCAGCCTCGCTAGTGACGGAGTCGGTCTGGTGTCAGCCTCTCCTCGTGACGGTGTCGGTCTGGTGTCAGCCTCTCCTCGTGACGGTGTCGGTCTGGTGTCAGCCTCTCCTCGTGACAGGGTCCGTCTGGTGTCAGCCTCGCTAGTGACGGTTTCGGTCTGGTGTCAGCCTCTCCTCGTGACCGTGTCAGTCTGGTGTCAGCTTCGCTAGTGATGGTGTCAGTCTGGTGTCAGCCTCGCTAGTGACGGTGTCAGTCTGGTGTCAGCCTCTCCTCGTGACGGTGTCAGTCTGGTGTCAGCCTCTCCTCGTGACGGTGTCAGTCTGGTGTCAGCCTCGCTAGTAACGGTTTCAGTCTGGTGTCAGCCTCTCCTCGTGACGGTGTCCGTCTGGTGTCAGCCTCTCCTCGTGACGGTGTCAGTCTGGTGTCAGCCTCGCTAGTGACGGTTTCAGTCTGGTGTCAGCCTCTCCTCGTGACGGGGTCGGTCTGGTGTCAGCCTCTCCTCGTGACGGTGTCGGTCTGGTGTCAGCCTCTCCTCGTGACGGGGTCAGTCTGGTGTCAGCCTCTCCTCGTGACGGGGTCGGTCTGGTGTCAGCCTCGCTAGTGACGGTTTCAGTCTGGTGTCAGCCTCTCCTCGTGACGGTGTCAGTCTGGTGTCAGCCTCGCTAGTGACGGTGTCAGTCTGGTGTCAGCCTCGCTAGTGACGGTTTCAGTCTGGTGTCAGCCTCTCCTCGTGACGGTGTCAGTCTGGTGTCAGCCTCGCTAGTGACGGTTTCAGTCTGGTGTCAGCCTCTCCTCGTGACGGTGTCAGTCTGGTGTCAGCCTCTCCTCGTGACAGTGTCAGTCTGGTGTCAGCCTCGCTAGTGACGGTTTCAGTCTGGTGTCAGCCTCTCCTCGTGACGGTGTCAGTCTGGTGTCAGCCTCTCCTCGTAACGGTGTCAGTCTGGTGTCAGCCTCGCTAGTGACGGTTTCAGTCTGGTGTCAGCCTCTCCTCGTGACGGTGTCCGTCTGGTGTCAGCCTCGCTAGTGACGGGGTCTGTCTGGTGTCAGCCTCGCTAGTGACGGGGTCGGTCTGGTGTCAGCCTCGCCTCGTGACGGTGTCGGTCTGGTGTCAGCCTCGCCTCGTGACGGTGTCGGTCTGGTGTCATCCTCGCTAGTGACGGTGTCGGTCTGGTGTCAGCCTCTCCTCGTGACAGGGTCCGTCTGGTGTCAGCCTCGCTAGTGACGGTTTCAGTCTGGTGTCAGCCTCTCCTTGTGACGGTGTCAGTCTGGTGTCAGCCTCTCCTCGTGACGGTGTCAGTCTGGTGTCAGCCTCTCCTCGTGACGGTGTCAGTCTGGTGTCAGCCTCTCCTCGTGACGGTGTCAGTCTGGTGTCAGCCTCGCTAGTGACGGTTTCAGTCTGGTGTCAGCCTCTCCTCGTGACGGTGTCAGTCTGGTGTCAGCCTATCCTCGTGACGGTGTCAGTCTGGTGTCAGCCTCGCTAGTGACGGTTTCAGTCTGGTGTCAGCCTCGCCTCGTGACGGTGTCGGTCTGGTGTCAGCCTCGCCTCGTGACGGTGTCGGTCTGGTGTCAGCCTCTCCTCGTGACGGTGTCCGTCTGGTGTCAGCCTCTCCTCGTGACGGTGTCAGTCTGGTGTCAGCCTCGCAAGTGACGGTTTCAGTCTGGTGTCAGCCTCTCCTCGTGACGGTGTCCGTCTGGTGTCAGCCTCTCCTCGTGACGGTGTCAGTCTGGTGTCAGCCTCGCTAGTGACGGTTTCAGTCTGGTGTCAGCCTCTCCTCGTGACGGTGTCAGTCTGGTGTCAGCCTCTCCTCGTGACGGTGTCCGTCTGGTGTCAGCCTCGCTAGTGACGGGGTCGGTCTGGTGTCAGCCTCGCTAGTGACGGGGTCGGTCTGGTGTAAGCCTCGCCTCGTGACGGTGTCGGTCTGGTGTCAGCCTCGCCTCGTGACGGTGTCGGTCTGGTGTCATCCTCGCTAGTGACGGTGTCGGTCTGGTGTCATCCTCGCCTCGTGACGGGGTCGGTCTGGTGTCAGCCTCGCTAGTGACGGAGTCGGTCTGGTGTCAGCCTCTCCTCGTGACGGTGTCAGTCTGGTGTCAGCCTCGCTAGTGACGGGGTCGGTCTGGTGTCAGCCTCTCCTCGTGAAGGGGTCGGTCTGGTGTCAGCCTCTCCTCGTGACGGTGTCAGTTTGGTGTCAGCCTCGCTAGTGACGGTTTCAGTCTGGTGTCAGCCTCTCCTCGTGACGGTGTCCGTCTGGTGTCAGCCTCGCTAGTGACGGGGTCGGTCTGGTGTCAGCCTCGCTAGTGACGGGGTCGGTCTGGTGTCAGCCTCGCCTCGTGACGGTGTCGGTATGGTGTCAGCCTCGCCTCGTGACGGTGTCGGTCTGGTGTCATCCTCGCTAGTGACGGTGTCGGTCTGGTGTCATCCTCGCCTCGTGACGGGGTCGGTCTGGTGTCAGCCTCGCTAGTGATGGAGTCGGTCTGGTGTCAGCCTCTCCTCGTGACGGTGTCGGTCTGGTGTCAGCCTCTCCTCGTGACGGTGTCGGTCTGGTGTCAGCCTCTCCTCGTGACAGGGTCAGTCTGGTGTCAGCCTCGCTAGTGACGGTTTCAGTCTGGTGTCAGCCTCTCCTCGTGACGGTGTCCGTCTGGTGTCAGCCTCTCCTCGTGACGGTGTCAGTCTGGTGTCAGCCTCGCTAGTGACGGGGTCGGTCTGGTGTCAGCCTCTCCTCGTGACGGGGTCGGTCTGGTGTCAGCCTCTCATCGTGACGGTGTCAGTCTGGTGTCAGCCTCTCCTCGTGACGGTGTCAGTCTGGTGTCAGCCTCGCTAGTGACGGTTTCAGTCTGGTGTCAGCCTCTCCTCGTGACGGTGTCAGTCTGGTGTCAGCCTCGCTAGTGACGGTTTCAGTCTGGTGTCAGCCTCTCCTCGTGACGGTGTCCGTCTGGTGTCAGCCTCTCCTCGTGACGGTGTCAGTCTGGTGTCAGCCTCGCTAGTGACGGTGTCAGTCTGGTGTCAGCCTCTCCTCATGACGGTGTCAGTCTGGTGTCAGCCTCTCCTCGTGACGGTGTCAGTCTGGTGTCAGCCTCTCCTCGTGACGGTGTCAGTCTGGTGTCAGCCTCGCTAGTGACGGTGTCAGTCTGGTGTCAGCCTCGCTAGTGACGGTGTCAGTCTGGTGTCAGCCTCTCCTCGTGACGGTGTCAGTCTGGTGTCAGCCTCTCCTCGTGACGGTGTCAGTCTGGTGTCAGCCTCGCTAGTGACGGTTTCAGTCTGGTGTCAGCCTCTCCTCGTGACGGTGTCCGTCTGGTGTCAGCCTCTCCTCGTGACGGTGTCAGTCTGGTGTCAGCCTCGCTAGTGACGGGGTCGGTCTGGTGTCAGCCTCTCCTCGTGACGGGGTCGGTCTGGTGTCAGCCTCTCCTCGTGACGGTGTCGGTCTGGTGTCAGCCTCTCCTCGTGACGGGGTCCGTCTGGTGTCAGCCTCTCCTCGTGACGGGGTCGGTCTGGTGTCAGCCTCTCCTCGTGACGGGGTCGGTCTGGTGTCAGCCTCGCTAGTGACGGTTTCAGTCTGGTGTCAGCCTCGCTAGTGACGGTTTCAGTCTGGTGTCAGCCTCTCCTCGTGACGGTGTCCGTCTGGTGTCAGCCTCGCTAGTGACGGGGTCGGTCTGGTGTCAGCCTCGCTAGTGACGGGGTCGGTCTGGTGTCAGCCTCGCCTCGTGACGGTGTCGGTCTGGTGTCAGCCTCGCCTCGTGACGGTGTCGGTCTGGTGTCATCCTTGCTAGTGACGGTGTCGGTCTGGTGTCATCCTCGCCTCGTGACGGGGTCGGTCTGGTGTCAGCCTCGCTAGTGACGGAGTCGGTCTGGTGTCAGCCTCTCCTCGTGACGGTGTCGGTCTGGTGTCAGCCTCTCCTCGTGACGGTGTCGGTCTGGTGTCAGCCTCTCCTCGTGACAGGGTCCGTCTGGTGTCAGCCTCGCTAGTGACGGTTTCGGTCTGGTGTCAGCCTCTCCTCGTGACGGTGTCAGTCTGGTGTCAGCCTCGCTAGTGACGGTGTCAGTCTGGTGTCAGCCTCGCTAGTGACGGTGTCAGTCTGGTGTCAGCCTCTCCTCGTGACGGTGTCAGTCTGGTGTCAGCCTCGCTAGTGACGGTTTCAGTCTGGTGTCAGCCTCTCCTCGTGACGGTGTCCGTCTGGTGTCAGCCTCTCCTCGTGACGGTGTCAGTCTGGTGTCAGCCTCGCTAGTGACGGGGTCGGTCTGGTGTCAGCCTCTCCTCGTGACGGGGTCGGTCTGGTGTCATCCTCTCCTCGTGACGGTGTCAGTCTGGTGTCAGCCTCTCCTCGTGACGGTGTCAGTCTGG
Organism: Staurois parvus; assembly: GCF_062004578.1. Lineage (NCBI taxonomy): Eukaryota > Metazoa > Chordata > Amphibia > Anura > Ranidae > Staurois > Staurois parvus. The sequence goes on from NW_028320437.1 coordinate 507,659, forward strand.
TTTCAGCCTCGCTAGTGACGGGGTCGGTCTGGTGTCAGCCTCTCCTCGTGACGGGGTCGGTCTGGTTTCAGCCTCTCCTCGTGACGGTGTCGGTCTGGTGTCAGCCTCGCTAGTGACGGTTTCAGTCTGGTGTCAGCCTCTCCTCGTGACGGTGTCCGTCTGGTGTCAGCCTCTCCTCGTGACGGTGTCCGTCTGGTGTCAGCCTCTCCTCGTGACGGGGTCCGTCTGGTGTCAGCCTCTCCTCGTGACGGGGTCGGTCTGGTGTCAGCCTCGCTAGTGACGGTTTCAGTCTGGTGTCAGCCTCTCCTCGTGACGGTGTCAGTCTGGTGTCAGCCTCGCTAGTGACGGTGTCAGTCTGGTGTCAGCCTCGCTAGTGACGGTGTCAGTCTGGTGTCAGCCTCTCCTCGTGACGGTGTCAGTCTGGTGTCAGCCTCGCTAGTGACGGTTTCAGTCTGGTGTCAGCCTCTCCTCGTGACGGTGTCAGTCTGGTGTCAGCCTCTCCTCGTGACGGTGTCAGTCTGGTGTCAGCCTCGCTAGTGACGGTTTCAGTCTGGTGTCAGCCTCTCCTCGTGACGGTGTCCGTCTGGTGTCAGCCTCTCCTCGTGACGGTGTCAGTCTGGTGTCAGCCTCGCTAGTGACGGGGTCGGTCTGGTGTCAGCCTCTCCTCGTGACGGGGTCGGTCTGGTGTCAGCCTCTCCTCGTGACGGTGTCGGTCTGGTGTCAGCCTCTCCTCGTGACGGGGTCCGTCTGGTGTCAGCCTCTCCTCGTGACGGGGTCGGTCTGGTGTCAGCCTCGCTAGTGACGGTTTCAGTCTGGTGTCAGCCTCTCCTCGTGACGGTGTCAGTCTGGTGTCAGCCTCGCTAGTGACGGTGTCAGTCTGGTGTCAGCCTCGCTAGTGACGGTTTCAGTCTGGTGTCAGCCTCTCCTCGTGACGGTGTCCGTCTGGTGTCAGCCTCGCTAGTGACGGAGTCGGTCTGGTGTCAGCCTCTCCTCGTGACGGTGTCGGTCTGGTGTCAGCCTCTCCTCGTGACGGTGTCGGTCTGGTGTCAGCCTCTCCTCGTGACAGGGTCCGTCTGGTGTCAGCCTCGCTAGTGACGGTTTCGGTCTGGTGTCAGCCTCTCCTCGTGACGGTGTCAGTCTGGTGTCAGCCTCACTAGTGACGGTGTCAGTCTGGTGTCAGCCTCGCTAGTGACGGTGTCAGTCTGGTGTCAGCCTCTCCTCGTGACGGTGTCAGTCTGGTGTCAGCCTCTCCTCGTGACGGTGTCAGTCTGGTGTCAGCCTCGCTAGTGACGGTTTCAGTCTGGTGTCAGCCTCTCCTCGTGACGGTGTCCGTCTGGTGTCAGCCTCTCCTCGTGACGGTGTCAGTCTGGTGTCAGCCTCGCTAGTGACGGGGTCGGTCTGGTGTCAGCCTTTCCTCGTGACGGGGTCGGTCTGGTGTCAGCCTCTCCTCGTGACGGTGTCGGTCTGGTGTCAGCCTCTCCTCGTGACGGGGTCCGTCTGGTGTCAGCCTCGCTAGTGACGGTTTCAGTCTGGTGTCAGCCTCTCCTCGTGACGGTGTCAGTCTGGTGTCAGCCTCGCTAGTGACGGTGTCAGTCTGGTGTCAGCCTCGCTAGTGACGGTTTCAGTCTGGTGTCAGCCTCTCCTCGTGACGGTGTCAGTCTGGTGTCAGCCTCTCCTCGTGACGGTGTCAGTCTGGTGTCAGCCTCGCTAGTGACGGTTTCAGTCTGGTGTCAGCCTCTCCTCGTGACGGTGTCCGTCTGGTGTCAGCCTCGCTAGTGACGGGGTCGGTCTGGTGTCAGCCTCGCTAGTGACGGGGTCGGTCTGGTGTCAGCCTCGCCTCGTGACGGTGTCGGTCTGGTGTCAGCCTCGCCTCGTGACGGTGTCGGTCTGGTGTCATCCTCGCTAGTGACGGTGTCGGTCTGGTGTCATCCTCGCCTCGTGACGGGGTCGGTCTGGTGTCAGCCTCGCTATTGACGGAGTCGGTCTGGTGTCAGCCTCTCCTAGTGACGGTGTCGGTCTGGTGTCAGCCTCTCCTCGTGACGGTGTCGGTCTGGTGTCAGCCTCTCCTCGTGACAGGGTCCGTCTGGTGTCAGCCTCGCTAGTGACGGTTTCGGTCTGGTGTCAGCCTCTCCTCGTGACGGTGTCAGTCTGGTGTCAGCCTCGCTAGTGACGGTGTCAGTCTGGTGTCAGCCTCGCTAGTGACGATGTCAGTCTGGTGTCAGCCTCTCCTCGTGACGGTGTCAGTCTGGTGTCAGCCTCTCCTCGTGACGGTGTCAGTCTGGTGTCAGCCTCGCTAGTGACGGTTTCAGTCTGGTGTCAGCCTCTCCTCGTGACGGTGTCCGTCTGGTGTCAGCCTCTCCTCGTGACGGTGTCAGTCTGGTGTCAGCCTCGCTAGTGACAGGGTCGGTCTGGTGTCAGCCTCTCCTCGTGACGGGGTCGGTCTGGTGTCAGCCTCTCCTCGTGACGGTGTCGGTCTGGTGTCAGCCTCTCCTCGTGACGGGGTCCGTCTGGTGTCAGCCTCTCCTCGTGACGGGGTCGGTCTGGTGTCAGCCTCTCCTCGTGACGGGGTCGGTCTGGTGTCAGCCTCTCCTCGTGACGGTGTCGGTCTGGTGTCAGCCTCTCCTCGTGACGGGGTCCGTCTGGTGTCAGCCTCTCCTCGTGACGGGGTCGGTCTGGTGTCAGCCTCTCCTCGTGACGGGGTCCGTCTGGTGTCAGCCTCTCCTCGTGACGGTGTCGGTCTGGTGTCAGCCTCTCCTCGTGACGGGGTCCGTCTGGTGTCAGCCTCTCCTCGTGACGGGGTCGGTCTGGTGTCAGCCTCGCTAGTGACGGTTTCAGTCTGGTGTCAGCCTCTCCTCGTGACGGTGTCAGTCTGGTGTCAGCCTCGCTAGTGACGGTGTCAGTCTGGTGTCAGCCTCGCTAGTGACGGTTTCAGTCTGGTGTCAGCCTCTCCTCGTGACGGTGTCAGTCTGGTGTCAGCCTCTCCTCGTGACGGTGTCCGTCTGGTGTCAGCCTCGCTAGTGACGGTGTCAGTCTGGTGTCAGCCTCGCTAGTGACGGTGTCAGTCTGGTGTCAGCCTCGCTAGTGACGGTGTCAGTCTGGTGTCAGCCTCTCCTCGTGACGGTGTCAGTCTGGTGTCAGCCTTGCTAGTGACGGTTTCGGTCTGGTGTCAGCCTCTCCTCGTGACGGTGTCAGTCTGGTGTCAGCCTCGCTAGTGACGGTGTCAGTCTGGTGTCAGCCTCGCTAGTGACGGTGTCAGTCTGGTGTCAGCCTCGCTAGTGACGGTGTCAGTCTGGTGTCAGCCTCTCCTCGTGACGGTGTCAGTCTGGTGTCAGCCTCTCCTCGTGACGGTGTCAGTCTGGTGTCAGCCTCGCTAGTGACGGTTTCAGTCTGGTGTCAGCCTCTCCTCGTGACGGTGTCCGTCTGGTGTCAGCCTCTCCTCGTGACGGTGTCAGTCTGGTGTCAGCCTCGCTAGTGACGGGGTCGGTCTGGTGTCAGCCTCTCCTCGTGACGGGGTCGGTCTGGTGTCAGCCTCTCCTCGTGACGGTGTCGGTCTGGTGTCAGCCTCTCCTCGTGACGGTTTCAGTCTGGTGTCAGCCTCTCCTCGTGACGGTGTCAGTCTGGTGTCAGCCTCTCCTCGTGACGGTGTCAATCTGGTGTCAGCCTCGCTAGTGACGGTTTCAGTCTGGTGTCAGCCTCTCCTCGTGACGGTGTCAGTCTGGTGTCAGCCTCTCCTCGTGACGGTGTCAGTCTGGTGTCAGCCTCGCTAGTGACGGTTTCAGTCTGGTGTCAGCCTCTCCTCGTGACGGTGTCGGTCTGGTGTCATTCTCGCTAGTTACGGTGTCGGTCTGGTGTCATCCTCGCCTCGTGACGGGGTCGGTCTGGTGTCAGCCTCGCTAGTGACGGAGTCGGTCTGGTGTCATCCTCGCCTCGTGACGGGGTCGGTCTGGTGTCAGCCTCGCTAGTGACGGTTTCAGTCCGGTGTCAGCCTCGCCTCGTGACGGTGTCGGTCTGGTGTCATCCTCGCTAGTGACGGTGTCGGTCTGGTGTCATCCTCGCCTCGTGACGGGTTCGGTCTGGTGTCAGCCTCGCTAGTGACGGAGTCGGTCTGGTGTCAGCCTCTCCTCGTGACGGTGTCGGTCTGGTGTCAGCCTCTCCTCGTGACGGTGTCGGTCTGGTGTCAGCCTCTCCTCGTGACAGGGTCCGTCTGGTGTCAGCCTCGCTAGTGACGGTTTCGGTCTGGTGTCAGCCTCTCCTCGTGACGGTGTCAGTCTGGTGTCAGCCTCGCTAGTGACGGTGTCAGTCTGGTGTCAGCCTCGTTAGTGACGGTGTCAGTCTGGTGTCAGCCTCTCCTCGTGACGGTGTCCGTCTGGTGTCAGCCTCTCCTCGTGACGGTGTCAGTCTGGTGTCAGCCTCGCTAGTGACGGGGTCGGTCTGGTGTCAGCCTTTCCTCGTGACGGGGTCGGTCTGGTGTCAGCCTCTCCTCGTGACGGTGTCGGTCTGGTGTCAGCCTCTCCTCGTGACGGGGTCCGTCTGGTGTCAGCCTCTCCTCGTGACGGTGTCCGTCTGGTGTCAGCCTCTCCTCGTGACGGTGTCAGTCTGGTGTCAGCCTCGCTAGTGACGGTTTCAGTCTGGTGTCAGCCTCTCCTCGTGACGGTGTCCGTCTGGTGTCAGCCTCGCTAGTGACGGGGTCGGTCTGGTGTCAGCCTCGCTAGTGACGGGGTCGGTCTGGTGTCAGCCTCGCCTCGTGACGGTGTCGGTCTGGTGTCAGCCTCGCCTCGTGACGGTGTCGGTCTGGTGTCATCCTCGCTAGTGACGGTGTCGGTCTGGTGTCATCCTCGCCTCGTGACGGGGTCGGTCTGGTGTCAGCCTCGCTAGTGACGGAGTCGGTCTGGTGTCAGCCTCTCCTCGTGACGGTGTCGGTCTGGTGTCAGCCTCTCCTCGTGACGGTGTCGGTCTGGTGTCAGCCTCTCCTCGTGACAGGGTCCGTCTGGTGTCAGCCTCGCTAATGACGGTTTCGGTCTGGTGTCAGCCTCTCCTCGTGACGGTGTCAGTCTGGTGTCAGCCTCGCTAGTGACGGTGTCAGTCTGGTGTCAGCCTCGCTAGTGACGGTGTCAGTCTGGTGTCAGCCTCTCCTCGTGACGGTGTCAGTCTGGTGTCAGCCTCGCTAGTGACGGTTTCAGTCTGGTGTCAGCCTCTCCTCGTGACGGTGTCAGTCTGGTGTCAGCCTCTCCTCGTGACAGTGTCAGTCTGGTGTCAGCCTCGCTAGTGACGGTGTCAGTCTGGTGTCAGCCTCTCCTCGTGACGGTGTCAGTCTGGTGTCAGCCTCTCCTCGTGACGGTGTCAGTCTGGTGTCAGCCTCGCTAGTGACGGTTTCAGTCTGGTGTCAGCCTCTCCTCGTGACGGTGTCCGTCTGGTGTCAGCCTCTCCTCGTGACGGTGTCAGTCTGGTGTCAGCCTCGCTAGTGACGGGGTCGGTCTGGTGTCAGCCTCTCCTCGTGACGGGGTCGGTCTGGTGTCAGCCTCTCCTCGTGACGGTGTCGGTCTGGTGTCAGCCTCTCCTCGTGACGGTTTCAGTCTGGTGTCAGCCTCTCCTCGTGACGGTGTCAGTCTGGTGTCAGCCTCTCCTCGTGACGGTGTCAATCTGGTGTCAGCCTCGCTAGTGACGGTTTCAGTCTGGTGTCAGCCTCTCCTCGTGACGGTGTCAGTCTGGTGTCAGCCTCTCCTCGTGACGGTGTCAGTCTGGTGTCAGCCTCGCTAGTGACGGTTTCAGTCTGGTGTCAGCCTCTCCTCGTGACGGTGTCGGTCTGGTGTCATTCTCGCTAGTTACGGTGTCGGTCTGGTGTCATCCTCGCCTCGTGACGGGGTCGGTCTGGTGTCAGCCTCGCTAGTGACGGAGTCGGTCTGGTGTCATCCTCGCCTCGTGACGGGGTCGGTCTGGTGTCAGCCTCGCTAGTGACGGTTTCAGTCCGGTGTCAGCCTCGCCTCGTGACGGTGTCGGTCTGGTGTCATCCTCGCTAGTGACGGTGTCGGTCTGGTGTCATCCTCGCCTCGTGACGGGTTCGGTCTGGTGTCAGCCTCGCTAGTGACGGAGTCGGTCTGGTGTCAGCCTCTCCTCGTGACGGTGTCGGTCTGGTGTCAGCCTCTCCTCGTGACGGTGTCGGTCTGGTGTCAGCCTCTCCTCGTGACAGGGTCCGTCTGGTGTCAGCCTCGCTAGTGACGGTTTCGGTCTGGTGTCAGCCTCTCCTCGTGACGGTGTCAGTCTGGTGTCAGCCTCGCTAGTGACGGTGTCAGTCTGGTGTCAGCCTCGTTAGTGACGGTGTCAGTCTGGTGTCAGCCTCTCCTCGTGACGGTGTCAGTCTGGTGTCAGCCTCTCCTCGTGACGGTGTCAGTCTGGTGTCAGCCTCGCTAGTGACGGTTTCAGTCTGGTGTCAGCCTCTCCTCGTGACGGTGTCCGTCTGGTGTCAGCCTCTCCTCGTGACGGTGTCAGTCTGGTGTCAGCCTCGCTAGTGACGGGGTCGGTCTGGTGTCAGCCTTTCCTCGTGACGGGGTCGGTCTGGTGTCAGCCTCTCCTCGTGACGGTGTCGGTCTGGTGTCAGCCTCTCCTCGTGACGGGGTCCGTCTGGTGTCAGCCTCTCCTCGTGACGGTGTCCGTCTGGTGTCAGCCTCTCCTCGTGACGGTGTCAGTCTGGTGTCAGCCTCGCTAGTGACGGTTTCAGTCTGGTGTCAGCCTCTCCTCGTGACGGTGTCCGTCTGGTGTCAGCCTCGCTAGTGACGGGGTCGGTCTGGTGTCAGCCTCGCTAGTGACGGGGTCGGTCTGGTGTCAGCCTCGCCTCGTGACGGTGTCGGTCTGGTGTCAGCCTCGCCTCGTGACGGTGTCGGTCTGGTGTCATCCTCGCTAGTGACGGTGTCGGTCTGGTGTCATCCTCGCCTCGTGACGGGGTCGGTCTGGTGTCAGCCTCGCTAGTGACGGAGTCGGTCTGGTGTCAGCCTCTCCTCGTGACGGTGTCGGTCTGGTGTCAGCCTCTCCTCGTGACGGTGTCGGTCTGGTGTCAGCCTCTCCTCGTGACAGGGTCCGTCTGGTGTCAGCCTCGCTAATGACGGTTTCGGTCTGGTGTCAGCCTCTCCTCGTGACGGTGTCAGTCTGGTGTCAGCCTCGCTAGTGACGGTGTCAGTCTGGTGTCAGCCTCGCTAGTGACGGTGTCAGTCTGGTGTCAGCCTCTCCTCGTGACGGTGTCAGTCTGGTGTCAGCCTCGCTAGTGACGGTTTCAGTCTGGTGTCAGCCTCTCCTCGTGACGGTGTCAGTCTGGTGTCAGCCTCTCCTCGTGACAGTGTCAGTCTGGTGTCAGCCTCGCTAGTGACGGTGTCAGTCTGGTGTCAGCCTCTCCTCGTGACGGTGTCAGTCTGGTGTCAGCCTCTCCTCGTGACGGTGTCAGTCTGGTGTCAGCCTCGCTAGTGACGGTTTCAGTCTGGTGTCAGCCTCTCCTCGTGACGGTGTCCGTCTGGTGTCAGCCTCTCCTCGTGACGGTGTCAGTCTGGTGTCAGCCTCGCTAGTGACGGGGTCGGTCTGGTGTCAGCCTCTCCTCGTGACGGGGTCGGTCTGGTGTCAGCCTCTCCTCGTGACGGTGTCGGTCTGGTGTCAGCCTCTCCTCGTGACGGGGTCCGTCTGGTGTCAGCCTCTCCTCGTGACGGGGTCGGTCTGGTGTCAGCCTCTCCTCGTGACGGGGTCGGTCTGGTGTCAGCCTCTCCTCGAGACGGTGTCGGTCTGGTGTCAGCCTCTCCTCGTGACGGGGTCCGTCTGGTGTCAGCCTCTCCTCGTGACGGGGTCGGTCTGGTGTCAGCCTCTCCTCGTGACGGGGTCGGTCTGGTGTCAGCCTCTCCTCGTGACGGTGTCGGTCTGGTGTCAGCCTCTCCTCGTGACGGGGTCCGTCTGGTGTCAGCCTCTCCTCGTGACGGGGTCGGTCTGGTGTCAGCCTCGCTAGTGACGGTGTCAGTCTGGTGTCAGCCTCGCTAGTGACGGTGTCAGTCTGGTGTCAGCCTCGCTAGTGACGGTTTCAGTCTGGTGTCAGCCTCTCCTCGTGACGGTGTCAGTCTGGTGTCAGCCTCTCCTCGTGACGGTGTCCGTCTGGTGTCAGCCTCGCTAGTGACGGTGTCAGTCTGGTGTCAGCCTCGCTAGTGACGGTGTCAGTCTGGTGTCAGCCTCCCTAGTGACGGTGTCAGTCTGGTGTCAGCCTCTCCTCGTGACGGTGTCAGTCTGGTGTCAGCCTTGCTAGTGACGGTTTCGGTCTGGTGTCAGCCTCTCCTCGTGACGGTGTCAGTCTGGTGTCAGCCTCGCTAGTGACGGTGTCAGTCTGGTGTCAGCCTCGCTAGTGACGGTGTCAGTCTGGTGTCAGCCTCGCTAGTGACGGTGTCAGTCTGGTGTCAGCCTCTCCTCGTGACGGTGTCAGTCTGGTGTCAGCCTCTCCTCGTGACGGTGTCAGTCTGGTGTCAGCCTCGCTAGTGACGGTTTCAGTCTGGTGTCAGCCTCTCCTCGTGACGGTGTCGGTCTGGTGTCATTCTCGCTAGTGACGGTGTCGGTCTGGTGTCATCCTCGCCTCGTGACGGGGTCGGTCTGGTGTCAGCCTCGCTAGTGACGGAGTCGGTCTGGTGTCATCCTCGCCTCGTGACGGGGTTGGTCTGGTGTCAGCCTCGCTAGTGACGGTTTCAGTCTGGTGTCAGCCTCGCCTCGTGACGGTGTCGGTCTGGTGTCATCCTCGCTAGTGACGGTGTCGGTCTGGTGTCATCCTCGCCTCGTGACGGGGTCGGTCTGGTGTCAGCCTCGCTAGTGACGGAGTCGGTCTGGTGTCAGCCTCTCCTCGTGACGGTGTCGGTCTGGTGTCAGCCTCTCCTCGTGACAGGGTCCGTCTGGTGTCAGCCTCGCTAGTGACGGTTTCGGTCTGGTGTCAGCCTCTCCTCGTGACGGTGTCAGTCTGGTGTCAGCCTCGCTAGTGACGGTGTCAGTCTGGTGTCAGCCTCGCTAGTGACGGTGTCAGTCTGGTGTCAGCCTCTCCTCGTGACGGTGTCAGTCTGGTGTCAGCCTCTCCTCGTGACGGTGTCAGTCTGGTGTCAGCCTCGCTAGTGACGGTTTCAGTCTGGTGTCAGCCTCTCCTCGTGACGGTGTCCGTCTGGTGTCAGCCTCTCCCCGTGACGGTGTCAGTCTGGTGTCAGCCTCGCTAGTGACGGGGTCGGTCTGGTGTCAGCCTTTCCTCGTGACGGGGTCGGTCTGGTGTCAGCCTCTCCTCGTGACGGTGTCGGTCTGGAGTCAGCCTCTCCTCGTGACGGGGTCCGTCTGGTGTCAGCCTCTCCTCGTGACGGTGTCCGTCTGGTGTCAGCCTCTCCTCGTGACGGTGTCAGTCTGGTGTCAGCCTCGCTAGTGACGGTTTCAGTCTGGTGTCAGCCTCTCCTCGTGACGGTGTCCGTCTGGTGTCAGCCTCGCTAGTGACGGGGTCGGTCTGGTGTCAGCCTCGCTAGTGACGGGGTCGGTCTGGTGTCAGCCTCGCCTCGTGACGGTGTCGGTCTGGTGTCAGCCTCGCCTCGTGACGGTGTCGGTCTGGTGTCATCCTCGCTAGTGACGGTGTCGGTCTGGTGTCATCCTCGCCTCGTGACGGGGTCGGTCTGGTGTCAGCCTCGCTAGTGACGGATTCGGTCTGGTGTCAGCCTCTCCTAGTGACGGTGTCGGTCTGGTGTCAGCCTCTCCTCGTGACGGTGTCGGTCTGGTGTCAGCCTCTCTTCGTGACAGGGTCCGTCTGGTGTCAGCCTCTCCTCGTGACGGTGTCGGTCTGGTGTCAGCCTCTCCTCGTGACGGTGTCAGTCTGGTGTCAGCCTCGCTAGTGACGGTGTCAGTCTGGTGTCAGCCTCGCTAGTGACGGTGTCAGTCTGGTGTCAGCCTCTCCTCGTGACGGTGTCAGTCTGGTGTCAGCCTCTCCTCGTGACGGTGTCAGTCTGGTGTCAGCCTCGCTAGTGACGGTTTCAGTCTGGTGTCAGCCTCTCCTCGTGACGGTGTCCGTCTGGTGTCAGCCTCGCTAGTGACGGGGTCGGTCTGGTGTCAGCCTCGCTAGTGACGGGGTCGGTCTGGTGTCAGCCTCGCCTCGTGACGGTGTCGGTCTGGTGTCAGCCTCGCCTCGTGACGGTGTCGGTCTGGTGTCATCCTTGCTAGTGACGGTGTCGGTCTGGTGTCATCCTCGCCTCGTGACGGGGTCGGTCTGGTGTCAGCCTCGCTAGTGACGGAGTCGGTCTGGTGTCAGCCTCTCCTCGTGACGGTGTCAGTCTGGTGTCAGCCTCTCCTCGTGACGGTGTCGGTCTGGTGTCAGCCTCTCCTCGTGACAGGTTCCGTCTGGTGTCAGCCTCGCTAGTGACGGTTTCGGTCTGGTGTCAGCCTCTCCTCGTGACGGTGTCGGTCTGGTGTCAGCCTCTCCTCGTGACGGGGTCGGTCTGGTGTCAGCCTCTCCTCGTGACGGGGTCCGTCTGGTGTCAGCCTCTCCTCGTGACGGGGTCGGTCTGGTGTCAGCCTCTCCTCGTGACGGGGTCGGTCTGGTGTCAGCCTCGCTAGTGACGGTTTCAGTCTGGTGTCAGCCTCTCCTCGTGACGGTGTCAGTCTGGTGTCAGCCTCGCTAGTGACGGTTTCAGTCTGGTGTCAGCCTCTCCTCGCGACGGATTCCGTCTGGTGTCAGCCTCGCTAGTGACGGGGTCGGTCTGGTGTCAGCCTCGCTAGTGACGGGGTCGGTCTGGTGTCAGCCTCGCCTCGTGACGGTGTCGGTCTGGTGTCAGCCTCGCCTCGTGACGGTGTCGGTCTGGTGTCATCCTCGCTAGTGACGGTGTCGGTCTGGTGTCATCCTCGCCTCGTGACGGGGTCGGTCTGGTGTCAGCCTCGCTAGTGACGGAGTCAGTCTGGTGTCAGCCTCTCCTCGTGACGGTGTCGGTCTGGTGTCAGCCTCTCCTCGTGACGGTGTCGGTCTGGTGTCAGCCTCTCCTCGTGACAGGGTCCGTCTGGTGTCAGCCTCGCTAGTGACGGTTTCGGTCTGGTGTCAGCCTCTCCTCGTGACGGTGTCAGTCTGGTGTCAGCCTCACTAGTGACGGTGTCAGTCTGGTGTCAGCCTCGCTAGTGACGGTGTCAGTCTGGTGTCAGCCTCTCCTCGTGACGGTGTCAGTCTGGTGTCAGCCTCTCCTCGTGACGGTGTCAGTCTGGTGTCAGCCTCGCTAGTGACGGTTTCAGTCTGGTGTCAGCCTCTCCTCGTGACGGTGTCCGTCTGGTGTCAGCCTCTCCTCGTGACGGTGTCAGTCTGGTGTCAGCCTCGCTAGTGACGGGGTCGGTCTGGTGTCAACCTTTCCTCGTGACGGGGTCGGTCTGGTGTCAGCCTCTCCTCGTGACGGTGTCGGTCTGGTGTCAGCCTCTCCTCGTGACGGGGTCCGTCTGGTGTCAGCCTCGCTAGTGACGGTTTCAGTCTGGTGTCAGCCTCTCCTCGTGACGGTGTCAGTCTGGTGTCAGCCTCGCTAGTGACGGTGTCAGTCTGGTGTCAGCCTCGCTAGTGACGGTTTCAGTCTGGTGTCAGCCTCTCCTCGTGACGGTGTCAGTCTGGTGTCAGCCTCTCCTCGTGACGGTGTCAGTCTGGTGTCAGCCTCGCTAGTGACGGTTTCAGTCTGGTGTCAGCCTCTCCTCGTGACGGTGTCCGTCTGGTGTCAGCCTCGCTAGTGACGGGGTCGGTCTGGTGTCAGCCTCGCTAGTGACGGGGTCGGTCTGTTGTCAGCCTCTCCTCGTGACGGTGTCGGTCTGGTGTCAGCCTCGCCTCGTGACGGTGTCGGTCTGGTGTCATCCTCGCTAGTGACGGTGTCGGTCTGGTGTCATCCTCGCCTCGTGACGGGGTCAGTCTGGTGTCAGCCTCGCTAGTGACGGAGTCGGTCTGGTGTCAGCCTCTCCTAGTGACGGTGTCGGTCTGGTGTCAGCCTCTCCTCGTGACGGTGTCGGTCTGGTGTCAGCCTCTCCTCGTGACAGGGTCCGTCTGGTGTCAGCCTCGCTAGTGACGGTTTCGGTCTGGTGTCAGCCTCTCCTCGTGACGGTGTCAGTCTGGTGTCAGCCTCGCTAGTGACGGTGTCAGTCTGGTGTCAGCCTCGCTAGTGACGGTGTCAGTCTGGTGTCAGCCTCTCCTCGTGACGGTGTCAGTCTGGTGTCAGCCTCTCCTCGTGACGGTGTCAGTCTGGTGTCAGCCTCGCTAGTGACGGTTTCAGTCTGGTGTCAGCCTCTCCTCATGACGGTGTCCGTCTGGTGTCAGCCTCTCCTCGTGACGGTGTCAGTCTGGTGTCAGCCTCGCTAGTGACGGGGTCGGTCTGGTGTCAGCCTCTCCTCGTGACGGGGTCGGTCTGGTGTCAGCCTCTCCTCGTGACGGTGTCGGTCTGGTGTCAGCCTCTCCTCGTGACATGGTCCGTCTGGTGTCAGCCTCTCCTCGTGACGGGGTCGGTCTGGTGTCAGCCTCTCCTCGTGACGGGGTCGGTCTGGTGTCAGCCTCTCCTCGTGACGGTGTCGGTCTGGTGTCAGCCTCTCCTCGTGACGGGGTCCGTCTGGTGTCAGCCTCTCCTCGTGACGGGGTCGGTCTGGTGTCAGCCTCTCCTCGTGACGGGGTCGGTCTGGTGTCAGCCTCTCCTCGTGACGGTGTCGGTCTGGTGTCAGCCTCTCCTCGTGACGGGGTCCGTCTGGTGTCAGCCTCTCCTCGTGACGGGGTCGGTCTGGTGTCAGCCTCGCTAGTGACGGTTTCAGTCTGGTGTCAGCCTCTCCTCGTGACGGTGTCAGTCTGGTGTCAGCCTCGCTAGTGACGGTGTCAGTCTGGTGTCAGCCTCGCTAGTGACGGTTTCAGTCTGGTGTCAGCCTCTCCTCGTGACGGTGTCAGTCTGGTGTCAGCCTCTCCTCGTGACGGTGTCCGTCTGGTGTCAGCCTCTCCTCGTGACGGTGTCAGTCTGGTGTCAGCCTCGCTAGTGACGGGGTCGGTCTGGTGTCAGCCTCTCCTCGTGACGGGGTCGGTCTGGTGTCAGCCTCTCCTCGTGACGGTGTCAGTCTGGTGTCAGCCTCTCCTCGTGACGGTGTCAATCTGGTGTCAGCCTCGCTAGTGACGGTTTCAGTCTGGTGTCAGCCTCTCCTCGTGACGGTGTCAGTCTGGTGTCAGCCTCTCCTCGTGACGGTGTCAGTCTGGTGTCAGCCTCGCTAGTGACGGTTTCAGTCTGGTGTCAGCCTCTCCTCGTGACGGTGTCCGTCTGGTGTCAGCCTCGCCTCGTGACGGTGTCGGTCTGGTGTCATTCTCGCTAGTGACGGTGTCGGTCTGGTGTCATCCTCGCCTCGTGACGGGGTCGGTCTGGTGTCAGCCTCGCTAGTGACGGAGTCGGTCTGGTGTCAGCCTCTCCTCGTGACGGTGTCGGTCTGGTGTCAGCCTCTCCTCGTGACGGTGTCGGTCTGGTGTCAGCCTCTCCTCGTGACAGGGTCCGTCTGGTGTCAGCCTCGCTAGTGACGGTTTCGGTCTGGTGTCAGCCTCTCCTCGTGACGGTGTCCGTCTGGTGTCAGCCTCGCTAGTGACGGTGTCAGTCTGGTGTCAGCCTCGCTAGTGACGGTGTCGGTCTGGTGTCAGCCTCTCCTCGTGACGGGGTCCGTCTGGTGTCAGCCTCTCCTCGTGACGGGGTCGGTCTGGTGTCAGCCTCTCCTCGTGACGGGGTCGGTCTGGTGTCAGTCTCTCCTCGTGACGGTGTCGGTCTGGTGTCAGCCTCTCCTCGTGACGGGGTCCGTCTGGTGTCAGCCTCTCCTCGTGACGGGGTCGGTCTGGTGTCAGCCTCGCTAGTGACGGTTTCAGTCTGGTGTCAGCCTCTCCTCGTGACGGTGTCAGTCTGGTGTCAGCCTCGCTAGTGACGGTGTCAGTCTGGTGTCAGCCTCGCTAGTGACGGTGTCGGTCTGGTGTCAGCCTCTCCTCGTGACGGGGTCCGTCTGGTGTCAGCCTCTCCTCGTGACGGGGTCGGTCTGGTGTCAGCCTCTCCTCGTGACGGGGTCGGTCTGGTGTCAGTCTCTCCTCGTGACGGTGTCGGTCTGGTGTCAGCCTCTCCTCGTGACGGGGTCCGTCTGGTGTCAGCCTCTCCTCGTCACGGGGTCGGTCTGGTGTCAGCCTCGCTAGTGACGGTTTCAGTCTGGTGTCAGCCTCTCCTCGTGACGGTGTCAGTCTGGTGTCAGCCTCGCTAGTGACGGTGTCAGTCTGGTGTCAGCCTCGCTAGTGACGGTTTCAGTCTGGTGTCAGCCTCTCCTCGTGACGGTGTCAGTCTGGTGTCAGCCTCTCCTCGTGACGGTGTCAGTCTGGTGTCAGCCTCGCTAGTGACGGTTTCAGTCTGGTGTCAGCCTCTCCTCGTGACGGTGTCCGTCTGGTGTCAGCCTCGCTAGTGACGGGTCCGGTCTGGTGTCAGCCTCGCTAGTGACGGGGTCGGTCTGGTGTCAGCCTCTCCTCGTGACGGGGTCGGTCTGGTGTCAGCCTCTCCTCGTGACGGGGTCCGTCTGGTGTCAGCCTCTCCTCGTGACGGGGTCGGTCTGGTGTCAGCCTCGCTAGTGACGGTTTCAGTCTGGTGTCAGCCTCTCCTCGTGACGGTGTCCGTCTGGTGTCAGCCTCGCTAGTGACGGGTCCGGTCTGGTGTCATCCTCGCTAGTGACGGTTTCGGTCTGGTGTCAGCCTCTCCTCGTGACGGTGTCAGTCTGGTGTCAGCCTCGCTAGTGACGGTGTCAGTCTGGTGTCAGCCTCGCTAGTGACGGTGTCAGTCTGGTGTCAGCCTCTCCTCGTGACGGTGTCAGTCTGGTGTCAGCCTCTCCTCGTGACGGTGTCAGTCTGGTGTCAGCCTCGCTAGTGACGGTTTCAGTCTGGTGTCAGCCTCTCCTCGTGACGGTGTCCGTCTGGTGTCAGCCTCTCCTCGTGACGGTGTCAGTCTGGTGTCAGCCTCGCTAGTGACGGGGTCGGTCTGGTGTCAGCCTCTCC
The DNA here is from genome assembly GCF_062004578.1 of Staurois parvus. Lineage (NCBI taxonomy): Eukaryota > Metazoa > Chordata > Amphibia > Anura > Ranidae > Staurois > Staurois parvus. The sequence goes on from NW_028320437.1 coordinate 522,678, forward strand.
TCGTGACGGGGTCGGTCTGGTGTCAGCCTCTCCTCGTGACGGTGTCGGTCTGATGTCAGCCTCTCCTCGTGACGGGGTCCGTCTGGTGTCAGCCTCTCCTCGTGACGGGGTCGGTCTGGTGTCAGCCTCTCCTCGTGACGGGGTCGGTCTGGTGTCAGCCTCTCCTCGTGACGTTGTCGGTCTGGTGTCAGCCTCTCCTCGTGACGGGGTCCGTCTGGTGTCAGCCTCTCCTCGTGACGGGGTCGGTCTGGTGTCAGCCTCTCCTCGTGACGGGGTCGGTCTGGTGTCAGCCTCTCCTCGTAACGGTGTCGGTCTGGTGTCAGCCTCTCCTCGTGACGGGGTCCGTCTGGTGTCAGCCTCTCCTCGTGACGGGGTCGGTCTGGTGTCAGCCTCGCTAGTGACGGTTTCAGTCTGGTGTCAGCCTCTCCTCGTGACGGTGTCAGTCTGGTGTCAGCCTCTCCTCGTGACGGTGTCAGTCTGGTGTCAGCCTCTCCTCGTGACGGGGTCTGTCTGGTGTCAGCCTCTCCTCGTGACGGGGTCCGTCTGGTGTCAGCCTCTCCTCGTGACGGGGTCGGTCTGGTGTCAGCCTCTCCTCGTAACGGTGTCGGTCTGGTGTCAGCCTCTCCTCGTGACGGGGTCCGTCTGGTGTCAGCCTCTCCTCGTGACGGGGTCGGTCTGGTGTCAGCCTCGCTAGTGACGGTTTCAGTCTGGTGTCAGCCTCTCCTCGTGACGGTGTCAGTCTGGTGTCAGCCTCGCTAGTGACGGTGTCAGTCTGGTGTCAGCCTCGCTAGTGACGGTTTCAGTCTGGTGTCAGCCTCTCCTCGTGACGGTGTCAGTCTGGTGTCAGCCTCTCCTCGTGACGGTGTCCGTCTGGTGTCAGCCTCGCTAGTGACGGTGTCAGTCTGGTGTCAGCCTCGCTAGTGACGGTGTCAGTCTGGTGTCAGCCTCTCCTCGTGACGGTGTCAGTCTGGTGTCAGCCTCTCCTCGTGACGGTGTCAGTCTGGTGTCAGCCTCGCTAGTGACGGTTTCAGTCTGGTGTCAGCCTCTCCTCGTGACGGTGTCCGTCTGGTGTCAGCCTCTCCTCGTGACGGTGTCAGTCTGGTGTCAGCCTCGCTAGTGACGGGGTCGGTCTGGTGTCAGCCTCTCCTCGTGACGGGGTCGGTCTGGTGTCAGCCTCTCCTCGTGACGGTGTCGGTCTGGTGTCAGCCTCTCCTCGTGACGGGGTCCGTCTGGTGTCAGCCTCTCCTCGTGACGGGGTCGGTCTGGTGTCAGCCTCTCCTCGTGACGGGGTCGGTCTGGTGTCAGCCTCGCTAGTGACGGTTTCAGTCTGGTGTCAGCCTCTCCTCGTGACGGTGTCAGTCTGGTGTCAGCCTCGCTAGTGACGGTGTCAGTCTGGTGTCAGCCTCGCTAGTGACGGTTTCAGTCTGGTGTCAGCCTCTCCTCGTGACGGTGTCAGTCTGGTGTCAGCCTCGCTAGTGACGGGGTCGGTCTGGTGTCAGCCTCTCCTCGTGACGGGGTCGGTCTGGTGTCAGCCTCGCTAGTGACGGTTTCAGTCTGGTGTCAGCCTCTCCTCGTGACGGTGTCAGTCTGGTGTCAGCCTCTCCTCGTGACGGTGTCAGTCTGGTGTCAGCCTCGCTAGTGACGGTTTCAGTCTGGTGTCAGCCTCTCCTCGTGACGGTGTCAGTCTGGTGTCAGCCTCGCTAGTGACGGTGTCAGTCTGGTGTCAGCCTCGCTAGTGACGGTGTCAGTCTGGTGTCAGCCTCGCTAGTGACGGTGTCAGTCTGGTGTCAGCCTCTCCTCGTGACGGTGTCAGTCTGGTGTCAGCCTCTCTTCGTGACGGGGTCGGTCTGGTGTCAGCCTCGCTAGTGACGGTTTCAGTCTGGTGTCAGCCTCTCCTCGTGACGGTGTCAGTCTGGTGTCAGCCTCGCTAGTGACGGTGTCAGTCTGGTGTCAGCCTCGCTAGTGACGGTTTCAGTCTGGTGTCAGCCTCTCCTCGTGACGGTGTCAGTCTGGTGTCAGCCTCTCCTCGTGACGGTGTCCGTCTGGTGTCAGCCTCGCTAGTGACGGTGTCAGTCTGGTGTCAGCCTCGCTAGTGACGGTGTCAGTCTGGTGTCAGCCTCTCCTCGTGACGGTGTCAGTCTGGTGTCAGCCTCTCCTCGTGACGGTGTCAGTCTGGTGTCAGCCTCGCTAGTGACGGTTTCAGTCTGGTGTCAGCCTCTCCTCGTGACGGTGTCCGTCTGGTGTCAGCCTCTCCTCGTGACGGTGTCAGTCTGGTGTCAGCCTCGCTAGTGACGGGGTCGGTCTGGTGTCAGCCTCTCCTCATGACGGGGTCGGTCTGGTGTCAGCCTCTCCTCGTGACGGTGTCGGTCTGGTGTCAGCCTCTCCTCGTGACGGGGTCCGTCTGGTGTCAGCCTCTCCTCGTGACGGGGTCGGTCTGGTGTCAGCCTCTCCTCGTGACGGGGTCGGTCTGGTGTCAGCCTCGCTAGTGACGGTTTCAGTCTGGTGTCAGCCTCTCCTCGTGACGGTGTCAGTCTGGTGTCAGCCTCGCTAGTGACGGTGTCAGTCTGGTGTCAGCCTCGCTAGTGACGGTTTCAGTCTGGTGTCAGCCTCTCCTCGTGACGGTGTCAGTCTGGTGTCAGCCTCGCTAGTGACGGGGTCGGTCTGGTGTCAGCCTCTCCTCGTGACGGGGTCGGTCTGGTGTCAGCCTCGCTAGTGACGGTTTCAGTCTGGTGTCAGCCTCTCCTCGTGACGGTGTCAGTCTGGTGTCAGCCTCTCCTCGTGACGGTGTCAGTCTGGTGTCAGCCTCGCTAGTGACGGTTTCAGTCTGGTGTCAGCCTCTCCTCGTGACGGTGTCAGTCTGGTGTCAGCCTCGCTAGTGACGGTGTCAGTCTGGTGTCAGCCTCGCTAGTGACGGTGTCAGTCTGGTGTCAGCCTCGCTAGTGACGGTGTCAGTCTGGTGTCAGCCTCTCCTCGTGACGGTGTCAGTCTGGTGTCAGCCTCTCCTCGTGACGGTGTCAGTCTGGTGTCAGCCTCTCCTCGTGACGGTGTCAGTCTGGTGTCAGCCTCGCTAGTGACGGTTTCAGTCTGGTGTCAGCCTCTCCTCGTGACGGTGTCCGTCTGGTGTCAGCCTCTCCTCGTGACGGTGTCAGTCTGGTGTCAGCCTCGCTAGTGACGGGGTCGGTCTGGTGTCAGCCACTCCTCGTGACGGGGTCGGTCTGGTGTCAGCCTCTCCTCGTGACGGTGTCGGTCTGGTGTCATCCTCTCCTCGTGACGGTTTCAGTCTGGTGTCAGCCTCTCCTCGTGACGGTGTCAGTCTGGTGTCAGCCTCTCCTCGTGACGGTGTCAATCTGGTGTCAGCCTCGCTAGTGACGGTTTCAGTCTGGTGTCAGCCTCTCCTCGTGACGGTGTCAGTCTGGTGTCAGCCTCTCCTCGTGACGGTGTCAGTCTGGTGTCAGCCTCGCTAGTGACGGTTTCAGTCTGGTGTCAGCCTCTCCTCGTGACGGTGTCCGTCTGGTGTCAGCCTCGCCTCGTGACGGTGTCGGTCTGGTGTCATTCTCGCTAGTGACGGTGTCGGTCTGGTGTCATCCTCGCCTCGTGACGGGGTCGGTCTGGTGTCAGCCTCGCTAGTGACGGAGTCGGTCTGGTGTCAGCCTCTCCTCGTGACGGTGTCGGTCTGGTGTCAGCCTCTCCTCGTGACGGTGTCCGTCTGGTGTCAGCCTCGCTAGTGACGGTGTCAGTCTGGTGTCAGCCTCGCTAGTGACGGTGTCGGTCTGGTGTCAGCCTCTCCTCGTGACGGTGTCAGTCTGGTGTCAGCCTCTCCTCGTGACGGTGTCAGTCTGGTGTCAGCCTCGCTAGTGACGGTTTCAGTCTGGTGTCAGCCTCTCCTCGTGACGGTGTCCGTCTGGTGTCAGCCTCTCCTCGTGACGGTGTCAGTCTGGTGTCAGCCTCGCTAGTGACGGGGTCGGTCTGGTGTCAGCCTCTCCTCGTGATGGGGTCGGTCTGGTGTCAGCCTCTCCTCGTGACGGTGTCGGTCTGGTGTCAGCCTCTCCTCGTGACGGGGTCCGTCTGGTGTCAGCCTCTCCTCGTGACGGGGTCGGTCTGGTGTCAGCCTCTCCTCGTGACGGGGTCGGTCTGGTGTCAGCCTCGCTAGTGGCGGATTCAGTCTGGTGTCAGCCTCTCCTCGTGATGGTGTCAGTCTGGTGTCAGCCTCGCTAGTGACGGTGTCAGTCTGGTGTCAGCCTCGCTAGTGACGGTTTCAGTCTGGTGTCAGCCTCTCCTCGTGACGGTGTCAGTCTGGTGTCAGCCTCGCTAGTGACGGGGTCGGTCTGGTGTCAGCCTCTCCTCGTGACGGGGTCGGTCTGGTGTCAGCCTCTCCTCGTGACGGTGTCAGTCTGGTGTCAGCCTCGCTAGTGACGGTTTCAGTCTGGTGTCAGCCTCTCCTCGTGATGGTGTCCGTCTGGTGTCAGCCTCGCTAGTGACGGGGTCGGTCTGGTGTCAGCCTCGCTAGTGACGGGGTCGGTCTGGTGTCAGCCTCGCCTCGTGACGGTGTCGGTCTGGTGTCAGCCTCGCCTCGTGACGGTGTCGGTCTGGTGTCATCCTCGCTAGTGACGGTGTCGGTCTGGTGTCATCCTCGCCTCGTGACGGGGTCGGTCTGGTGTCAGCCTCGCTAGTGACGGAGTCGGTCTGGTGTCAGCCTCGCTAGTGACTGGGTCCGTCTGGTGTCAGCCTCGCTAGTGACGGTTTCGGTCTGGTGTCAGCCTCTCCTCGTGACGGTGTCAGTCTGGTGTCAGCCTCGCTAGTGACGGTGTCGGTCTGGTGTCAGCCTCTCCTCGTGACTGGGTCCGTCTGGTGTCAGCCTCGCTAGTGACGGTTTCGGTCTGGTGTCAGCCTCTCCTCGTGACGGTGTCAGTCTGGTGTCAGCCTCGCTAGTGACGGTGTCAGTCTGGTGTCAGCCTCGCTAGTGACGGTGTCAGTCTGGTGTCAGCCTCTCCTCGTGACGGTGTCAGTCTGGTGTCAGCCTCTCCTTATGACGGTGTCAGTCTGGTGTCAGCCTCGCTAGTGACGGTTTCAGTCTGGTGTCAGCCTCTCCTCGTGACGGTGTCCGTCTGGTGTCAGCCTCTCCTCGTGACTGTGTCAGTCTGGTGTCAGCCTCGCTAGTGACGGGGTCGGTCTGGTGTCAGCCTCTGCTCGTGACGGGGTCGGTCTGGTGTCAGCCTCTCCTCGTGACGGTGTCGGTCTGGTGTCAGCCTCTCCTCATGACGGGGTCGGTCTGGTGTCAGCCTCTCCTCGTGACGGTGTCGGTCTGGTGTCAGCCTCTCCTCGTGACTGGGTCCGTCTGGTGTCAGCCTCGCTAGTGACGGTTTCGGTCTGGTGTCAGCCTCTCCTCGTGACGGTGTCAGTCTGGTGTCAGCCTCGCTAGTGACGGTGTCAGTCTGGTGTCAGCCTCGCTAGTGACGGTGTCAGTCTGGTGTCAGCCTCTCCTCGTGACGGTGTCAGTCTGGTGTCAGCCTCTCCTCATGACGGTGTCAGTCTGGTGTCAGCCTCGCTAGTGACGGTTTCAGTCTGGTGTCAGCCTCTCCTCGTGACGGTGTCCGTCTGGTGTCAGCCTCTCCTCGTGACGGTGTCAGTCTGGTGTCAGCCTCGCTAGTGACGGGGTCGGTCTGGTGTCAGCCTCTCCTCGTGACGGGGTCGGTCTGGTGTCAGCCTCGCTAGTGACGGTTTCAGTCTGGTGTCAGCCTCGCCTCGTCACGGTGTCGGTCTGGTGTCATCCTCGCTAGTGACGGTGTCGGTCTGGTGTCATCCTCGCCTCGTGACGGGGTCGGTCTGGTGTCAGCCTCGCTAGTGACGGAGTCGGTCTGGTGTCAGCCTCTCCTCGTGACGGTGTCGGTCTGGTGTCAGCCTCTCCTCGTGACGGTGTCGGTCTGGTGTCAGCCTCGCTAGTGACGGTGTCAGTCTGGTGTCAGCCTCTCCTCGTGACGGTGTCAGTCTGGTGTCAGCCTCGCTAGTGACGGTTTCAGTCTGGTGTCAGCCTCTCCTCGTGACGGTGTCCGTCTGGTGTCAGCCTCGCTAGTGACGGGGTCGGTCTGGTGTCAGCCTCGCTAGTGACGGGGTCGGTCTGGTGTCAGCCTCGCCTCGTGACGGTGTCGGTCTGGTGTCAGCCTCGCCTCGTGACGGTGTCGGTCTGGTGTCATCCTCGCTAGTGACGGTGTCGGTCTGGTGTCATCCTCGCCTCGTGACGGGGTCGGTCTGGTGTCATCCTCGCTAGTGACGGTGTCGGTCTGGTGTCATCCTCGCCTCGTGACGGGGTCGGTCTGGTGTCAGCCTCGCTAGTGACGGTGTCAGTCTGGTGTCAGCCTCGCTAGTGACGGTGTCAGTCTGGTGTCAGCCTCGCTAGTGAGGTGTCGGTCTGGTGTCATCCTCGCCTCGTGACGGGGTCGGTCTGGTGTCAGCCTCGCTAGTGACGGTGTCAGTCTGGTGTCAGCCTCGCTAGTGACGGTGTCAGTCTGGTGTCAGCCTTGCTAGTGACGGTGTCAGTCTGGTGTCAGCCTCTCCTCGTGACGGTGTCAGTCTGGTGTCAGCCTTGCTAGTTACGGTTTCAGTCTGGTGTCAGCCTCTCCTCGTGACGGTGTCCGTCTGGTGTCAGCCTCTCCTCGTGACGGTGTCAGTCTGGTGTCAGCCTCGCTAGTGACGGGGTCGGTCTGGTGTCAGCCTCTCCTCGTGACGGGGTCGGTCTGGTGTCAGCCTCTCCTCGTGACGGTGTCGGTCTGGTGTCAGCCTCTCCTCGTGACGGGGTCCGTCTGGTGTCAGCCTCTCCTCGTGACGGGGTCCGTCTGGTGTCAGCCTCTCCTCGTGACGGGGTCGGTCTGGTGTCTGCCTCGCTAGTGACGGTTTCAGTCTGGTGTCAGCCTCTCCTCGTGACGGTGTCAGTCTGGTGTCAGCCTCGCTAGTGACGGTTTCAGTCTGGTGTCAGCCTCTCCTCGTGACGGTGTCAGTCTGGTGTCAGCCTCGCTAGTGACGGTGTCAGTCTGGTGTCAGCCTCGCTAGTGACGGTTTCAGTCTGGTGTCAGCCTCTCCTCGTGACGGTGTCAGTCTGGTGTCAGCCTCGCTAGTGACGGTTTCAGTCTGGTGTCAGCCTCTCCTCGTGACGGTGTCAGTCTGGTGTCAGCCTCGCTAGTGACGGGGTCGGTCTGGTGTCATCCTCGCCTCGTGACGGGGTCGGTCTGGTGTCAGCCTCGCTAGTGACGGAGTCGGTCTGGTGTCAGCCTCTCCTCGTGACGGTGTCGGTCTGGTGTCAGCCTCTCCTCGTGACAGGGTCCGTCTGGTGTCAGCCTCGCTAGTGACGGTTTCGGTCTGGTGTCAGCCTCTCCTCGTGACGGTGTCAGTCTGGTGTCAGCCTCGCTAGTGACGGTGTCAGTCTGGTGTCAGCCTCTCCTCGTGACGGTGTCAGTCTGGTGTCAGCCTCTCCTCGTGACGGTGTCAGTCTGGTATCAGCCTCGCTAGTGACGGGGTCGGTCTCGTGTCAGCCTCTCCTCGTGACGGGGTCGGTCTGGTGTCATCCTCGCCTCGTGACGGGGTCGGTCTGGTGTCAGCCTCGCTAGTGACGGAGTCGGTCTGGTGTCAGCCTCTCCTCGTGACGGTGTCGGTCTGGTGTCAGCCTCTCCTCGTGACGGTGTCGGTCTGGTGTCAGCCTCTCCTCGTGACGGTGTCGGTCTGGTGTCAGCCTCTCCTCGTGACGGGGTCCGTCTGGTGTCAGCCTCTCCTCGTGACGTGGTCGGTCTGGTGTCAGCCTCTCCTCGTGACGGGGTCGGTCTGGTGTCAGCCTCGCTAGTGACGGTTTCAGTCTGGTGTCAGCCTCTCCTCGTGACGGTGTCAGTCTGGTGTCAGCCTCGCTAGTGACGGTTTCAGTCTGGTGTCAGCCTCTCCTCGTGACGGTGTCCGTCTGGTGTCAGCCTCTCCTCGTGACGGTGTCAGTCTGGTGTCAGCCTCGCTAGTGACGGTGTCAGTCTGGTGTCAGCCTCGCTAGTGACGGTTTCAGTCTGGTGTCAGCCTCTCCTCGTGACGGTGTCAGTCTGGTGTCAGCCTCGCTAGTGACGGTGTCAGTCTGGTGTCAGCCTCTCCTCGTGACGGTGTCAGTCTGGTGTCAGCCTCTCCTCGTGACGGGGTCGGTCTATTGTCAGCCTCTCCTCGTGACGGTGTCAGTCTGGTGTCAGCCTCTCCTCGTGACGGTGTCGGTCTGGTGTCATCCTCGCTAGTGACGGTGTCGGTCTGGTGTCAGCCTGTCCTCGTGACGGTGTCGGTCTGGTGTCATCCTCGCTAGTGACGGTTTCAGTCTGGTGTCAGCCTCTCCTCGTGACGGTGTCGGTCTGGTGTCATCCTCGCTAGTGACGGTGTCGGTCTGGTGTCAGCCTCGCCTCGTGACGGTGTCGGTCTGGTGTCATCCTCGCTAGTGACGGTGTCGGTCTGGTGTCATCCTCGCCTCGTGACGGGGTCGGTCTGGTGTCAGCCTCGCTAGTGACGGAGTCGGTCTGGTGTCAGCCTCTCCTCGTGACGGTGTCGGTCTGGTGTCAGCCTCTCCTCGTGACAGGGTCCGTCTGGTGTCAGCCTCGCTAGTGACGGTTTCGGTCTGGTGTCAGCCTCTCCTCGTGACGGTGTCAGTCTGGTGTCAGCCTCGCTAGTGACGGTGTCAGTCTGGTGTCAGCCTCGCTAGTGACGGTGTCAGTCTGGTGTCAGCCTCTCCTCGTGACGGTGTCAGTCTGGTGTCAGCCTCTCCTCGTGACGGTGTCCGTCTGGTGTCAGCCTCTCCTCGTGACGGGGTCCGTCTGGTGTCAGCCTCTCCTCGTGACGGGGTCGGTCTGGTGTCAGCCTCTCCTTGTGACGGTGTCGGTCTGGTGTCAGCCTCTCCTCGTGACGGGGTCCGTCTGGTGTCAGCCTCTCCTCGTGACGGGGTCGGTCTGGTGTCAGCCTCGCTAGTGACGGTTTCAGTCTGGTGTCAGCCTCTCCTCGTGACGGTGTCAGTCTGGTGTCAGCCTCGCTAGTGACGGTGTCAGTCTGGTGTCAGCCTCGCTAGTGACGGTTTCAGTCTGGTGTCAGCCTCTCCTCGTGACGGTGTCAGTCTGGTGTCAGCCTCGCTAGTGACGGGGTCGGTCTGGTGTCAGCCTCTCCTCGTGACGGGGTCGGTCTGGTGTCAGCCTCTCCTCGTGACGGTGTCAGTCTGGTGTCAGCCTCGCTAGTGACGGTTTCAGTCTGGTGTCAGCCTCTCCTCGTGACGGTGTCCGTCTGGTGTCAGCCTCGCTAGTGACGGGGTCGGTCTGGTGTCAGCCTCGCTAGTGACGGGGTCGGTCTGGTGTCAGCCTCGCCTCGTGACGGTGTCGGTCTGGTGTCAGCCTCGCCTCGTGACGGTGTCGGTCTGGTGTCATCCTCGCTAGTGACGGTGTCGGTCTGGTGTCAGCCTCTCCTCGTGACGGTGTCGGTCTGGTGTCAGCCTCTCCTCGTGACGGTGTCGGTCTGGTGTCAGCCTCTCCTCGTGACAGGGTCCGTCTGGTGTCAGCCTCGCTAGTGACGGTTTCGGTCTGGTGTCAGCCTCTCCTCGTGACGGTGTCAGTCTGGTGTCAGCCTCGCTAGTGACGGTGTCAGTCTGGTGTCAGCCTCGCTAGTGACGGTTTCGGTCTGGTGTCAGCCTCTCCTCGTGACGGTGTCAGTCTGGTGTCAGCCTCGCTAGTGACGGTGTCAGTCTGGTGTCAGCCTCGCTAGTGACGGTGTCAGTGTGGTGTCAGCCTCTCCTCGTGACGGTGTCAGTCTGGTGTCAGCCTCTCCTCGTGACGGTGTCAGTCTGGTGTCAGCCTCTCCTCGTGACGGTGTCAGTCTGGTGTCAGCCTCGCTAGTGACGGTTTCAGTCTGGTGTCAGCCTCTCCTCGTGACGGTGTCCGTCTGGTGTCAGCCTCTCCTCGTGACGGTGTCAGTCTGGTGTCAGCCTCGCTAGTGACGGGGTCGGTCTGGTGTCAGCCTCTCCTCGTGACGGGGTCGGTCTGGTGTCAGCCTCTCCTCTTGACGGTGTCGGTCTGGTGTCAGCCTCTCCTCGTGACGGGGTCCGTCTGGTGTCAGCCTCTCCTCGTGACGGGGTCGGTCTGGTGTCAGCCTCTCCTCGTGACGGGGTCGGTCTGGTGTCAGCCTCGCTAGTGACGGTTTCAGTCTGGTGTCAGCCTCTCCTCGTGACGGTGTCAGTCTGGTGTCAGCCTCGCTAGTGACGGTGTCAGTCTGGTGTCAGCCTCGCTAGTGACGGTTTCAGTCTGGTGTCAGCCTCTCCTCGTGACGGTGTCAGTCTGGTGTCAGCCTCGCTAGTGACGGTTTCAGTCTGGTGTCAGCCTCTCCTCGTGACGGTGTCAGTCTGGTGTCAGCCTCTCCTCGTAACGGTGTCAGTCTGGTGTCAGCCTCGCTAGTGACGGTTTCAGTCTGGTGTCAGCCTCTCCTCGTGACGGTGTCAGTCTGGTGTCAGCCTCTCCTCGTGACGGTGTCAGTCTGGTGTCAGCCTCGCTAGTGACGGTGTCGGTCTGGTGTCAGCCTCGCCTCGTGACGGTGTCGGTCTGGTGTCATCCTCGCTAGTGACGGTGTCGGTCTGGTGTCATCCTCGCCTCGTGACGGGGTCGGTCTGGTGTCAGCCTCGCTAGTGACGGTTTCGGTCTGGTGTCAGCCTCTCCTCGTGACGGTGTCAGTCTGGTGTCAGCCTCGCTAGTGACGGTGTCAGTCTGGTGTCAGCCTCGCTAGTGACGGTTTCAGTCTGGTGTCAGCCTCTCCTAGTGACGGTGTCAGTCTGGTGTCAGCCTCTCCTCGTGACGGTGTCAGTCTGGTGTCAGCCTCGCTAGTGACGGTTTCAGTCTGGTGTCAGCCTCTCCTCGTGACGGTGTCAGTCTGGTGTCAGCCTCTCCTCGTGACGGTGTCAGTCTGGTGTCAGCCTCGCTAGTGACGGTTTCAGTCTGGTGTCAGCCTCTCCTCGTGACGGTGTCAGTCTGGTGTCAGCCTCTCCTCGTGACGGGTCGGTCTATTGTCAGCCTCTCCTCGTGACGGTGTCAGTCTGGTGTCAGCCTCTCCTCGTGACGGTGTCGGTCTGGTGTCATCCTCGCTAGTGACGGTGTCGGTCTGGTGTCAGCCTCTCCTCGTGACGGTGTCGGTCTGGTGTCATCCTCGCTAGTGACGGTTTCAGTCTGGTGTCAGCCTCTCCTCGTGACGGTGTCGGTCTGGTGTCATCCTCGCTAGTGACGGTGTCGGTCTGGTGTCAGCCTCTCCTCGTGACAGGGTCCGTCTGGTGTCAGCCTCGCTAGTGACGGTTTCGGTCTGGTGTCAGCCTCTCCTCGTGACGGTGTCCGTCTGGTGTCAGCCTCTCCTCGTGACAGGGTCCGTCTGGTGTCAGCCTCGCTAGTGACGGTTTCAGTCTGGTGTCAGCCTCTCCTCGTGACGGTGTCCGTCTGGTGTCAGCCTCTCCTCGTGACGGTGTCAGTCTGGTGTCAGCCTCGCTAGTGACGGGGTCGGTCTGGTGTCAGCCTCTCCTCGTGACGGGGTCGGTCTGGTGTCAGCCTCTCCTCGTGACGGTGTCGGTCTGGTGTCAGCCTCTCCTCGTGACGGGGTCCGTCTGGTGTCAGCCTCTCCTCGTGACGGGGTCGGTCTGGTGTCAGCCTCTCCTCGTGACGGGGTCGGTCTGGTGTCAGCCTCGCTAGTGACGGTTTCAGTCTGGTGTCAGCCTCTCCTCGTGACGGTGTCAGTCTGGTGTCAGCCTCGCTAGTGACGGTTTCAGTCTGGTGTCAGCCTCTCCTCGTGACGGGGTCAGTCTGGTGTCAGCCTCTCCTCGTGACGGTGTCAGTCTGGTGTCAGCCTCGCTAGTGACGGTTTCAGTCTGGTGTCAGCCTCTCCTCGTGACGGTGTCCGTCTGGTGTCAGCCTCGCTAGTGACGGGGTCGGTCTGGTGTCAGCCTCGCTAGGGACGGGGTCGGTCTGGTGTCAGCCTCGCCTCGTGACGGTGTCGGTCTGGTGTCAGCCTCGCCTCGTGACGGTGTCGGTCTGGTGTCATCCTCGCTAGTGACGGTGTCGGTCTGGTGTCATCCTCGCCTCGTGACGGTGTCGGTCTGGTGTCAGCCTCGCTAGTGACGGAGTCGGTCTGGTGTCAGCCTCTCCTCGTGACGGGGTCCGTCTGGTGTCAGCCTCTCCTCGTGACGGGGTCGGTCTGTGTCAGCCTCGCTAGTGACGGTTTCAGTCTGGTGTCAGCCTCTCCTCGTGACGGTGTCAGTCTGGTGTCAGCCTCGCTAGTGACGGTGTCAGTCTGGTGTCAGCCTCGCTAGTGACGGTTTCAGTCTGGGTGTCAGCCTCTCCTCGTGACGGTGTCAGTCTGGTGTCAGCCTCTCCTCGTGACGGTGTCAGTCTGGTGTCAGCCTCTCTAGTGACGGTTTCAGTCTGGTGTCAGCCTCTCCTCGTGACGGTGTCCGTCTGGTGTCAGCCTCGCTAGTGACGGGGTCGGTCTGGTGTCAGCCTCGCCTCGTGACGGTGTCGGTCTGGTGTCAGCCTCGCCTCGTGACGGTGTCGGTCTGGTGTCATCCTCGCTAGTGACGGTGTCGGTCTGGTGTCATCCTCGCCTCGTGACGGGGTCGGTCTGGTGTCAGCCTCTCCTCGTGACGGTGTCGGTCTGGTGTCAGCCTCTCCTCGTGACGGTGTCAGTCTGGTGTCAGCCTCGCTAGTGACGGGGTCGGTCTGGTGTCAGCCTCTCCTCGTGACGGGGTCGGTCTGGTGTCAGCCTCTCCTCGTGACGGTGTCGGTCTGGTGTCAGCCTCTCCTCGTGACGGGGTCCGTCTGGTGTCAGCCTCTCCTCGTGACGGGGTCGGTCTGGTGTCAGCCTCTCCTCGTGACGGGGTCGGTCTGGTGTCAGCCTCTCCTCGTGACGGGTCGGTCTGGTGTCAAGCCTCGCTAGTGACGGTTTCAGTCTGGTGTCAGCCTCTCCTCGTGACGGTGTCAGTCTGGTGTCAGCCTCGCTAGTGACGGTGTCAGTCTGGTGTCAGCCTCGCTAGTGACGGTTTCAGTCTGGTGTCAGCCTCTCCTCGTGACGGTGTCAGTCTGGTGTCAGCCTCGCTAGTGACGGGGTCGGTCTGGTGTCAGCCTCTCCTCGTGACGGTGTCAGTCTGGTGTCAGCCTCTCCTCGTGACGGTGTCAGTCTGGTGTCAGCCTCGCTAGTGACGGTTTCAGTCTGGTGTCAGCCTCTCCTCGTGACGGTGTCCGTCTGGTGTCAGCCTCGCTAGTGACGGGTCGGTCTGGTGTCAGCCTCGCTAGTGACGGGGTCGGTCTGGTGTCAGCCTCGCCTCGTGACGGTGTCGGTCTGGTGTCAGCCTCGCCTCGTGACGGTGTCGGTCTGGTGTCATCCTCGCTAGTGACGGTGTAGGTCTGGTGTCATCCTCGCCTCGTGACGGGGTCGGTCTGGTGTCAGCCTCGCTAGTGACGGAGTCGGTCTGGTGTCAGCCTCTCCTCGTGATGGTGTCGGTCTGGTGTCAGCCTCTCCTCGTGACGGTGTCGGTCTGGTGTCAGCCTCTCCTCGTGACAGGGTCCGTCTGGTGTCAGCCTCGCTAGTGACGGTTTCGGTCTGGTGTCAGCCTCTCCTCGTGACGGTGTCAGTCTGGTGTCAGCCTCGCTAGTGACGGTGTCAGTCTGGTGTCAGCCTCGCTAGTGACGGTGTCAGTCTGGTGTCAGCCTCTCCTCGTGACGGTGTCAGTCTGGTGTCAGCCTCTCCTCGTGACGGTGTCAGTCTGGTGTCAGCCTCGCTAGTGACGGTTTCAGTCTGGTGTCAGCCTCTCCTCGTGACGGTGTCCGTCTGGTGTCAGCCTCTCCTCGTGACGGTGTCCGTCTGGTGTCAGCCTCGCTAGTGACGGGGTCGGTCTGGTGTCAGCCTCGCTAGTGACGGGGTCGGTCTGGTGTCAGCCTCGCCTCGTGACGGTGTCGGTCTGGTGTCAGCCTCGCCTCGTGACGGTGTCGGTCTGGTGTCATCCTCGCTAGTGACGGTGTCGGTCTGGTGTCATCCTCGCCTCGTGACGGGGTCGGTCTGGTGTCAGCCTCGCTAGTGACGGAGTCGGTCTGGTGTCAGCCTCTCCTCGTGACGGTGTCGGTCTGGTGTCAGCCTCTCCTCGTGACGGTGTCGGTCTGGTGTCAGCCTCTCCTCGTGACAGGGTCCGTCTGGTGTCAGCCTCGCTAGTGACGGTTTCGGTCTGGTGTCAGCCTCTCCTCGTGACGGTGTCAGTCTGGTGTCAGCCTCGCTAGTGACGGTGTCAGTCTGGTGTCAGCCTCGCTAGTGACGGTGTCAGTCTGGTGTCAGCCTCTCCTCGTGACGGTTTCAGTCTGGTGTCAGCCTCTCCTCGTGACGGTGTCAGTCTGGTGTCAGCCTCTCCTCATGACGGTGTCGGTCTGGTGTCAGCCTCTCCTCGTGACGGGGTCCGTCTGGTGTCAGCCTCTCCTCGTGACGGGGTCGGTCTGGTGTCAGCCTCTCCTCGTGACGGGGTCGGTCTGGTGTCAGCCTCGCTAGTGACGGTTTCAGTCTGGTGTCAGCCTCTCCTCGTGACGGTGTCAGTCTGGTGTCAGCCTCGCTAGTGACGGTGTCAGTCTGGTGTCAGCCTCGCTAGTGACGGTTTCAGTCTGGTGTCAGCCTCTCCTCGTGACGGTGTCAGTCTGGTGTCAGCCTCGCTAGTGACGGGGTCGGTCTGGTGTCAGCCTCTCCTCGTGACGGGGTCGGTCTGGTGTCAGCCTCTCCTCGTGACGGTGTCGGTCTGGTGTCAGCCTCTCCTCGTGACGGTGTCCGTCTGGTGTCAGCCTCTCCTCGTGACGGGGTCGGTCTGGTGTCAGCCTCTCCTCGTGACGGGGTCGGTCTGGTGTCAGCCTCGCTAGTGACGGTTTCAGTCTGGTGTCAGCCTCTCCTCTTGACGGTGTCAGTCTGGTGTCAGCCTCGCTAGTGACGGTGTCAGTCTGGTGTCAGCCTCGCTAGTGACGGTTTCAGTCTGGTGTCAGCCTCTCCTCGTGACGGTGTCAGTCTGGTGTCAGCCTCGCTAATGACGGTGTCAGTCTGGTGTCAGCCTCGCTAGTGACGGTTTCAGTCTGGTGTCAGCCTCTCCTCGTGACGGTGTCAGTCTGGTGTCAGCCTCTCCTCGTGACGGGGTCGGTCTGGTGTCAGCCTCGCTAGTGACGGGGTCGGTCTGGTGTCAGCCTCGCCTCGTGACGGTGTCGGTCTGGTGTCAGCCTCGCCTCGTGACGGTGTCGGTCTGGTGTCATCCTCGCTAGTGACGGTGTCGGTCTGGTGTCATCCTCGCCTCGTGACGGGGTCGGTCTGGTGTCAGCCTCGCTAGTGACGGAGTCGGTCTGGTGTCAGCCTCTCCTCGTGACGGTGTCGGTCTGGTGTCAGCCTCTCCTCGTGACGGTGTCGGTCTGGTGTCAGCCTCTCCTCGTGACAGGGTCCGTCTGGTGTCAGCCTCGCTAGTGACGGTTTCGGTCTGGTGTCAGCCTCTCCTCGTGACGGTGTCAGTCTGGTGTCAGCCTCGCTAGTGACGGTGTCAGTCTGGTGTCAGCCTCGCTAGTGACGGTGTCAGTCTGGTGTCAGCCTCTCCTCGTGACGGTGTCAGTCTGGTGTCAGCCTCTCCTCGTGACGGTGTCAGTCTGGTGTCAGCCTCGCTAGTGACGGTTTCAGTCTGGTGTCAGCCTCTCCTCGTGACGGTGTCCGTCTGGTGTCAGCCTCTCCTCGTGACGGTGTCTGTCTGGTGTCAGTTTCGCTAGTGACGGTTTCAGTCTGGTGTCAGCCTCTCCTCGTGACGGTGTCAGTCTGGTGTCAGCCTCACTAGTGACGGTTTCAGTCTGGTGTCAGCCTCTCCTCGTGACGGTGTCAGTCTGGTGTCAGCCTCGCTAGTGACGGTTTCAGTCTGGTGTCAGCCTCTCCTCGTGACGGTGTCAGTCTGGTGTCAGCCTCTCCTCGTGACGGTGTCAGTCTGGTGTCAGCCTCGCTAGTGACGGTTTCAGTCTGGTGTCAGCCTCTCCTCGTGACGGTGTCCGTCTGGTGTCAGCCTCGCTAGTGACGGGGTCGGTCTGGTGTCAGCCTCGCTAGTGACGGGGTCGGTCTGGTGTCAGCCTTGCCTCGTGACGGTGTCGGTCTGGTGTCAGCCTCGCCTCGTGACGGTGTCGGTCTGGTGTCATCCTCGCTAGTGACGGTGTCGGTCTGGTGTCATCCTCGCCTCGTGACGGGGTCTGTCTGGTGTCAGCCTCTCCTCGTGACGGTGTCGGTCTGGTGTCAGCCTCTCCTCGTGACGGTGTCGGTCTGGTGTCAGCCTCTCCTCGTGACAGGGTCCGTCTGGTGTCACCCTCGCTAGTGACGGTTTCGGTCTGGTGTCAGCCTCTCCTCGTGACGGTGTCAGTCTGGTGTCAGCCTCGCTAGTGACGGTGTCAGTCTGGTGTCAGCCTCGCTAGTGACGGTGTCAGTCTGGTGTCAGCCTCTCCTCGTGACGGTGTCAGTCTGGTGTCAGCCTCTCCTCGTGACGGTGTCAGTCTGGTGTCAGCCTCTCCTCGTGATGGTGTCAGTCTGGTGTCAGCCTCGCTAGTGACGGTTTCAGTCTGTTGTCAGCCTCTCCTCGTGACGGTGTCCGTCTGGTGTCAGCCTCTCCTCGTGACGGTGTCAGTCTGGTGTCAGCCTCGCTAGTGACGGGGTCGGTCTGGTGTCAGCCTCTCCTCGTGACGGGGTCGGTCTGGTGTCAGCCTCTCCTCGTGACGGTGTCGGTCTGGTGTCAGCCTCTCCTCGTGACGGGGTCCGTCTGGTGTCAGCCTCTCCTCGTGACGGGGTCCGTCTGGTGTCAGCCTCTCCTCGTGACGGGGTCGGTCTGGTGTCAGCCTCTCCTCGTGACGGGGTCGGTCTGGTGTCAGCCTCGCCTCGTGACGGTGTCGGTCTGGTGTCATCCTCGCTAGTGACGGTGTCGGTCTGGTGTCATCCTCGCCTCGTGACGGGGTCGGTCTGGTGTCAGCCTTGCTAGTGACGGAGTCGGTCTGGTGTCAGCCTCTCCTCGTGACGGAGTCGGTCTGGTGTCAGCCTCTCCTCGTGACGGTGTCGGTCTGGTGTCAGCCTCTCCTCGTGACAGGGTCCGTCTGGTGTCAGCCTCGCTAGTGACGGTTTCGGTCTGGTGTCAGCCTCTCCTCGTGACGGTGTCAGTCTGGTGTCAGCCTCTCCTCGTGACGGTGTCAGTCTGGTGTCAGCCTCTCCTCGTGACGGTGTCAGTCTGGTGTCAGCCTCGCTAGTGACGGTTTCAGTCTGGTGTCAGCATCTCCTCGTGACGGTGTCCGTCTGGTGTCAGCCTCTCCTCGTGACGGTGTCAGTCTGGTGTCAGCCTCGCTAGTGACGGGGTCGGTCTGGTGTCAGCCTCTCCTCGTGACGGGGTCGGTCTGGTGTCAGCCTCTCCTCGTGACGGTGTCGGTCTGGTGTCAGCCTCTCCTCGTGACGGGGTCCGTCTGGTGTCAGCCTCTCCTCGTGACGGGGTCCGTCTGGTGTCAGCCTCTCCTCGTGACGGGGTCGGTCTGGTGTCAGCCTCTCCTCGTGACGGGGTCGGTCTGGTGTCAGCCTCGCCTCGTGACGGTGTCGGTCTGGTGTCATCCTCGCTAGTGACGGTGTCGGTCTGGTGTCATCCTCGCCTCGTGACGGGGTCGGTCTGGTGTCAGCCTTGCTAGTGACGGAGTCGGTCTGGTGTCAGCCTCTCCTCGTGACGGTGTCGGTCTGGTGTCAGCCTCTCCTCGTGACGGTGTCGGTCTGGTGTCAGCCTCTCCTCGTGACAGGGTCCGTCTGGTGTCAGCCTCGCTAGTGACGGTTTCGGTCTGGTGTCAGCCTCGCTAGTGACGGTGTCAGTCTGGTGTCAGCCTCTCCTCGTGACGGTGTCAGTCTGGTGTCAGCCTCTCCTCGTGACGGTGTCGGTCTGGTGTCAGCCTCTCCTCGTGACAGGGTCCGTCTGGTGTCAGCCTCGCTAGTGACGGTTTCGGTCTGGTGTCAGCCTCTCCTCGTGACGGTGTCAGTCTGGTGTCAGCCTCGCTAGTGACGGTGTCAGTCTGGTGTCAGCCTCGCTAGTGACGGTGTCAGTCTGGTGTCAGCCTCTCCTCGTGACGGTGTCAGTCTGGTGTCAGCCTCTCCTCGTGACGGTGTCAGTCTGGTGTCAGCCTCGCTAGTGACGGTTTCAGTCTGGTGTCAGCCTCTCCTCGTGACGGTGTCAGTCTGGTGTCAGCCTCGCTAGTGACGGTTTCAGTCTGGTGTCAGCCTCTCCTCGTGACGGTTTCCGTCTGGTGTCAGCCTCTCCTCGTGACGGTGTCAGTCTGGTGTCAGCCTCGCTAGTGACGGTGTCGGTCTGGTGTCATCCTCGCCTCGTGACGGGGTCGGTCTGGTGTCAGCCTCGCTAGTGACGGAGTCGGTCTGGTGTCAGCCTCTCCTCGTGACGGTGTCGGTCTGGTGTCAGCCTCTCCTCGTGACGGTGTCGGTCTGGTGTCAGCCTCTCCTCGTGACAGGGTCCGTCTGGTGTCAGCCTCGCTAGTGACGGTTTCGGTCTGGTGTCAGCCTCTCCTCGTGACGGTGTCAGTCTGGTGTCAGCCTCGCTAGTGACGGTGTCAGTCTGGTGTCAGCCTCGCTAGTGACGGTGTCAGTCTGGTGTCAGCCTCTCCTCGTGACGGTGTCAGTCTGGTGTCAGCCTCTCCTCGTGACGGTGTCAGTCTGGTGTCAGCCTCGCTAGTGACGGTTTCAGTCTGGTGTCAGCCTCTCCTCGTGACGGTGTCAGTCTGGTGTCAGCCTCGCTAGTGACGGTTTCAGTCTGGTGTCAGCCTCTCCTCGTGACGGTTTCCGTCTGGTGTCAGCCTCTCCTCGTGACGGTGTCAGTCTGGTGTCAGCCTCGCTAGTGACGGTTTCAGTCTGGTGTCAGCCTCTCCTCGTGACGGTGTCAGTCTGGTGTCAGCCTCTCCTCGTGACGGTGTCAGTCTGGTGTCAGCCTCGCTAGTGACGGTTTCAGTCTGGTGTCAGCCTCTCCTCGTGACGGTGTCCGTCTGGTGTCAGCCTCGCTAGTGACGGGGTCGGTCTGGTGTCAGCCTCGCTAGTGACGGGGTCGGTCTGGTGTCAGCCTCGCTAGTGACGGGGTCGGTCTGGTGTCAGCCTCGCCTCGTGACGGGGTCGGTCTGGTGTCAGCCTCGCCTCGTGACGGTGTCGGTCTGGTGTCATCCTCGCTAGTGACGGTGTCGGTCTGGTGTCAGCCTCGCTAGTGACGGAGTCGGTCTGGTGTCAGCCTCTCCTCGTGACGGTGTCGGTCTGGTGTCAGCCTCTCCTCGTGACGGTGTCGGTCTGGTGTCAGCCTCTCCTCGTGACAGGGTCCGTCTGGTGTCAGCCTTGCTAGTGACGGTTTCGGTCTGGTGTCAGCCTCTCCTCGTGACGGTGTCAGTCTGGTGTCAGCCTCGCTAGTGACGGTGTCAGTCTGGTGTCAGCCTCGCTAGTGACGGTGTCAGTCTGGTGTCAGCCTCTCCTCGTGACGGTGTCAGTCTGGTGTCAGCCTCTCCTCGTGACGGTGTCAGTCTGGTGTCAGCCTCGCTAGTGACGGTTTCAGTCTGGTGTCAGCCTCTCCTCGTGACGGTGTCCGTCTGGTGTCAGCCTCTCCTCGTGACGGTGTCAGTCTGGTGTCAGCCTCGCTAGTGACGGGGTCGGTCTGGTGTCAGCCTCTCCTCGTGACGGGGTCGGTCTGGTGTCAGCCTCTCCTCGTGACGGTGTCGGTCTGGTGTCAGCCTCTCCTCGTGACGGGGTCCGTCTGGTGTCAGCCTCTCCTCGTGACGGGGTCGGTCTGGTGTCAGCCTCTCCTCGTTACGGGGTCGGTCTGGTGTCAGCCTCGCTAGTGACGGTTTCAGTATGGTGTCAGCCTCTCCTCGTGACGGTGTCAGTCTGGTGTCAGCCTCGCTAGTGACGGTGTCAGTCTGGTGTCAGCCTCGCTAGTGACGGTTTCAGTCTGGTGTCAGCCTCTCCTCGTGACGGTGTCAGTCTGGTGTCAGCCTCGCTAGTGACGGTTTCAGTCTGGTGTCAGCCTCTCCTCGTGACGGTGTCAGTCTGGTGTCAGCCTCTCCTCGTGACGGTGTCAGTCTGGTGTCATCCTCGCTAGTGACGGTGTCGGTCTGGTGTCATCCTCGCCTCGTGACGGGGTCTGTCTGGTTTCAGCCTCTCCTCGTGACGGTGTCGGTCTGGTGTCAGCCTCTCCTCGTGACAGGGTCCGTCTGGTGTCAGCCTCGCTAGTGACGGTTTCGGTCTGGTGTCAGCCTCTCCTCGTGACGGTGTCAGTCTGGTGTCAGCCTCGCTAGTGACGGTGTCAGTCTGGTGTCAGCCTCGCTAGTGACGGTGTCAGTCTGGTGTCAGCCTCTCCTCGTGACGGTGTCAGTCTGGTGTCAGCCTCTCCTCGTGACGGTGTCAGTCTGGTGTCAGCCTCTCCTCGTGACGGTGTCAGTCTGGTGTCAGCCTCGCTAGTGACGGTTTCAGTCTGTTGTCAGCCTCTCCTCGTGACGGTGTCCGTCTGGTGTCAGCCTCTCCTCGTGACGGTGTCAGTCTGGTGTCAGCCTCGCTAGTGACGGGGTCGGTCTGGTGTCAGCCTCTCCTCGTGACGGGGTCGGTCTGGTGTCAGCCTCTCCTCGTGACGGTGTCGGTCTGGTGTCAGCCTCTCCTCGTGACGGGGTCCGTCTGGTGTCAGCCTCTCCTCGTGACGGGGTCGGTCTGGTGTCAGCCTCTCCTCGTGACGGGGTCGGTCTGGTGTCAGCCTCGCCTCGTGACGGTGTCGGTCTGGTGTCATCCTCGCTAGTGACGGTGTCGGTCTGGTGTCATCCTCGCCTCGTGACGGGGTCGGTCTGGTGTCAGCCTCGCTAGTGACGGAGTCGGTCTGGTGTCAGCCTCTCCTCGTGACGGTGTCGGTCTGGTGTCAGCCTCTCCTCGTGACGGTGTCGGTCTGGTGTCAGCCTCTCCTCGTGACAGGGTCCGTCTGGTGTCAGCCTCGCTAGTGAAGGTTTCGGTCTGGTGTCAGCCTCTCTTCGTGACGGTGTCAGTCTGGTGTCAGCCTCGCTAGTGACGGTGTCAGTCTGGTGTCAGCCTCGCTAGTGACGGTGTCAGTCTGGTGTCAGCCTCTCCTCGTGACGGTGTCAGTCTGGTGTCAGCCTCTCCTCGTGACGGTGTCAGTCTGGTGTCAGCCTCGCTAGTGACGGTTTCAGTCTGGTGTCAGCCTCTCCTCGTGACGGTGTCCGTCTGGTGTCAGCCTCTCCTCGTGACGGTGTCAGTCTGGTGTCAGCCTCGCTAGTGACGGGGTCGGTCTGGTGTCAGCCTCTCCTCGTGACGGGGTCGGTCTGGTGTCAGCCTCTCCTCGTGATGGTGTCGGTCTGGTGTCAGCCTCTCCTCGTGACGGGGTCCGTCTGGTGTCAGCCTCTCCTCGTGACGGGGTCGGTCTGGTGTCAGCCTCTCCTCGTGACGGGGTCGGTCTGGTGTCAGCCTCGCTAGTGACGGTTTCAGTCTGGTGTCAGCCTCTCCTCGTGACGGTGTCAGTCTGGTGTCAGCCTCGCTAGTGACGGTGTCAGTCTGGTGTCAGCCTCGCTAGTGACGGTTTCAGTCTGGTGTCAGCCTCTCCTCGTGACGGTGTCCGTCTGGTGTCAGCCTCGCTAGTGACGGGGTCGGTCTGGTGTCAGCCTCGCTAGTGACGGTGTCGGTCTGGTGTCAGCCTCGCCTCGTGACGGTGTCGGTCTGGTGTCATCCTCGCTAGTGACGGTGTCGGTCTGGTGTCAGCCTCGCCTCGTGACGGTGTCGGTCTGGTGTCATCCTCGCTAGTGACGGTGTCGGTCTGGTGTCATCCTCGCCTCGTGACGGGGTCGGTCTGGTGTCAGCCTCGCTAGTGACAGAGTCGGTCTGGTGTCAGCCTCTCCTCGTGACGGTGTCGGTCTGGTGTCAGCCTCTCCTCGTGACAGGGTCCGTCTGGTGTCAGCCTCGCCTCGTGACGGTGTCGGTCTGGTGTCAGCCTCGCCTCGTGACGGTGTCGGTCTGGTGTCATCCTCGCTAGTGACGGTGTCGGTCTGGTGTCAGCCTCTCCTCGTGACGGTGTCGGTCTGGTGTCAGCCTCTCCTCGTGACAGGGTCCGTCTGGTGTCAGCCTCGCTAGTGACGGTTTCGGTCTGGTGTCAGCCTCTCCTCGTGACGGTGTCAGTCTGGTGTCAGCCTCGCTAGTGACGGTGTCAGTCTGGTGTCAGCCTCGCTAGTGACGGTGTCAGTCTGGTGTCAGCCTCTCCTCGTGACGGTGTCAGTCTGGTGTCAGCCTCTCCTCGTGACGGTGTCAGTCTGGTGTCAGCCTCGCTAGTGACGGTTTCAGTCTGGTGTCAGCCTCTCCTCGTGACGGTGTCAGTCTGGTGTCAGCCTCGCTAGTGACGGTTTCAGTCTGGTGTCAGCCTCTCCTCGTGACGGTGTCCGTCTGGTGTCAGCCTCTCCTCGTGACGGTGTAAGTCTGGTGTCAGCCTCGCTAGTGACGGGGTAGGTCTGGTGTCAGCCTCTCCTCGTGACGGTGTCGGTCTGGTGTCAGCCTCTCCTCGTGACGGGGTCCGTCTGGTGTCAGCCTCTCCTCGTGACGGGGTCGGTCTGGTGTCAGCCTCTCCTCGTGACGGGGTCGGTCTGGTGTCAGCCTCGCTAGTGACGGTTTCAGTCTGGTGTCAGCCTCTCCTCGTGACGGTGTCAGTCTGGTGTCAGCCTCGCTAGTGACGGTGTCAGTCTGGTGTCAGCCTCGCTAGTGACGGTTTCAGTCTGGTGTCAGCCTCTCCTCGTGACGGTGTCAGTCTGGTGTCAGCCTCTCCTCGTGACGGTGTCAGTCTGGTGTCAGCCTCGCTAGTGACGGTTTCAGTCTGGTGTCAGCCTCTCCTCGTGACGGTGTCAGTCTGGTGTCAGCCTCTCCTCGTGACGGTGTCAGTCTGGTGTCAGCCTTGCTAGTGACGGTTTCAGTCTGGTGTCAGCCTCTCCTCGTGACGGTGTCCGTCTGGTGTCAGCCTCGCTAGTGACGGGGTCGGTCTGGTGTCAGCCTCGCTAGTGACGGGGTCGGTCTGGTGTCAGCCTCGCTAGTGACGGGGTCGGTCTGGTGTCAGCATCGCCTCGTGACGGTGTCGGTCTGGTGTCAGCCTCGCCTCGTGACGGTGTCGGTCTGGTGTCATCCTCGCTAGTGACGGTGTCAGTCTGGTGTCATCCTCGCCTCGTGACGGGGTCGGTCTGGTGTCAGCCTCGCTAGTGACGGAGTCGGTCTGGTGTCAGCCTCTCCTCGTGACGGTGTCGGTCTGGTGTCAGCCTCTCCTCGTGACGGTGTCGGTCTGGTGTCAGCCTCTCCTCGTGACAGGGTCCGTCTGGTGTCAGCCTCGCTAGTGACGGTTTCGGTCTGGTGTCAGCCTCTCCTCGTGACGGTGTCAGTCTGGTGTCAGCCTCGCTAGTGACGGTGTCAGTCTGGTGTCAGCCTCACTAGTGACGGTGTCAGTCTGGTGTCAGCCTCTCCTCGTGACGGTGTCGGTCTGGTGTCAGCCTCTCCTCGTGACAGGGTCCGTCTGGTGTCAGCCTCGCTAGTGACGGTTTCGGTCTGGTGTCAGCCTCGCTAGTGACGGTTTCAGTCTGGTGTCAGCCTCTCCTCGTGACGGTGTCAGTCTGGTGTCAGCCTCGCTAGTGACGGTGTCAGTCTGGTGTCAGCCTCGCTAGTGACGGTTTCAGTCTGGTGTCAGCCTCTCCTCGTGACGGTGTCAGTCTGGTGTCAGCCTCGCTAGTGACGGTGTCAGTCTGGTGTCAGCCTCGCTAGTGACGGTTTCAGTCTGGTGTCAGCCTCTCCTCGTGACGGTGTCAGTCTGGTGTCAGCCTCGCTAGTGACGGTTTCAGTCTGGTGTCAGCCTCTCCTCGTGACGGTGTCAGTCTGGTGTCAGCCTCTCCTCGTGACGGTGTCAGTCTGGTGTCAGCCTCTCCTCGTGACGGTGTCAGTCTGGTGTCAGCCTTGCTAGTGACGGTTTCAGTCTGGTGTCAGCCTCTCCTCGTGACGGTGTCAGTCTGGTGTCAGCCTCGCTAGTGACGGTTTCAGTCTGGTGTCAGCCTCTCCTCGTGACGGTGTCAGTCTGGTGTCAGCCTCTCCTCGTGACGGTGTCAGTCTGGTGTCAGCCTCTCCTCGTGACGGTGTCAGTCTGGTGTCAGCCTCGCTAGTGACGGTTTCAGTCTGGTGTCAGCCTCTCCTCGTGACGGTGTCCGTCTGGTGTCAGCCTCTCCTCGTGACGGTGTCAGTCTGGTGTCAGCCTCGCTAGTGACGGGGTCGGTCTGGTGTCAGCCTCTCCTCGTGACGGGGTCGGTCTGGTGTCAGCCTCTCCTCGTGACGGTGTCAGTCTGGTGTCAGCCTCTCCTCGTGACGGTGTCAGTCTTGTTTCAGCCTCGCTAGTGACGGGGTCGGTCTGGTGTCAGCCTCTCCTCGTGACGGTATCGGTCTGGTGTCAGCCTCTCTTCGTGACGGGGTCCGTCTGGTGTCAGCCTCTCCTCGTGACGGTGTCGGTCTGGTGTCAGCCTCTCCTCGTGACGGGGTCCGTCTGGTGTCAGCCTCTCCTCGTGACGGGGTCGGTCTGGTGTCAGCCTCTCCTCGTGACGGGGTCGGTCTGGTGTCAGCCTCGCTAGTGACGGTTTCAGTCTGGTGTCAGCCTCTCCTCGTGACGGTGTCAGTCTGGTGTCAGCCTCGCTAGTGACGATTTCAGTCTGGTGTCAGCCTCTCCTCGTGACGGTGTCAGCCTGGTGTCAGCCTCGCTAGTGACGGTTTCAGTCTGGTGTCAGCCTCTCCTCGTGACGGTGTCAGTCTGGTGTCAGCCTCTCCTCGTGACGGTGTCAGTCTGGTGTCAGCCTCGCTAGTGACGGTTTCAGTCTGGTGTCAGCCTCTCCTCGTGACGGTGTCAGTCTGGTGTCAGCCTCTCCTCGTGACGGTGTCAGTCTGGTGTCAGCCTCTCCTCGTGACGGTGTCAGTCTGGTGTCAGCCTCGCTAGTGACGGTTTCAGTCTGGTGTCAGCCTCTCCTCGTGACGGTGTCAGTCTGGTGTCAGCCTCTCCTCGTGACGGTGTCAGTCTGGTGTCAGCCTCTCCTCGTGACGGTGTCCGTCTGGTGTCAGCCTCTCCTCGTGACGGTGTCAATCTCGTGTCAGCCTCGCTAGTGACGGGGTCGGTCTGGTGTCAGCCTCTCCTCGTGACGGGGTCGGTCTGGTGTCAGCCTCTCCTCGTGACGGTGTCGGTCTGGTGTCAGCCTCTCCTCGTGACGGTGTCGGTCTGGTGTCAGCCTCTCCTCGTGACGGGGTCCGTCTGGTGTCAGCCTCTCCTCGTGACGGGGTCGGTCTGGTGTCAGCCTCTCCTCGTGACGGGGTCGGTCTGGTGTCAGCCTCGCTAGTGACGGTTTCAGTCTGGTGTCAGCCTCTCCTCGTGACGGTGTCAGTCTGGTGTCAGCCTCGCTAGTGACGGTGTCAGTCTGGTGTCAGCCTCGCTAGTGACGGGGTCGGTCTGGTGTCAGCCTCGCTAGTGACGGGGTCGGTCTGGTGTCAGCCTCGCCTCGTGACGGTGTCGGTCTGGTGTCAGCCTCGCCTTGTGACGGTGTCGGTCTGGTGTCATCCTCGCTAGTGACGGTGTCGGTCTGGTGTCAGCCTCGCTAGTGACGGTGTCGGTCTGGTGTCAGCCTCTCCACGTGACGGTGTCGGTCTGGTGTCAGCCTCTCCTCGTGACGGGGTCGGTCTGGTGTCAGCCTCGCTAGTGACGGAGTCGGTCTGGTGTCAGCCTCTCCTCGTGACGGTGTCGGTCTGGTGTCAGCCTCTCCTCGTGACGGTGTCGGTCTGGTGTCAGCCTCTCCTCGTGACAGGGTCCGTCTGGTGTCAGCCTCGCTAGTGACGGTGTCGGTCTGGTGTCAGCCTCTCCTCGTGACGGTGTCAGTCTGGTGTCAGCCTCGCTAGTGACGGTGTCAGTCTGGTGTCAGCCTCGCTAGTGACGGTGTCAGTCTGGTGTCAGCCTCTCCTCGTGACGGTGTCAGTCTGGTGTCAGCCTCTCCTCGTGACGGTGTCAGTCTGGTGTCAGCCTCGCTAGTGACGGTTTCAGTCTGGTGTCAGCCTCTCCTCGTGACGGTGTCAGTCTGGTGTCAGCCTCTCCTCGTGACGGTGTCAGTCTGGTGTCAGCCTCTCTAGTGACGGTTTCAGTCTGGTGTCAGCCTCTCCTCGTGACGGTGTCAGTCTGGTGTCAGCCTCTCCTCGTGACGGTGTCAGTCTGGTGTCAGCCTCGCTAGTGACGGTTTCAGTCTGATGTCAGCCTCTCCTCGTGACGGTGTCCGTCTGGTGTCAGCCTCGCTAGTGACGGGGTCGGTCTGGTGTCAGCCTCGCTAGTGACGGGGTCGGTCTGGTGTCAGCCTCGCCTCGTGACGGTGTCGGTCTGGTGTCAGCCTCGCCTCGTGACGGTGTCGGTCTGGTGTCATCCTCGCTAGTGACGGTGTCGGTCTGGTGTCATCCTCGCCTCGTGACGGGGTCGGTCTGGTGTCAGCCTCGCTAGTGACGGAGTCGGTCTGGTGTCAGCCTCTCCTCGTAAAGGTGTCGGTCTGGTGTCAGCCTCTCCTCGTGACGGTGTCGGTCTGGTGTCAGCCTCTCCTCGTGACAGGGTCCGTCTGGTGTCAGCCTCGCTAGTGACGTTTTCGGTCTGGTGTCAGCCTCTCCTCGTGACGGTGTCAGTCTGGTTTCAGCCTCGCTAGTGACGGTGTCAGTCTGGTGTCAGCCTCGCTAGTGACGGGGTCGGTCTGGTGTCAGCCTCTCCTCGTGACGGGGTCGGTCTGGTGTCAGCCTCTCCTCGTGACGGTGTCGGTCTGGTGTCAGCCTCTCCTCGTGACGGGGTCCGTCTGGTGTCAGCCTCTCCTCGTGACGGGGTCGGTCTGGTGTCAGCCTCTCCTCGTGACGGGGTCGGTCTGGTGTCAGCCTCGCTAGTGACGGTTTCAGTCTGGTGTCAGCCTCTCCTCGTGACGGTGTCAGTCTGGTGTCAGCCTCGCTAGTGACGGTGTCAGTCTGGTGTCAGCCTCGCTAGTGACGGTTTCAGTCTGGTGTCAGCCTCTCCTCGTGACGGTGTCAGTCTGGTGTCAGCCTCGCTAGTGACGGGGTCGGTCTGGTGTCAGCCTCTCCTCGTGACGGGGTCGGTCTGGTGTCAGCCTCTCCTCGTGACGGTGTCAGTCTGGTGTCAGCCTCGCTAGTGACGGTTTCAGTCTGGTGTCAGCCTCTCCTCGTGACGGTGTCCGTCTGGTGTCAGCCTCGCTAGTGACGGGGTCGGTCTGGTGTCAGCCTCGCTAGTGACGGGGTCGGTCTGGTGTCAGCCTCGACTCGTGACGGTGTCGGTCTGGTGTCAGCCTCGCCTCGTGACGGTGTCGGTCTGGTGTCATCCTCGCTAGTGACGGTGTCGGTCTGGTGTCATCCTCGCCTCGTGACGGGGTCGGTCTGGTGTCAGCCTCGCTAGTGACGGAGTCGGTCTGGTGTCAGCCTCTCCTCGTGACGGTGTCGGTCTGGTGTCAGCCTCTCCTCGTGACGGTGTCGGTCTGGTGTCAGCCTCTCCTCGTGACGGTGTCAGTCTGGTGTCAGCCTCGCTAGTGACGGTTTCAGTCTGGTGTCAGCCTCTCCTCGTGACGGTGTCCGTCTGGTGTCAGCCTCTCCTCGTGACGGTGTCAGTCTGGTGTCAGCCTCGCTAGTGACGGGGTCGGTCTGGTGTCAGCCTCTCCTCGTGACGGGGTCGGTCTGGTGTCAGCCTCTCCTCGTGACGGTGTCGGTCTGGTGTCAGCCTCTCCTCGTGACGGGGTCGGTCTGGTGTCAGCCTCTCCTCGTGACGGGGTCGGTCTGGTGTCAGCCTCTCCTCGTGACGGGGTCGGTCTGGTGTCAGCCTCGCTAGTGACGGTTTCAGTCTGGTGTCAGCCTCTCCTCGTGACGGTGTCAGTCTGGTGTCAGCCTCGCTAGTGACGGTGTCAGTCTGGTGTCAGCCTCGCTAGTGACGGTTTCAGTCTGGTGTCAGCCTCTCCTCGTGACGGTGTCAGTCTGGTGTCAGCCTCGCTAGTGATGGTTTCAGTCTGGTGTCAGCCTCTCCTCGTGACGGTGTCAGTCTGGTGTCAGCCTCTCCTCGTGACGGTGTCAGTCTGGTGTCAGCCTCGCTAGTGACGGTTTCAGTCTGGTGTCAGCCTCTCCTCGTGACGGTGTCCGTCTGGTGTCAGCCTCTCCTCGTGACGGTGTCAGTCTGGTGTCAGCCTCGCTAGTGACGGTGTCAGTATGGTGTCAGCCTCGCTAGTGACGGTTTCAGTCTGGTGTCAGCCTCTCCTCGTGACGGTGTCCGTCTGGTGTCAGCCTCTCCTCGTGACGGTGTCAGTCTGGTGTCAGCCTCGCTAGTGACGGGGTCGGTCTGGTGTCAGCCTCTCCTCGTGACGGGGTCGGTCTGGTGTCAGCCTCTCCTCGTGACGGGGTCGGTCTGGTGTCAGCCTCGCTAGTGACGGTTTCAGTCTGGTGTCAGCCTCTCCTCGTGACGGTGTCAGTCTGGTGTCAGCCTCGCTAGTGACGGTGTCAGTATGGTGTCAGCCTCGCTAGTGACGGTTTCAGTCTGGTGTCAGCCTCTCCTCGTGACGGTGTCAGTCTGGTGTCAGCCTCGCTAGTGACGGTGTCAGTCTGGTGTCAGCCTCTCCTCGTGACGGTGTCAGTCTGGTGTCAGCCTCGCTAGTGACGGTTTCAGTCTGGTGTCAGCCTCTCCTCGTGACGGTGTCAGTCTGGTGTCAGCCTCTCCTCGTGACGTTGTCAGTCTGGTGTCAGCCTCTCTAGTGACGGGGTCGGTCTGGTGTCAGCCTCGCTAGTGACGGGGTCGGTCTGGTGTCAGCCTCGCTAGTGACGGGGTCGGTCTGGTGTCAGCCTCGCCTCGTGACGGTGTCGGTCTGGTGTCAGCATCGCCTCGTGACGGTGTCGGTCTGGTGTCATCCTCGCTAGTGACGGTGTCGGTCTGGTGTCATCCTCGCCTCGTGACGGGGTCGGTCTGGTGTCATCCTCGCTAGTGACGTGTCGGTCTGGTGTCATCCTCGCCTCGTGACGGGGTCGGTCTGGTGTCAGCCTCGCTAGTGACGGAGTCGGTCTGGTGTCAGCCTCTCCTCGTGACGGTGTCGGTCTGGTGTCAGCCTCTCCTCGTGACGGTGTCGGTCTGGTGTCAGCCTCTCCTCGTGACAGGGTCCGTCTGGTGTCAGCCTCGCTAGTGACGGTTTCGGTCTGGTGTCAGCCTCTCCTCGTGACGGTGTCAGTCTGGTGTCAGGCTCGCTAGTGACGGTGTCAGTCTGGTGTCAGCCTCGCTAGTGACGGTGTCAGTCTGGTGTCAGCCTCTCCTCGTGACGGTGTCAGTCTGGTGTCAGCCTCTCCTCGTGACGGTGTCAGTCTGGTGTCAGCCTCGCTAGTGACGGTTTCAGTCTGGTGTCAGCCTCTCCTCGTGACGGGGTCCGTCTGGTGTCAGCCTCTCCTCGTGACGGGGTCGGTCTGGTGTCAGCCTCTCCTCGTGACGGGGTCGGTCTGGTGTCAGCCTCGCTAGTGACGGTTTCAGTCTGGTGTCAGCCTCTCCTCGTGACGGTGTCAGTCTGGTGTCAGCCTCGCTAGTGACGGTGTCAGTCTGGTGTCAGCCTCGCTAGTGACGGTTTCAGTCTGGTGTCAGCCTCTCCTCGTGACGGTGTCAGTCTGGTGTCAGCCTCGCTAGTGACGGGGTCGGTCTGGTGTCAGCCTCTCCTCGTGACGGGGTCGGTCTGGTGTCAGCCTCGCTAGTGACGGTTTCAGTCTGGTGTCAGCCTCTCCTCGTGACGGTGTCAGTCTGGTGTCAGCCTCGCTAGTGACGGTGTCAGTCTGGTGTCAGCCTCGCTAGTGACGGTTTCAGTCTGGTGTCAGCCTCTCCTCGTGACGGTGTCAGTCTGGTGTCAGCCTCGCTAGTGACGGGGTCGGTCTGGTGTCAGCCTCTCCTCGTGACGGGGTCGGTCTGGTGTCAGCCTCTCCTCGTGACAGGGTCCGTCTGGTGTCAGCCTCGCTAGTGACGGTTTCAGTCTGGTGTCAGCCTCTCCTCGTGACGGTGTCCGTCTGGTGTCAGCCTCTCCTCGTGACGGTGTCAGTCTGGTGTCAGCCTCGCTAGTGACGGGGTCGGTCTGGTGTCAGCCTCTCCTCGTGACGGGGTCGGTCTGGTGTCAGCCTCTCCTCGTGACGGTGTCGGTCTGGTGTCAGCCTCTCCTCGTGACGGGGTCCGTCTGGTGTCAGCCTCTCCTCGTGACGGGGTCGGTCTGGTGTCAGCCTCTCCTCGTGACGGGGTCGGTCTGGTGTCAGCCTCGCTAGTGACGGTTTCAGTCTGGTGTCAGCCTCTCCTCGTGACGGTGTCAGTCTGGTGTCAGCCTCGCTAGTGACGGTGTCAGTCTGGTGTCAGCCTCGCTAGTGACGGTTTCAGTCTGGTGTCAGCCTCTCCTCGTGACGGTGTCAGTCTGGTGTCAGCCTCGCTAGTGACAGTTTCAGTCTGGTGTCAGCCTCTCCTCGTGACGGTGTCAGTCTGGTGTCAGCCTCTCCTCGTGACGGTGTCAGTCTGGTGTCAGCCTCGCTAGTGACGGTTTCAGTCTGGTGTCAGCCTCTCCTCGTGACGGTGTCCGTCTGGTGTCAGCCTCGCTAGTGACGGGGTCGGTCTGGTGTCAGCCTCTCCTCGTGACGGGGTCGGTCTGGTGTCAGCCTCTCCTCGTGACGGTATCAGTCTGGTGTCAGCCTCGCTAGTGACGGTGTCAGTCTGGTGTCAGCCTCGCTAGTGACGGTTTCAGTCTGGTGTCAGCCTCTCCTCGTGACGGTGTCAGTCTGGTGTCAGCCTCGCTAGTGACGGTTTCAGTCTGGTGTCAGCCTCTCCTCGTGACGGTGTCAGTCTGGTGTCAGCCTCGCTAGTGACGGGGTCTGTCTGGTGTCAGCCTCTCCTCGTGACGGTGTCGGTCTGGTGTCAGCCTCTCCTCGTGACGGGGTCGGTCTGGTGTCAGCCTCTCCTCATGACGGGGTCCATCTGGTGTCAGCCTCTCCTCGTGACGGGGTCGGTCTGGTGTCAGCCTCTCCTCGTGACGGGGTCGGTCTGGTGTAAGCCTCGCTAGTGACGGTTTCAGTCTGGTGTCAGCCTCTCCTCGTGACGGTGTCAGTCTGGTGTCAGCCTCGCTAGTGACGGTTTCAGTCTGGTGTCAGCCTCTCCTCGTGACGGTGTCAGTCTGGTGTCAGCCTCGCTAGTGACGGGGTCGGTCTGGTGTCAGCCTCTCCTCGTGACGGGGTCGGTCTGGTGTCAGCCTCTCCTCGTGACGGTGTCCGTCTGGTGTCAGCCTCGCTAGTGACGGGGTCGGTCTGGTGTCAGCCTCGCTAGTGACGGTTTCGGTCTGGTGTCAGCCTCTCCTCGTGACGGTGTCAGTCTGGTGTCATCCTCGCTAGTGACGGTGTCGGTCTGGTGTCATCCTCGCCTCGTGACGGGGTCGGTCTGGTGTCAGCCTCGCTAGTGACGGAGTCGGTCTGGTGTCAGCCTCTCCTCGTGACGGTGTCGGTCTGGTGTCAGCCTCTCCTCGTGACGGTGTCGGTCTGGTGTCATCCTCGCTAGTGACGGTGTCGGTCTGGTGTCATCCTCGCCTCGTGACGGGGTCGGTCTGGTGTCAGCCTCGCTAGTGACGGTTTCAGTCTGGTGTCAGCCTCTCCTCGTGACGGTGTCAGTCTGGTGTCAGCCTCGCTAGTGACGGGGTCGGTCTGGTGTCAGCCTCTCCTCGTGACGGGGTCGGTCTGGTGTCAGCCTCTCCTCGTGACGGTGTCCGTCTGGTGTCAGCCTCGCTAGTGACGGGGTCGGTCTGGTGTCAGCCTCGCTAGTGACGGTTTCGGTCTGGTGTCAGCCTCTCCTCGTGACGGTGTCAGTCTGGTGTCATCCTCGCTAGTGACGGTGTCGGTCTGGTGTCATCCTCGCCTCGTGACGGGGTCGGTCTGGTGTCAGCCTCGCTAGTGACGGAGTCGGTCTGGTGTCAGCCTCTCCTCGTGACGGTGTCGGTCTGGTGTCAGCCTCTCCTCGTGACGGTGTCGGTCTGGTGTCAGCCTCTCCTCGTGACAGGGTCCGTCTGGTGTCAGCCTCGCTAGTGACGGTTTCGGTCTGGTGTCAGCCTCTCCTCGTGACGGTGTCAGTCTGGTGTCAGCCTCTCCTCGTGACGGTGTCAGTCTGGTGTCAGCCTCGCTAGTGACGGTTTCAGTCTGGTGTCAGCCTCTCCTCGTGACGGTGTCAGTCTGGTGTCAGCCTCTCCTCGTGACGGTGTCAGTCTGGTGTCAGCCTCGCTAGTGACGGTTTCAGTCTGGTGTCAGCCTCTCCTCGTGACGGTGTCAGTCTGGTGTCAGCCTCTCCTCGTGACGGTGTCAGTCTGGTGTCAGCCTCGCTAGTGACGGTTTCAGTCTGGTGTCAGCCTCTCCTCGTGACGGTGTCAGTCTGGTGTCAGCCTCTCCTCGTGACGGGGTCAGTCTGGTGTCAGCCTCTCCTCGTGACGGTGTCAGTCTGGTGTCAGCCTCGCTAGTGACGGTTTCAGTCTGGTGTCAGCCTCTCCTCGTGACGGTGTCCGTCTGGTGTCAGCCTCGCTAGTGACGGGGTCGGTCTGGTGTCAGCCTCGCCTCGTGACGGTGTCAGTCTGGTGTCAGCCTCGCTAGTGACGGTTTCAGTCTGGTGTCAGCCTCTCCTCGTGACGGTGTCCGTCTGGTGTCAGCCTCTCCTCGTGACGGGGTCGGTCTGGTGTCAGCCTCTCCTCGTGACGGGGTCGGTCTGGTGTCAGCCTCTCCTCGTGACGGGGTCGGTCTGGTGTCAGCCTCGCTAGTGACGGTTTCAGTCTGGTGTCAGCCTCTCCTCGTGACGGTGTCAGTCTGGTGTCAGCCTCGCTAGTGACGGTGTCAGTCTGGTGTCAGCCTCGCTAGTGACGGTTTCAGTCTGGTGTCAGCCTCTCCTCGTGACGGTGTCAGTCTGGTGTCAGCCTCACTAGTGACGGGGTCGGTCTGGTGTCAGCCTCTCCTCGTGACGGGGTCGGTCTGGTGTCAGCCTCTCCTCGTGACGGTGTCGGTCTGGTGTCAGCCTCTCCTCGTGACGGGGTCCGTCTGGTGTCAGCCTCTCCTCGTGACGGGGTCGGTCTGGTGTCAGCCTCTCCTCGTGACGGGGTCGGTCTGGTGTCAGCCTCGCTAGTGACGGTTTCAGTCTGGTGTCAGCCTCTCCTCGTGACGGTGTCAGTCTGGTGTCAGCCTCGCTAGTGACGGTGTCAGTCTGGTGTCAGCCTCGCTAGTGACGGTTTCAGTCTGGTGTCAGCCTCTCCTCGTGACGGTGTCAGTCTGGTGTCAGCCTCGCTAGTGACGGTTTCAGTCTGGTGTCAGCCTCTCCTCGTGACGGTTTCAGTCTGGTGTCAGCCTCTCCTCGTGACGGTGTCAGTCTGGTGTCAGCCTCTCCTCGTGACGGTGTCAGTCTGGTGTCAGCCTCGCTAGTGACGGTTTCAGTCTGGTGTCAGCCTCTCCTCGTGACGGTGTCCGTCTGGTGTCAGCCTCGCTAGTGACGGGGTCGGTCTGGTGTCAGCCTCGCTAGTGACGGGGTCGGTCTGGTGTCAGCCTCGCCTCGTGACGGTGTCGGTCTGGTGTCAGCCTCGCCTCGTGACGGTGT
Organism: Staurois parvus; assembly: GCF_062004578.1. Taxonomy (NCBI): domain Eukaryota; kingdom Metazoa; phylum Chordata; class Amphibia; order Anura; family Ranidae; genus Staurois; species Staurois parvus. The sequence goes on from NW_028320437.1 coordinate 556,405, forward strand.
CGGTCTGGTGTCATCCTCGCTAGTGACGGTGTCGGTCTGGTGTCATCCTCGCCTCGTGACGGGGTCGGTCTGGTGTCAGCCTCGCTAGTGACGGAGTCGGTCTGGTGTCAGCCTCTCCTCGTGACGGTGTCGGTCTGGTGTCAGCCTCTCCTCGTGACGGTGTCGGTCTGGTGTCAGCCTCTCCTCGTGACAGGGTCCGTCTGGTGTCAGCCTCGCTAGTGACGGTTTCGGTCTGGTGTCAGCCTCTCCTCGTGACGGTGTCAGTCTGGTGTCAGCCTCGCTAGTGACGGTGTCAGTCTGGTGTCAGCCTCGCTAGTGACGGTGTCAGTCTGGTGTCAGCCTCTCCTCGTGACGGTGTCAGTCTGGTGTCAGCCTCTCCTCGTGACGGTGTCAGTCTGGTGTCAGCCTCGCTAGTGACGGTTTCAGTCTGGTGTCAGCCTCTCCTCGTGACGGTGTCCGTCTGGTGTCAGCCTCTCCTCGTGACGGTGTCAGTCTGGTGTCAGCCTCGCTAGTGACGGGGTCGGTCTGGTGTCAGCCTCTCCTCGTGACGGGGTCGGTCTGGTGTCAGCCTCTCCTCGTGACGGGGTCGGTCTGGTGTCAGCCTCTCCTCGTGACGGGGTCGGTCTGGTGTCAGCCTCGCTAGTGACGGTTTCAGTCTGGTGTCAGCCTCTCCTCGTGACGGTGTCAGTCTGGTGTCAGCCTCGCTAGTGACGGTGTCAGTCTGGTGTCAGCCTCGCTAGTGACGGTTTCAGTCTGGTGTCAGCCTCTCCTCGTGACGGTGTCAGTCTGGTGTCAGCCTCGCTAGTGACGGGGTCGGTCTGGTGTCAGCCTCTCCTCGTGACGGGGTCGGTCTGGTGTCAGCCTCTCCTCGTGACGGTGTCAGTCTGGTGTCAGCCTCGCTAGTGACTGTTTCAGTCTGGTGTCAGCCTCTCCTCGTGACGGTGTCCGTCTGGTGTCAGCCTCGCTAGTGACGGGGTCGGTCTGGTGTCAGCCTCGCCTCGTGACGGTGTCGGTCTGGTGTCAGCCTCGCCTCGTGACGGTGTCGGTCTGGTGTCATCCTCGCTAGTGACGGTGTCGGTCTGGTGTCATCCTCGCCTCGTGACGGTGTCGGTCTGGTGTCATCCTCGCTAGTGACGGTGTCGGTCTGGTGTCAGCCTCGCCTCGTGACGGTGTCGGTCTGGTGTCATCCTCGCTAGTGACGGGGTCGGTCTGGTGTCAGCCTCGCTAGTGACGGAGTCGGTCTGGTGTCAGCCTCTCCTCGTGACGGTGTCGGTCTGGTGTCAGCCTCTCCTCGTGACGGTGTCAGTCTGGTGTCAGCCTCTCCTCGTGACAGGGTCCGTCTGGTGTCAGCCTCGCTAGTGACGGTTTCGGTCTGGTGTCAGCCTCGCTAGTGACGGTGTCAGTCTGGTGTCAGCCTCTCCTCGTGACGGTGTCAGTCTGGTGTCAGCCTCTCCTCGTGACGGTGTCAGTCTGGTGTCAGCCTCGCTAGTGACGGTTTCAGTCTGGTGTCAGCCTCTCCTCGTGACGGTGTCCGTCTGGTGTCAGCCTCTCCTCGTGACGGTGTCAGTCTGGTGTCAGCCTCGCTAGTGACGGGGTCGGTCTGGTGTCAGCCTCGCTAGTGACGGTTTCAGTCTGGTGTCAGCCTCTCCTCGTGACGGTGTCAGTCTGGTGTCAGCCTCGCTAGTGACGGTTTCAGTCTGGTGTCAGCCTCTCCTCGTGACGGTGTCAGTCTGGTGTCAGCCTCTCCTCGTGACGGTGTCAGTCTGGTGTCAGCCTCGCTAGTGACGGGGTCTGTCTGGTGTCAGCCTCTCCTCGTGACGGTGTCGGTCTGGTGTCAGCCTCTCCTCGTGACGGGGTCGGTCTGGTGTCAGCCTCTCCTCATGACGGGGTCCGTCTGGTGTCAGCCTCTCCTCGTGACGGGGTCGGTCTGGTGTCAGCCTCTCCTCGTGACGGGGTCGGTCTGGTGTAAGCCTCGCTAGTGACGGTTTCAGTCTGGTGTCAGCCTCTCCTCGTGACGGTGTCAGTCTGGTGTCAGCCTCACTAGTGACGGTTTCAGTCTGGTGTCAGCCTCTCCTCGTGACGGTGTCAGTCTGGTGTCAGCCTCGCTAGTGACGGGGTCGGTCTGGTGTCAGCCTCTCCTCGTGACGGTGTCAGTCTGGTGTCAGCCTCGCTAGTGACGGTTTCAGTCTGGTGTCAGCCTCTCCTCGTGACGGTGTCCGTCTGGTGTCAGCCTCGCTAGTGACGGGGTCGGTCTGGTGTCAGCCTCGCCTCGTGACGGTGTCGGTCTGGTGTCAGCCTCGCCTCGTGACGGTGTCGGTCTGGTGTCATCCTCGCTAGTGACGGTGTCGGTCTGGTGTCATCCTCGCCTCGTGACGGGGTCGGTCTGGTGTCAGCCTCGCTAGTGACGGAGTCAGTCTGGTGTCAGCCTCTCCTCGTGACGGTGTCGGTCTGGTGTCAGCCTCTCCTCGTGACGGTGTCGGTCTGGTGTCAGCCTCTCCTCGTGACAGGGTCCGTCTGGTGTCAGCCTCGCTAGTGACGGTTTCGGTCTGGTGTCAGCCTCTCCTCGTGACGGTGTCAGTCTGGTGTCAGCCTCGCTAGTGACGGTTTCAGTCTGGTGTCAGCCTCTCCTCCTGACGGTGTCCGTCTGGTGTCAGCCTCTCCTCGTGACGGTGTCAGTCTGGTGTCAGCCTCGCTAGTGACGGGGTCGGTCTGGTGTCAGCCTCTCCTCGTGACGGGGTCGGTCTGGTGTCAGCCTCTCCTCGTGACGGTGTCGGTCTGGTGTCAGCCTCTCCTCGTGACGGGGTCCGTCTGGTGTCAGCCTCTCCTCGTGACGGTGTCAGTCTGGTGTCAGCCTCTCCTCGTGACGGTGTCAGTCTGGTGTCAGCCTCTCCTCGTGACGGTGTCAGTCTGGTGTCAGCATCGCTAGTGACGGTGTCAGTCTGGTGTCAGCCTCTCCTCGTGACGGTGTCAGTCTGGTGTCAGCCTCGCTAGTGACGGTTTCAGTCTGGTGTCAGCCTCTCCTCGTGACGGTGTCCGTCTGGTGTCAGCCTCGCTAGTGACGGGGTCGGTCTGGTGTCAGCCTCGCTAGTGACGGGGTCGGTCTGGTGTCAGCCTCGTCTCGTGACGGTGTCGGTCTGGTGTCAGCCTCTCCTCGTGACGGGGTCGGTCTGGTGTCAGCCTCTCCTCGTGACGGGGTCGGTCTGGTGTCAGCCTCTCCTCGTGACGGGGTCGGTCTGGTGTCAGCCTCGCTAGTGACGGTTTCAGTCTGGTGTCAGCCTCTCCTCGTGACGGTGTCAGTCTGGTGTCAGCCTCGCTAGTGACGGTGTCAGTCTGGTGTCAGCCTCGCTAGTGACGGTTTCAGTCTGGTGTCAGCCTCTCCTCGTGACGGTGTCAGTCTGGTGTCAGCCTCACTAGTGACGGGGTCGGTCTGGTGTCAGCCTCTCCTCGTGACGGGGTCGGTCTGGTGTCAGCCTCTCCTCGTGACGGTGTCGGTCTGGTGTCAGCCTCTCCTCGTGACGGTGTCGGTCTGGTGTCAGCCTCTCCTCGTGGCGGTGTCGGTCTGGTGTCAGCCTCGCTAGTGACGGTGTCAGTCTGGTGTCAGCCTCGCTAGTGACGGTGTCAGTCTGGTGTCAGCCTCTCCTCGTGACGGTGTCAGTCTGGTGTCAGCCTCTCCTCGTGACGGTGTCAGTCTGGTGTCAGCCTCGCTAGTGACGGTTTCAGTCTGGTGTCAGCCTCTCCTCGTGACGGTGTCAGTCTGGTGTCAGCCTCTCCTCGTGACGGTGTCAGTCTGGTGTCAGCCTCGCTAGTGACGGTTTCAGTCTGGTGTCAGCCTCTCCTCGTGACGGTGTCAGTCTGGTGTCAGCCTCTCCTCGTGACGGTGTCAGTCTGGTGTCAGCCTCGCTAGTGACGGTTTCAGTCTGGTGTCAGCCTCTCCTCGTGACGGTGTCAGTCTGGTGTCAGCCTCTCCTCGTGACGGGGTCCGTCTGGTGTCAGCCTCTCCTCGTGACGGTGTCAGTATGGTGTCAGCCGCGCTAGTGACGGTTTCAGTCTGGTGTCAGCCTCTCCTCGTGACGGTGTCCGTCTGGTGTCAGCCTCGCTAGTGACGGGGTCGGTCTGGTGTCAGCCTCGCCTCGTGATGGTGTCAGTCTGGTGTCAGCCTCACTAGTGACGGTTTCAGTCTGGTGTCAGCCTCTCCTCGTGACGGTGTCCGTCTGGTGTCAGCCTCTCCTCGTGACGGGGTCGGTCTAGTGTCAGCCTCTCCTCGTGACGGGGTCGGTCTGGTGTCAGCCTCTCCTCGTGACGGGGTCGGTCTGGTGTCAGCCTCGCTAGTGACGGTTTCAGTCTGGTGTCAGCCTCTCCTCGTGACGGTGTCAGTCTGGTGTCAGCCTCGCTAGTGACGGTGTCAGTCTGGTGTCAGCCTCGCTAGTGACGGTTTCAGTCTGGTGTCAGCCTCTCCTCGTGACGGTGTCAGTCTGGTGTCAGCCTCACTAGTGACGGGGTCAGTCTGGTGTCAGCCTCGATAGTGACGGTTTCAGTCTGGTGTCAGCCTCTCCTCGTGACGGTGTCCGTCTGGTGTCAGCCTCTCCTCGTGACGGGGTCGGTCTGGTGTCAGCCTCTCCTCGTGACGGGGTCGGTCTGGTGTCAGCCTCTCCTCGTGACGGGGTCGGTCTGGTGTCAGCCTCGCTAGTGACGGTTTCAGTCTGGTGTCAGCCTCTCCTCGTGACGGTGTCAGTCTGGTGTCAGCCTCGCTAGTGACGGTGTCAGTCTGGTGTCAGCCTCGCTAGTGACGGTTTCAGTCTGGTGTCAGCCTCTCCTCGTGACGGTGTCAGTCTGGTGTCAGCCTCACTAGTGACGGGGTCGGTCTGGTGTCAGCCTCTCCTCGTGACGGGGTCGGTCTGGTGTCAGCCTCTCCTCGTGACGGTGTCGGTCTGGTGTCAGCCTCTCCTCGTGACGGTGTCGGTCTGGTGTCAGCCTCGCTAGTGACGGTGTCAGTCTGGTGTCAGCCTCGCTAGTGACGGTGTCAGTCTGGTGTCAGCCTCTCCTCGTGACGGTGTCAGTCTGGTGTCAGCCTCTCCTCGTGACGGTGTCAGTCTGGTGTCAGCCTCGCTAGTGACGGTTTCAGTCTGGTGTCAGCCTCTCCTCGTGACGGTGTCAGTCTGGTGTCAGCCTCTCCTCGTGACGGTGTCAGTCTGGTGTCAGCCTCGCTAGTGATGGTTTCAGTCTGGTGTCAGCCTCTCCTCGTGACGGTGTCAGTCTGGTGTCAGCCTCTCCTCGTGACGGTGTCAGTCTGGTGTCAGCCTCGCTAGTGACGGTTTCAGTCTGGTGTCAGCCTCTCCTCGTGACGGTGTCAGTCTGGTGTCAGCCTCTCCTCGTGACGGGGTCAGTCTGGTGTCAGCCTCTCCTCGTGACGGTGTCAGTCTGGTGTCAGCCTCGCTAGTGACGGTTTCAGTCTGGTGTCAGCCTCTCCTCGTGACGGTGTCCGTCTGGTGTCAGCCTCGCTAGTGACGGGGTCGGTCTGGTGTCAGCCTCGCCTCGTGACGGTGTCAGTCTGGTGTCAGCCTCACTAGTGACGGTTTCAGTCTGGTGTCAGCCTCTCCTCGTGACGGTGTCCGTCTGGTGTCAGCCTCTCCTCGTGACGGGGTCGGTCTGGTGTCAGCCTCTCCTCGTGACGGGGTCGGTCTGGTGTCAGCCTCTCCTCGTGACGGGGTCGGTCTGGTGTCAGCCTCGCTAGTGACGGTTTCAGTCTGGTGTCAGCCTCTCCTCGTGACGGTGTCAGTCTGGTGTCAGCCTCGCTAGTGACGGTGTCAGTCTGGTGTCAGCCTCGCTAGTGACGGTTTCAGTCTGGTGTCAGCCTCTCCTCGTGAAGGTGTCAGTCTGGTGTCAGCCTCACTAGTGACGGGGTTAGTCTGGTGTCAGCCTCGCTAGTGACGGTTTCAGTCTGGTGTCAGCCTCTCCTCGTGACGGTGTCCGTCTGGTGTCAGCCTCTCCTCGTGACGGGGTCGGTCTGGTGTCAGCCTCTCCTCGTGACGGGGTCGGTCTGGTGTCAGCCTCTCCTCGTGACGGGGTCGGTCTGGTGTCAGCCTCGCTAGTGACGGTTTCAGTCTGGTGTCAGCCTCTCCTCGTGACGGTGTCAGTCTGGTGTCAGCCTCGCTAGTGACGGTGTCAGTCTGGTGTCAGCCTCGCTAGTGACGGTTTCAGTCTGGTGTCAGCCTCACTAGTGACGGGGTCGGTCTGGTGTCAGCCTCTCCTCGTGACGGGGTCGGTCTGGTGTCAGCCTCTCCTCGTGACGGTGTCGGTCTGGTGTCAGCCTTTCCTCGTGACGGGGTCCGTCTGGTGTCAGCCTCTCCTCGTGACGGGGTCGGTCTGGTGTCAGCCTCGCTAGTGACGGTTTCAGTCTGGTGTCAGCCTCTCCTCGTGACGGTGTCAGTCTGGTGTCAGCCTCGCTAGTGACGGTGTCAGTCTGGTGTCAGCCTCGCTAGTGACGGTTTCAGTCTGGTGTCAGCCTCTCCTCGTGACGGTGTCAGTCTGGTGTCAGCCTCGCTAGTGACGGTTTCAGTCTGGTGTCAGCCTCTCCTCGTGACGGTTTCAGTCTGGTGTCAGCCTCTCCTCGTGACGGTGTCAGTCTGGTGTCAGCCTCTCCTCGTGACGGTGTCAGTCTGGTGTCAGCCTCGCTAGTGACGGTTTCAGTCTGGTGTCAGCCTCTCCTCGTGACGGTGTCCGTCTGGTGTCAGCCTCGCTAGTGACGGGGTCGGTCTGGTGTCAGCCTCGCTAGTGACGGGGTCGGTCTGGTGTCAGCCTCGCCTCGTGACGGTGTCGGTCTGGTGTCATCCTCGCTAGTGACGGTGTCGGTCTGGTGTCATCCTCGCTAGTGACGGTGTCGGTCTGGTGTCAGCCTCGCCTCGTGACGGTGTCGGTCTGGTGTCATCCTCGCTAGTGACGGGGTCGGTCTGGTGTCAGCCTCGCTAGTGACGGAGTCGGTCTGGTGTCAGCCTCTCCTCGTGACGGTGTCGGTCTGGTGTCAGCCTCTCCTCGTGACGGTGTCGGTCTGGTGTCAGCCTCTCCTCGTGACAGGGTCCGTCTGGTGTCAGCCTCGCTAGTGACGGTTTCGGTCTGGTGTCAGCCTCTCCTCGTGACGGTGTCGGTCTGGTGTCAGCCTCTCCTCGTGACAGGGTCCGTCTGGTGTCAGCCTCGCTAGTGACGGTTTCGGTCTGGTGTCAGCCTCTCCTCGTGACGGTGTCAGTCTGGTGTCAGCCTCGCTAGTGACGGTGTCAGTCTGGTGTCAGCCTCGCTAGTGACGGTGTCAGTCTGGTGTCAGCCTCTCCTCGTGACGGTGTCAGTCTGGTGTCAGCCTCTCCTCGTGACGGTGTCAGTCTGGTGTCAGCCTCGCTAGTGACGGTTTCAGTCTGGTGTCAGCCTCTCCTCGTGACGGTGTCCGTCTGGTGTCAGCCTCGCTAGTGACGGGGTCGGTCTGGTGTCAGCCTCTCCTCGTGACGGTGTCAGTCTGGTGTCAGCCTCGCTAGTGACGGTTTCAGTCTGGTGTCAGCCTCTCCTCGTGACGGTGTCCGTCTGGTGTCAGCCTCTCCTCGTGACGGTGTCAGTCTGGTGTCAGCCTCGCTAGTGACGGGGTCGGTCTGGTGTCAGCCTTTCCTCGTGACGGGGCCGGTCTGGTGTCAGCCTCTCCTCGTGACGGTGTCAGTCTGGTGTCAGCCTCTCCTCGTGACGGTGTCCGTCTGGTGTCAGCCTCGCTAGTGACGGGGTCGGTCTGGTGTCAGCCTCGCTAGTGACGGGGTCGGTCTGGTGTCAGCCTCGCCTCGTGACGGTGTCGGTCTGGTGTCAGCCTCGCCTCGTGACGGTGTCAGTCTGGTGTCAGCCTCGCTAGTGACGGTTTCAGTCTGGTGTCAGCCTCTCCTCGTGACGGTGTCCGTCTGGTGTCAGCCTCTCCTCGTGACGGTGTCAGTCTGGTGTCAGCCTCGCTAGTGCCGGGGTCGGTCTGGTGTCAGCCTCTCCTCGTGACGGGGTCGGTCTGGTGTCAGCCTCTCCTCGTGACGGTGTCGGTCTGGTGTCAGCCTCTCCTCGTGACGGGGTCCGTCTGGTGTCAGCCTCTCCTCGTGACGGGGTCGGTCTGGTGTCAGCCTCGCTAGTGACGGTTTCAGTCTGGTGTCAGCATCTCCTCGTGACGGTGTCAGTCTGGTGTCAGCCTCGCTAGTGACGGTGTCAGTCTGGTGTCAGCCTCGCTAGTGACGGTTTCAGTCTGGTGTCAGCCTCTCCTCGTGACGGTGTCAGTCTGGTGTCAGCCTCGCTAGTGACGGGGTCGGTCTGGTGTCAGCCTCTCCTCGTGACGGGGTCGGTCTGGTGTCAGCCTCTCCTCGTGACGGTGTCAGTCTGGTGTCAGCCTCGCTAGTGACGGTTTCAGTCTGGTGTCAGCCTCTCCTCGTGACGGTGTCAGTCTGGTGTCAGCCTCTCCTCGTGACGGGGTCGGTCTGGTGTCAGCCTCTCCTCGTGACGGTGTCAGTCTGGTGTCAGCCTCGCTAGTGACGGGGTCGGTCTGGTGTCAGCCTCTCCTCGTGACGGTGTCGGTCTGGTGTCAGCCTCTCCTCGTGACGGGGTCCGTCTGGTGTCAGCCTCTCCTCGTGACGGGGTCGGTCTGGTGTCAGCCTCTCCTCGTGACGGGGTCAGTCTGGTGTCAGCCTCGCTAGTGACGGTTTCAGTCTGGTGTCAGCCTCTCCTCGTGACGGTGTCAGTCTGGTGTCAGCCTCGCTAGTGACGGTGTCAGTCTGGTGTCAGCCTCGCTAGTGACGGTTTCAGTCTGGTGTCAGCCTCTCCTCGTGACGGTGTCAGTCTGGTGTCAGCCTCGCTAGTGACGGTTTCAGTCTGGTGTCAGCCTCTCCTCGTGACGGTTTCAGTCTGGTGTCAGCCTCTCCTCGTGACGGTGTCAGTCTGGTGTCAGCCTCTCCTCGTGACGGTGTCAGTCTGGTGTCAGCCTCGCTAGTGACGGTTTCAGTCTGGTGTCAGCCTCTCCTCGTGACGGTGTCCGTCTGGTGTCAGCCTCGCTAGTGACGGGGTCGGTCTGGTGTCAGCCTCGCTAGTGACGGGGTCGGTCTGGTGTCAGCCTCGCCTCGTGACGGTGTCGGTCTGGTGTCAGCCTCGCCTCGTGACGGTGTCGGTCTGGTGTCATCCTCGCTAGTGACGGTGTCGGTCTGGTGTCATCCTCGCCTCGTGACGGGGTCGGTCTGGTGTCAGCCTCGCTAGTGACGGAGTCGGTCTGGTGTCAGCCTCGCTAGTGACGGAGTCGGTCTGGTGTCAGCCTCTCCTCGTGACGGTGTCGGTCTGGTGTCAGCCTCTCCTCGTGACGGTGTCGGTCTGGTGTCAGCCTCTCCTCGTGACAGGGTCCGTCTGGTGTCAGCCTCGCTAGTGACGGTTTCGGTCTGGTGTCAGCCTCTCCTCGTGACGGTGTCAGTCTGGTGTCAGCCTCGCTAGTGACGGTGTCAGTCTGGTGTCAGCCTCGCTAGTGACGGTGTCAGTCTGGTGTCAGCCTCTCCTCGTGACGGTGTCAGTCTGGTGTCAGCCTCTCCTCGTGACGGTGTCAGTCTGGTGTCAGCCTCGCTAGTGACGGTTTCAGTCTGGTGTCAGCCTCTCCTCGTGACGGTGTCCGTCTGGTGTCAGCCTCGCTAGTGACGGGGTCGGTCTGGTGTCAGCCTCTCCTCGTGACGGTGTCAGTCTGGTGTCAGCCTCGCTAGTGACGGTTTCAGTCTGGTGTCACCCTCTCCTCGTGACGGTGTCAGTCTGGTGTCAGCCTCTCCTCGTGACGGGGTCGGTCTGGTGTCAGCCTCTCCTCGTGACGGTGTCAGTCTGGTGTCAGCCTCGCTAGTGACGGTTTCAGTCTGGTGTCAGCCTCTCCTCGTGACGGTGTCCGTCTGGTGTCAGCCTCGCTAGTGACGGGGTCGGTCTGGTGTCAGCCTCGCTAGTGACGGGGTCGGTCTGGTGTCAGCCTCGCCTCGTGACGGTGTCGGTCTGGTGTCAGCCTCGCCTCGTGACGGTGTCAGTCTGGTGTCAGCCTCGCTAGTGACGGTTTCAGTCTGGTGTCAGCCTCTCCTCGTGACGGTGTCCGTCTGGTGTCAGCCTCTCCTCGTGACGGTGTCAGTCTGGTGTCAGCCTCGCTAGTGCCGGGGTCGGTCTGGTGTCAGCCTCTCCTCGTGACGGGGTCGGTCTGGTGTCAGCCTCTCCTCGTGACGGTGTCAGTCTGGTGTCAGCCTCTCCTCGTGACGGGGTCCGTCTGGTGTCAGCCTCTCCTCGTGACGGGGTCGGTCTGGTGTCAGCCTCGCTAGTGACGGTTTCAGTCTGGTGTCAGCATCTCCTCGTGACGGTGTCAGTCTGGTGTCAGCCTCGCTAGTGACGGTGTCAGTCTGGTGTCAGCCTCGCTAGTGACGGTTTCAGTCTGGTGTCAGCCTCTCCTCGTGACGGTGTCAGTCTGGTGTCAGCCTCGCTAGTGACGGGGTCGGTCTGGTGTCAGCCTCTCCTCGTGACGGGGTCGGTCTGGTGTCAGCCTCTCCTCGTGACGGTGTCAGTCTGGTGTCAGCCTCGCTAGTGACGGTTTCAGTCTGGTGTCAGCCTCTCCTCGTGACGGTGTCCGTCTGGTTTCAGCCTCGCTAGTGACGGGGTCGGTCTGGTGTCAGCCTCGCCTCGTGACGGTGTCGGTCTGGTGTCAGCCTCGCCTCGTGACGGTGTCGGTCTGGTGTCATCCTCGCTAGTGACGGTGTCGGTCTGGTGTCATCCTCGCCTCGTGACGGGGTCGGTCTGGTGTCAGCCTCGCTAGTGACGGAGTCGGTCTGGTGTCAGCCTCTCCTCGTGACGGTGTCGGTCTGGTGTCAGCCTCTCCTCGTGACGGTGTCGGTCTGGTGTCAGCCTCTCCTCGTGACAGGGTCCGTCTGGTGTCAGCCTCGCTAGTGACGGTTTCGGTCTGGTGTCAGCCTCTCCTCGTGACGGTGTCAGTCTGGTGTCAGCCTCGCTAGTGACGGTGTCAGTCTGGTGTCAGCCTCGATAGTGACGGTGTCAGTCTGGTGTCAGCCTCTCCTCGTGACGGTGTCAGTCTGGTGTCAGCCTCTCCTCGTGACGGTGTCAGTCTGGTGTCAGCCTCGCTAGTGACGGTTTCGGTCTGGTGTCAGCCTCTCCTCGTGACGGTGTCAGTCTGGTGTCAGCCTCGCTAGTGACGGTGTCAGTCTGGTGTCAGCCTCGATAGTGACGGTGTCAGTCTGGTGTCAGCCTCTCCTCGTGACGGGGTCGGTCTGGTGTCAGCCTCGCTAGTGACGGTTTCAGTCTGGTGTCAGCCTCTCCTCGTGACGGTGTCAGTCTGGTGTCAGCCTCGCTAGTCACGGTGTCAGTCTGGTGTCAGCCTCGCTAGTGACGGTTTCAGTCTGGTGTCAGCCTCTCCTCGTGACGGTGTCAGTCTGGTGTCAGCCTCGCTAGTGACGGGGTCGGTCTGGTGTCAGCCTCTCCTCGTGACGGGGTCGGTCTGGTGTCAGCCTCGCTAGTGACGGTTTCAGTCTGGTGTCAGCCTCACCTCGTGACGGTGTCAGTCTGGTGTCAGCCTCTCCTCGTGACGGTGTCAGTCTGGTGTCAGCCTCGCTAGTGACGGTTTCAGTCTGGTGTCAGCCTCTCCTCGTGACGGTGTCCGTCTGGTGTCAGCCTCGCCTCGTGACGGTGTCGGTCTGGTGTCATTCTCGCTAGTGACGGTGTCGGTCTGGTGTCATCCTCGCCTCGTGACGGGGTCGGTCTGGTGTCAGCCTCGCTAGTGACGGAGTCGGTCTGGTGTCAGCCTCTCCTCGTGACGGTGTCGGTCTGGTGTCAGCCTCTCCTCGTGACGGTGTCGGTCTGGTGTCAGCCTCTCCTCGTGACAGGGTCCGTCTGGTGTCAGCCTCGCTAGTGACGGTTTCGGTCTGGTGTCAGCCTCTCCTCGTGACGGTGTCGGTCTTGTGTCAGCCTCTCCTCGTGACAGGGTCCGTCTGGTGTCAGCCTCGCTAGTGACGGTTTCAGTCTGGTGTCAGCCTCTCCTCGTGACGGTGTCAGTCTGGTGTCAGCCTCGCTAGTGACGGTGTCAGTCTGGTGTCAGCCACGCTAGTGAAGGTTTCAGTCTGGTGTCAGCCTCTCCTCGTGACGGTGTCAGTCTGGTGTCAGCCTCGCTAGTGACGGGGTCGGTCTGGTGTCAGCCTCTCCTCGTGACGGGGTCGGTCTGGTGTCAGCCTCTCCTCGTGACGGTGTCAGTCTGGTGTCAGCCTCGCTAGTGACAGTTTCAGTCTGGTGTCAGCCTCTCCTCGTGACGGTGTCGGTCTGGTTTCAGTCTCGCTAGTGACGGGGTCGGTCTGGTGTCAGCCTCGCTAGTGACGGTGTCGGTCTGGTGTCAGCCTCGCCTCGTGACGGTGTCGGTCTGGTGTCAGCCTCGCCTCGTGACGGTGTCGGTCTGGTGTCAGCCTCGCCTCGTGACGGTGTCGGTCTGGTGTCAGCCTCGCTAGTGACGGTTTCAGTCTGGTGTCAGCCTCTCCTTGTGACGGTGTCAGTCTGGTGTCAGCCTCTCCTCGTGACGGTGTCAGTCTGGTGTCAGCCTCGCTAGTGACGGTTTCAGTCTGGTGTCAGCCTCTCCTCGTGACGGTGTCAGTCTGGTGTCAGCCTCTCCTCGTGACGGTGTCAGTCTGGTGTCAGCCTCGCTAGTGACGGTATCAGTCTGGTGTCAGCCTCGCCTCGTGACGGTGTCGGTCTGGTGTCAGCCTCGCTAGTGACGGTGTCGGTCTGGTGTCAGCCTCGCCTCGTGACGGTGTCGGTCTGGTGTCAGCCTCGCCTCGTGACGGTGTCGGTCTGGTGTCAGCCTCTCCTCGTGACGGGGTCGGTCTGGTGTCAGCCTCTCCTCGTGACGGGGGTCGGTCTGGTGTCAACCTCGCTAGTGACGGGGTCGGTCTGGTGTCAGCCTCTCCTCGTGACGGGGGTCGGTCTGGTGTCAACCTCGCTAGTGACGGTGTCAGTCTGGTGTCAGCCTCGCTAGTGATGGTTTCAGTTTGGTGTCAGCCTCTCCTCGTGACGGTGTCGGTCTGGTGTCAGCCTCTCCTCGTGACGGTGTCAGTCTGGTGTCAGCCTCGCTAGTGACGGTTTCAGTCTGGTGTCAGCCTCTCCTCGTGACGGTGTCGGTCTGGTGTCAGTCTCGCTAGTGACGGGGTCGGTCTGGTGTCAGCCTCGCTAGTGACGGTGTCGGTCTGGTGTCAGCCTCGCCTCGTGACGGTGTCGGTCTGGTGTCAGCCTCGCCTCGTGACGGTGTCGGTCTGGTGTCAGCCTCGCCTCGTGACGGTGTCGGTCTGGTGTCAGCCTCGCTAGTGACGGTTTCAGTCTGGTGTCAGCCTCTCCTCGTGACGGTGTCAGTCTGGTGTCAGCCTCGCTAGTGACGGTTTCAGTCTGGTGTCAGCCTCTCCTCGTGACGGTGTCGGTCTGGTGTCAGCCTCTCCTCGTGACGGTGTCAGTCTGGTGTCAGCCTCGCTAGTGACAGTTTCAGTCTGGTGTCAGCCTCTCCTCGTGACGGTGTCGGTCTGGTGTCAGTCTCGCTAGTGACGGGGTCGGTCTGGTGTCAGCCTCGCTAGTGACGGTGTCGGTCTGGTGTCAGCCTCGCCTCGTGACGGTGTCGGTCTGGTGTCAGCCTCGCCTCGTGACGGTGTCGGTCTGGTGTCAGCCTCGCCTCGTGACGGTGTTAGTCTGGTGTCAGCCTCGCTAGTGACGGTTTCAGTCTGGTGTCAGCCTCTCCTCGTGACGGTGTCAGTCTGGTGTCAGCCTCTCCTCGTGACGGTGTCAGTCTGGTGTCAGCCTCTCCTCGTGACGGTGTCAGTCTGGTGTCAGCCTCGCTAGTGACGGTATCAGTCTGGTGTCAGCCTCGCCTCGTGACGGTGTCGGTCTGGTGTCAGCCTCGCTAGTGACGGGGTCGGTCTGGTGTCAGCCTCGCTAGTGACGGGGTCGGTCTGGTGTCAGCCTCGCCTCGTGACGGTGTCGGTCTGGTGTCAGCCTCGCCTCGTGACGGTGTCAGTCTGGTGTCAGCCTCGCCTCGTGACGGTGTCGGTCTGGTGTCATCCTCTCCTCGTGACGGGGTCGGTCTGGTGTCAGCCTCTCCTCGTGACGGGGGTCGGTCTGGTGTCAACCTCGCTAGTGACGGGGTCGGTCTGGTGTCAGCCTCTCCTCGTGACGGGGTCGGTCTGGTGTCAACCTCGCTAGTGACGGTGTCAGTCTGGTGTCAGCCTCGCTAGTGACGGTTTCAGTCTGGTGTCAGCCTCTCCTCGTGACGGTGTCGGTCTGGTGTCAGCCTCTCCTCGTGACGGTGTCAGTCTGGTGTCAGCCTCGCTAGTGACGGTTTCAGTCTGGTGTCAGCCTCTCCTCGTGACGGTGTCGGTCTGGTGTCAGTCTCGCTAGTGACGGGGTCGGTCTGGTGTCAGCCTCGCTAGTGACGGTGTCGGTCTGGTGTCAGCCTCGCCTCGTGACGGTGTCGGTCTGGTGTCAGCCTCGCCTCGTGACGGTGTCGGTCTGGTGTCAGCCTCGCCTCGTGACGGTGTTGGTGTGGTGTCAGCCTCGCTAGTGACGGTTTCAGTCTGGTGTCAGCCTCTCCTCGTGACGGTGTCAGTCTGGTGTCAGCCTCGCTAGTGACGGTTTCAGTCTGGTGTCAGCCTCTCCTCGTGACGGTGTCGGTCTGGTGTCAGCCTCTCCTCGTGACGGTGTCAGTCTGGTGTCAGCCTCGCTAGTGACGGTTTCAGTCTGGTGTCAGCCTCTCCTCGTGACGGTGTCGGTCTGGTGTCAGCCTCGCTAGTGACGGGGTCGGTCTGGTGTCAGCCTCGCTAGTGACGGTGTCGGTCTGGTGTCAGCCTCGCCTCGTGACGGGGTTGGTCTGGTGTCAGCCTCGCCTCGTGACGGTGTCGGTCTGGTGTCAGCCTCGCCTCGTGACGCTGTCGGTCTGGTGTCAGCCTCGCCTCGTGACGGTGTCGGTCTGGTGTCAGCCTCTCCTCGTGACGGTGTCGGTCTGGTGTCATCCTCTCCTCGTGACGGGGTCGGTCTGGTGTCAGCCTCTCCTCGTGACGGGGTCGGTCTGGTGTCAGCCTCGCTAGTGACGGTTTCAGTCTGGTGTCAGCCTCGCCTCGTGACGGTGTCGGTCTGGTGTTATGCTCGCTAGTGACGGTGTCGGTCTGTTGTCATCCTCGCCTCGTGACGGTTTCAGTCTGGTGTCAGCCTCGCCTCGTGACGGTGTCGGTCTGGTGTTATGCTCGCTAGTGACGGTGTCGGTCTGTTGTCATCCTCGCCTCGTGACGGGGTTGATCTGGTGTCAGCCTCTCCTCGTGACGGGGTCAGTCTGGTGTCAGCCTCGCTAGTTACGGTTTCAGTCTGGTGTCAGCCTCTCCTCGTGACGGTGTCGGTCTGGTGTCAGCCTCTCCTCGTGACGGTGTCAGTTTGGTGTCAGCCTCGCTAGTGACGGTTTCAGTCTGGTGTCAGCCTCTCCTCGTGACGGTGTCGGACTGGTGTCAGCCTCGCTAGTGACGGGGTCGGTCTGGTGTCAGCCTCGCTAGTGACGGTGTCGGTCTGGTGTCAGCCTCGCCTCGTGACGGGGTCGGTCTGGTGTCAGCCTCGCCTCGTGACGGTGTCGGTCTGGTGTCAGCCTCGCCTCGTGACGGTGTCGGTCTGGTGTCAGCCTCGCCTCGTGACGGTGTCGGTCTGGTGTCAGCCTCTCCTCGTGACGGTGTCGGTCTGGTGTCATCCTCTCCTCGTGACGGGGTCGGTCTGGTGTTATGCTCGCTAGTGACGGTGTCGGTCTGTTGTCATCCTCGCCTCGTGACGGGGTCGGTCTGGTGTCAGCCTCTCCTCGTGACGGTGTCGGTCTGGTGTCAGCCTCTCCTCGTGACGGGGTCGGTCTGGTGTCAGCCTCTCCTCGTGACGGGGGTCGGTCTGGTGTCAGCCTCGCTAGTGACGGTTTCGGTCTGGTGTCAGCCTCTCCTCGTGACGGTGTCGTTCTGGTGTCAGCCTCGCTAGTGACGGTGTCAGTCTGGTGTCAGCCTCGCTAGTGACGGTTTCAGTCTGGTGTCAGCCTCTCCTCGTGACGGTGTCAGTCTGGTGTCAGCCTCTCCTCGTGACGGTGTCAGTCTGGTGTCAGCCTCGCTAGTGACGGTTTCAGTCTGGTGTCAGCCTCTCCTCGTGACGGTGTCAGTCTGGTGTCAGCCTCGCTAGTGACGGTTTCAGTCTGGTGTCAGCCTCTCCTCGTGACGGTGTCGGTCTGGTGTCAGCCTCGCTAGTGACGGTGTCGGTCTGGTGTCAGCCTCGCCTCGTGACGGGGTTGGTCTGGTGTCAGCCTCGCCTCGTGACGGTGTCGGTCTGGTGTCAGCCTCGCCTCGTGACGCTGTCGGTCTGGTGTCAGCCTCGCCTCGTGACGGTGTCGGTCTGGTGTCAGCCTCTCCTCGTGACGGTGTCGGTCTGGTGTCATCCTCTCCTCGTGACGGGGTCGGTCTGGTGTCAGCCTCTCCTCGTGACGGGGTCGGTCTGGTGTCAGCCTCGCTAGTGACGGTTTCAGTCTGGTGTCAGCCTCGCCTCGTGACGGTGTCGGTCTGGTGTTATGCTCGCTAGTGACGGTGTCGGTCTGTTGTCATCCTCGCCTCGTGACGGTTTCAGTCTGGTGTCAGCCTCGCCTCGTGACGGTGTCGGTCTGGTGTTATGCTCGCTAGTGACGGTGTCGGTCTGTTGTCATCCTCGCCTCGTGACGGGGTTGATCTGGTGTCAGCCTCTCCTCGTGACGGGGTCAGTCTGGTGTCAGCCTCGCTAGTTACGGTTTCAGTCTGGTGTCAGCCTCTCCTCGTGACGGTGTCGGTCTGGTGTCAGCCTCTCCTCGTGACGGTGTCAGTTTGGTGTCAGCCTCGCTAGTGACGGTTTCAGTCTGGTGTCAGCCTCTCCTCGTGACGGTGTCGGACTGGTGTCAGCCTCGCTAGTGACGGGGTCGGTCTGGTGTCAGCCTCGCTAGTGACGGTGTCGGTCTGGTGTCAGCCTCGCCTCGTGACGGGGTCGGTCTGGTGTCAGCCTCGCCTCGTGACGGTGTCGGTCTGGTGTCAGCCTCGCCTCGTGACGGTGTCGGTCTGGTGTCAGCCTCGCCTCGTGACGGTGTCGGTCTGGTGTCAGCCTCTCCTCGTGACGGTGTCGGTCTGGTGTCATCCTCTCCTCGTGACGGGGTCGGTCTGGTGTTATGCTCGCTAGTGACGGTGTCGGTCTGTTGTCATCCTCGCCTCGTGACGGGGTCGGTCTGGTGTCAGCCTCTCCTCGTGACGGTGTCGGTCTGGTGTCAGCCTCTCCTCGTGACGGGGTCGGTCTGGTGTCAGCCTCTCCTCGTGACGGGGGTCGGTCTGGTGTCAGCCTCGCTAGTGACGGTTTCGGTCTGGTGTCAGCCTCTCCTCGTGACGGTGTCGTTCTGGTGTCAGCCTCGCTAGTGACGGTGTCAGTCTGGTGTCAGCCTCGCTAGTGACGGTTTCAGTCTGGTGTCAGCCTCTCCTCGTGACGGTGTCAGTCTGGTGTCAGCCTCTCCTCGTGACGGTGTCAGTCTGGTGTCAGCCTCGCTAGTGACGGTTTCAGTCTGGTGTCAGCCTCTCCTCGTGACGGTGTCAGTCTGGTGTCAGCCTCGCTAGTGACGGTTTCAGTCTGGTGTCAGCCTCTCCTCGTGACGGTGTCGGTCTGGTGTCAGCCTCTCCTCGTGACGGTGTCAGTCTGGTGTCAGCCTCGCTAGTGACGGTTTCAGTCTGGTGTCAGCCTCTCCTCGTGACGGTGTCGGTCTGGTGTCAGCCTCGCTAGTGACGGGGTCGGTCTGGTGTCAGCCTCGCTAGTGACGGTGTCGGTCTGGTGTCAGCCTCGCCTCGTGACGGGGTTGGTCTGGTGTCAGCCTCGCCTCGTGACGGTGTCGGTCTGGTGTCAGCCTCGCCTCGTGACGGTGTCGGTCTGGTGTCAGCCTCGCCTCGTGACGGTGTCGGTCTGGTGTCAGCCTCGCCTCGTGACGGTGTCGGTCTGGTGTCAGCCTCGCTAGTGACGGTTTCAGTCTGGTGTCAGCCTCTCCTCGTGACGGTGTCAGTCTGGTGTCAGCCTCTCCTCGTGACGGTGTCAGTCTGGTGTCAGCCTCGCTAGTGACGGTTTCAGTCTGGTGTCAGCCTCTCCTCGTGACGGTGTCAGTCTGGTGTCAGCCTCTCCTCGTGACGGTGTCAGTCTGGTGTCAGCCTCGCTAGTGACGGTATCAGTCTGGTGTCAGCCTCGCCTCGTGACGGTGTCGGTCTGGTGTCAGCCTCGCTAGTGACGGTGTCGGTCTGGTGTCAGCCTCGCCTCGTGACGGTGTCGGTCTGGTGTCAGCCTCGCCTCGTGACGGTGTCGGTCTGGTGTCAGCCTCTCCTCGTGACGGGGTCGGTCTGGTGTCAGCCTCTCCTCGTGACGGGGGTCGGTCTGGTGTCAACCTCGCTAGTGACGGGGTCGGTCTGGTGTCAGCCTCTCCTCGTGACGGGGGTCGGTCTGGTGTCAACCTCGCTAGTGACGGTGTCAGTCTGGTGTCAGCCTCGCTAGTGATGGTTTCAGTTTGGTGTCAGCCTCTCCTCGTGACCATGTCGGTCTGGTGTCAGCCTCTCCTCGTGACGGTGTCAGTCTGGTGTCAGCCTCGCTAGTGACGGTTTCAGTCTGGTGTCAGCCTCTCCTCGTGACGGTGTCGGTCTGGTGTCAGTCTCGCTAGTGACGGGGTCGGTCTGGTGTCAGCCTCGCTAGTGACGGTGTCGGTCTGGTGTCAGCCTCGCCTCGTGACGGTGTCGGTCTGGTGTCAGCCTCGCCTCGTGACGGTGTCGGTCTGGTGTCAGCCTCGCCTCGTGACGGTGTCGGTCTGGTGTCAGCCTCGCTAGTGACGGTTTCAGTCTGGTGTCAGCCTCTCCTCGTGACGGTGTCAGTCTGGTGTCAGCCTCGCTAGTGACGGTTTCAGTCTGGTGTCAGCCTCTCCTCGTGACGGTGTCGGTCTGGTGTCAGCCTCTCCTCGTGACGGTGTCAGTCTGGTGTCAGCCTCGCTAGTGACAGTTTCAGTCTGGTGTCAGCCTCTCCTCGTGACGGTGTCGGTCTGGTGTCAGTCTCGCTAGTGACGGGGTCGGTCTGGTGTCAGCCTCGCTAGTGACGGTGTCGGTCTGGTGTCAGCCTCGCCTCGTGACGGTGTCGGTCTGGTGTCAGCCTCGCCTCGTGACGGTGTCGGTCTGGTGTCAGCCTCGCCTCGTGACGGTGTCGGTCTGGTGTCAGCCTCGCTAGTGACGGTTTCAGTCTGGTGTCAGCCTCTCCTCGTGACGGTGTCAGTCTGGTGTCAGCCTCTCCTCGTGACGGTGTCAGTCTGGTGTCAGCCTCGCTAGTGACGGTTTCAGTCTGGTGTCAGCCTCTCCTCGTGACGGTGTCAGTCTGGTGTCAGCCTCTCCTCGTGACGGTGTCAGTCTGGTGTCAGCCTCGCTAGTGACGGTATCAGTCTGGTGTCAGGCTCGCCTCGTGACGGTGTCGGTCTGGTGTCAGCCTCGCTAGTGACGGGGTCGGTCTGGTGTCAGCCTCGCTAGTGACGGGGTCGGTCTGGTGTCAGCCTCGCCTCGTGACGGTGTCGGTCTGGTGTCAGCCTCGCCTCGTGACGGTGTCGGTCTGGTGTCAGCCTCGCCTCGTGACGGTGTCGGTCTGGTGTCAGCCTCTCCTCGTGACGGGGTCGGTCTGGTGTCAGCCTCTCCTCGTGACGGGGGTCGGTCTGGTGTCAACCTCGCTAGTGACGGGGTCGGTCTGGTGTCAGCCTCTCCTCGTGACGGTGTCGGTCTGGTGTCAACCTCGCTAGTGACGGTGTCAGTCTGGTGTCAGCCTCGCTAGTGACGGTTTCAGTCTGGTGTCAGCCTCTCCTCGTGACGGTGTCGGTCTGGTGTCAGCCTCTCCTCGTGACGGTGTCAGTCTGGTGTCAGCCTCGCTAGTGACGGTTTCAGTCTGGTGTCAGCCTCTCCTCGTGACGGTGTCGGTCTGGTGTCAGTCTCGCTAGTGACGGGGTCGGTCTGGTGTCAGCCTCGCTAGTGACGGTGTCGGTCTGGTGTCAGCCTCGCCTCGTGACGGTGTCGGTCTGGTGTCAGCCTCGCCTCGTGACGGTGTCGGTCTGGTGTCAGCCTCGCCTCGTGACGGTGTCGGTCTGGTGTCAGCCTCGCTAGTGACGGTTTCAGTCTGGTGTCAGCCTCTCCTCGTGACGGTGTCAGTCTGGTGTCAGCCTCGCTAGTGACGGTTTCAGTCTGGTGTCAGCCTCTCCTCGTGACGGTGTCGGTCTGGTGTCAGCCTCTCCTCGTGACGGTGTCAGTCTGGTGTCAGCCTCGCTAGTGACGGTTTCAGTCTGGTGTCAGCCTCTCCTCGTGACGGTGTCGGTCTGGTGTCAGCCTCGCTAGTGACGGGGTCGGTCTGGTGTCAGCCTCGCTAGTGACGGTGTCGGTCTGGTGTCAGCCTCGCCTCGTGACGGAGTTGGTCTGGTGTCAGCCTCTCCTCGTGACGGTGTCGGTCTGGTGTCATCCTCTCCTCGTGACGGGGTCGGTCTGGTGTCAGCCTCTCCTCGTGACGGGGTCGGTCTGGTGTCAGCCTCGCTAGTGACGGTTTCAGTCTGGTGTCAGCCTCGCCTCGTGACGGTGTCGGTCTGGTGTTATGCTCGCTAGTGACGGTGTCGGTCTGTTGTCATCCTCGCCTCGTGACGGTTTCAGTCTGGTGTCAGCCTCGCCTCGTGACGGTGTCGGTCTGGTGTTATGCTCGCTAGTGACGGTGTCGGTCTGTTGTCATCCTCGCCTCGTGACGGGGTTGGTCTGGTGTCAGCCTCTCCTCGTGACGGGGTCGGTCTGGTGTCAGCCTCGCTAGTTACGGTTTCAGTCTGGTGTCAGCCTCTCCTCGTGACGGTGTCGGTCTGGTGTCAGCCTCTCCTCGTGACGGTGTCAGTTTGGTGTCAGCCTCGCTAGTGACGGTTTCAGTCTGGTGTCAGCCTCTCCTCGTGACGGTGTCGGACTGGTGTCAGCCTCGCTAGTGACGGGGTCGGTCTGGTGTCAGCCTCGCTAGTGACGGTGTCGGTCTGGTGTCAGCCTCGCCTCGTGACGGGGTCGGTCTGGTGTCAGCCTCGCCTCGTGACGGTGTCGGTCTGGTGTCAGCCTCGCCTCGTGACGGTGTCGGTCTGGTGTCAGCCTCGCCTCGTGACGGTGTCGGTCTGGTGTCAGCCTCTCCTCGTGACGGTGTCGGTCTGGTGTCATCCTCTCCTCGTGACGGGGTCGGTCTGGTGTTATGCTCGCTAGTGACGGTGTCGGTCTGTTGTCATCCTCGCCTCGTGACGGGGTCGGTCTGGTGTCAGCCTCTCCTCGTGACGGTGTCGGTCTGGTGTCAGCCTTTCCTCGTGACGGGGTCGGTCTGGTGTCAGCCTCTCCTCGTGACGGGGGTCGGTCTGGTGTCAGCCTCGCTAGTGACGGTTTCGGTCTGGTGTCAGCCTCTCCTCGTGACGGTGTCGTTCTGGTGTCAGCCTCGCTAGTGACGGTGTCAGTCTGGTGTCAGCCTCGCTAGTGACGGTTTCAGTCTGGTGTCAGCCTCTCCTCGTGACGGTGTCAGTCTGGTGTCAGCCTCTCCTCGTGACGGTGTCAGTCTGGTGTCAGCCTCGCTAGTGACGGTTTCAGTCTGGTGTCAGCCTCTCCTCGTGACGGTGTCAGTCTGGTGTCAGCCTCGCTAGTGACGGTTTCAGTCTGGTGTCAGCCTCTCCTCGTGACGGTGTCGGTCTGGTGTCAGCCTCGCTAGTGACGGTGTCGGTCTGGTGTCAGCCTCGCCTCGTGACGGGGTTGGTCTGGTGTCAGCCTCGCCTCGTGACGGTGTCGGTCTGGTGTCAGCCTCGCCTCGTGACGCTGTCGGTCTGGTGTCAGCCTCGCCTCGTGACGGTGTCGGTCTGGTGTCAGCCTCTCCTCGTGACGGTGTCGGTCTGGTGTCATCCTCTCCTCGTGACGGGGTCGGTCTGGTGTCAGCCTCTCCTCGTGACGGGGTCGGTCTGGTGTCAGCCTCGCTAGTGACGGTTTCAGTCTGGTGTCAGCCTCGCCTCGTGACGGTGTCGGTCTGGTGTTATGCTCGCTAGTGACGGTGTCGGTCTGTTGTCATCCTCGCCTCGTGACGGTTTCAGTCTGGTGTCAGCCTCGCCTCGTGACGGTGTCGGTCTGGTGTTATGCTCGCTAGTGACGGTGTCGGTCTGTTGTCATCCTCGCCTCGTGACGGGGTTGATCTGGTGTCAGCCTCTCCTCGTGACGGGGTCAGTCTGGTGTCAGCCTCGCTAGTTACGGTTTCAGTCTGGTGTCAGCCTCTCCTCGTGACGGTGTCGGTCTGGTGTCAGCCTCTCCTCGTGACGGTGTCAGTTTGGTGTCAGCCTCGCTAGTGACGGTTTCAGTCTGGTGTCAGCCTCTCCTCGTGACGGTGTCGGACTGGTGTCAGCCTCGCTAGTGACGGGGTCGGTCTGGTGTCAGCCTCGCTAGTGACGGTGTCGGTCTGGTGTCAGCCTCGCCTCGTGACGGGGTCGGTCTGGTGTCAGCCTCGCCTCGTGACGGTGTCGGTCTGGTGTCAGCCTCGCCTCGTGACGGTGTCGGTCTGGTGTCAGCCTCGCCTCGTGACGGTGTCGGTCTGGTGTCAGCCTCTCCTCGTGACGGTGTCGGTCTGGTGTCATCCTCTCCTCGTGACGGGGTCGGTCTGGTGTTATGCTCGCTAGTGACGGTGTCGGTCTGTTGTCATCCTCGCCTCGTGACGGGGTCGGTCTGGTGTCAGCCTCTCCTCGTGACGGTGTCGGTCTGGTGTCAGCCTCTCCTCGTGACGGGGTCGGTCTGGTGTCAGCCTCTCCTCGTGACGGGGGTCGGTCTGGTGTCAGCCTCGCTAGTGACGGTTTCGGTCTGGTGTCAGCCTCTCCTCGTGACGGTGTCGTTCTGGTGTCAGCCTCGCTAGTGACGGTGTCAGTCTGGTGTCAGCCTCGCTAGTGACGGTTTCAGTCTGGTGTCAGCCTCTCCTCGTGACGGTGTCAGTCTGGTGTCAGCCTCTCCTCGTGACGGTGTCAGTCTGGTGTCAGCCTCGCTAGTGACGGTTTCAGTCTGGTGTCAGCCTCTCCTCGTGACGGTGTCAGTCTGGTGTCAGCCTCGCTAGTGACGGTTTCAGTCTGGTGTCAGCCTCTCCTCGTGACGGTGTCGGTCTGGTGTCAGCCTCTCCTCGTGACGGTGTCAGTCTGGTGTCAGCCTCGCTAGTGACGGTTTCAGTCTGGTGTCAGCCTCTCCTCGTGACGGTGTCGGTCTGGTGTCAGCCTCGCTAGTGACGGGGTCGGTCTGGTGTCAGCCTCGCTAGTGACGGTGTCGGTCTGGTGTCAGCCTCGCCTCGTGACGGGGTTGGTCTGGTGTCAGCCTCGCCTCGTGACGGTGTCGGTCTGGTGTCAGCCTCGCCTCGTGACGGTGTCGGTCTGGTGTCAGCCTCGCCTCGTGACGGTGTCGGTCTGGTGTCAGCCTCGCCTCGTGACGGTGTCGGTCTGGTGTCAGCCTCGCTAGTGACGGTTTCAGTCTGGTGTCAGCCTCTCCTCGTGACGGTGTCAGTCTGGTGTCAGCCTCTCCTCGTGACGGTGTCAGTCTGGTGTCAGCCTCGCTAGTGACGGTTTCAGTCTGGTGTCAGCCTCTCCTCGTGACGGTGTCAGTCTGGTGTCAGCCTCTCCTCGTGACGGTGTCAGTCTGGTGTCAGCCTCGCTAGTGACGGTATCAGTCTGGTGTCAGCCTCGCCTCGTGACGGTGTCGGTCTGGTGTCAGCCTCGCTAGTGACGGTGTCGGTCTGGTGTCAGCCTCGCCTCGTGACGGTGTCGGTCTGGTGTCAGCCTCGCCTCGTGACGGTGTCGGTCTGGTGTCAGCCTCTCCTCGTGACGGGGTCGGTCTGGTGTCAGCCTCTCCTCGTGACGGGGGTCGGTCTGGTGTCAACCTCGCTAGTGACGGGGTCGGTCTGGTGTCAGCCTCTCCTCGTGACGGGGGTCGGTCTGGTGTCAACCTCGCTAGTGACGGTGTCAGTCTGGTGTCAGCCTCGCTAGTGATGGTTTCAGTTTGGTGTCAGCCTCTCCTCGTGACCATGTCGGTCTGGTGTCAGCCTCTCCTCGTGACGGTGTCAGTCTGGTGTCAGCCTCGCTAGTGACGGTTTCAGTCTGGTGTCAGCCTCTCCTCGTGACGGTGTCGGTCTGGTGTCAGTCTCGCTAGTGACGGGGTCGGTCTGGTGTCAGCCTCGCTAGTGACGGTGTCGGTCTGGTGTCAGCCTCGCCTCGTGACGGTGTCGGTCTGGTGTCAGCCTCGCCTCGTGACGGTGTCGGTCTGGTGTCAGCCTCGCCTCGTGACGGTGTCGGTCTGGTGTCAGCCTCGCTAGTGACGGTTTCAGTCTGGTGTCAGCCTCTCCTCGTGACGGTGTCAGTCTGGTGTCAGCCTCGCTAGTGACGGTTTCAGTCTGGTGTCAGCCTCTCCTCGTGACG
This sequence comes from Staurois parvus, assembly GCF_062004578.1. Lineage (NCBI taxonomy): Eukaryota > Metazoa > Chordata > Amphibia > Anura > Ranidae > Staurois > Staurois parvus. The sequence goes on from NW_028320437.1 coordinate 580,940, forward strand.
GTGTCGGTCTGGTGTCAGCCTCTCCTCGTGACGGTGTCAGTCTGGTGTCAGCCTCGCTAGTGACAGTTTCAGTCTGGTGTCAGCCTCTCCTCGTGACGGTGTCGGTCTGGTGTCAGTCTCGCTAGTGACGGGGTCGGTCTGGTGTCAGCCTCGCTAGTGACGGTGTCGGTCTGGTGTCAGCCTCGCCTCGTGACGGTGTCGGTCTGGTGTCAGCCTCGCCTCGTGACGGTGTCGGTCTGGTGTCAGCCTCGCCTCGTGACGGTGTCGGTCTGGTGTCAGCCTCGCTAGTGACGGTTTCAGTCTGGTGTCAGCCTCTCCTCGTGACGGTGTCAGTCTGGTGTCAGCCTCTCCTCGTGACGGTGTCAGTCTGGTGTCAGCCTCGCTAGTGACGGTTTCAGTCTGGTGTCAGCCTCTCCTCGTGACGGTGTCAGTCTGGTGTCAGCCTCTCCTCGTGACGGTGTCAGTCTGGTGTCAGCCTCGCTAGTGACGGTATCAGTCTGGTGTCAGGCTCGCCTCGTGACGGTGTCGGTCTGGTGTCAGCCTCGCTAGTGACGGGGTCGGTCTGGTGTCAGCCTCGCTAGTGACGGGGTCGGTCTGGTGTCAGCCTCGCCTCGTGACGGTGTCGGTCTGGTGTCAGCCTCGCCTCGTGACGGTGTCGGTCTGGTGTCAGCCTCGCCTCGTGACGGTGTCGGTCTGGTGTCAGCCTCTCCTCGTGACGGGGTCGGTCTGGTGTCAGCCTCTCCTCGTGACGGGGGTCGGTCTGGTGTCAACCTCGCTAGTGACGGGGTCGGTCTGGTGTCAGCCTCTCCTCGTGACGGTGTCGGTCTGGTGTCAGTCTCGCTAGTGACGGGGTCGGTCTGGTGTCAGCCTCGCTAGTGACGGTGTCGGTCTGGTGTCAGCCTCGCCTCGTGACGGTGTCGGTCTGGTGTCAGCCTCGCCTCGTGACGGTGTCGGTCTGGTGTCAGCCTCGCCTCGTGACGGTGTCGGTCTGGTGTCAGCCTCGCTAGTGACGGTTTCAGTCTGGTGTCAGCCTCTCCTCGTGACGGTGTCAGTCTGGTGTCAGCCTCGCTAGTGACGGTTTCAGTCTGGTGTCAGCCTCTCCTCGTGACGGTGTCGGTCTGGTGTCAGCCTCTCCTCGTGACGGTGTCAGTCTGGTGTCAGCCTCGCTAGTGACGGTTTCAGTCTGGTGTCAGCCTCTCCTCGTGACGGTGTCGGTCTGGTGTCAGCCTCGCTAGTGACGGGGTCGGTCTGGTGTCAGCCTCGCTAGTGACGGTGTCGGTCTGGTGTCAGCCTCGCCTCGTGACGGAGTTGGTCTGGTGTCAGCCTCTCCTCGTGACGGTGTCGGTCTGGTGTCATCCTCTCCTCGTGACGGGGTCGGTCTGGTGTCAGCCTCTCCTCGTGACGGGGTCGGTCTGGTGTCAGCCTCGCTAGTGACGGTTTCAGTCTGGTGTCAGCCTCGCCTCGTGACGGTGTCGGTCTGGTGTTATGCTCGCTAGTGACGGTGTCGGTCTGTTGTCATCCTCGCCTCGTGACGGTTTCAGTCTGGTGTCAGCCTCGCCTCGTGACGGTGTCGGTCTGGTGTTATGCTCGCTAGTGACGGTGTCGGTCTGTTGTCATCCTCGCCTCGTGACGGGGTTGGTCTGGTGTCAGCCTCTCCTCGTGACGGGGTCGGTCTGGTGTCAGCCTCGCTAGTTACGGTTTCAGTCTGGTGTCAGCCTCTCCTCGTGACGGTGTCGGTCTGGTGTCAGCCTCTCCTCGTGACGGTGTCAGTTTGGTGTCAGCCTCGCTAGTGACGGTTTCAGTCTGGTGTCAGCCTCTCCTCGTGACGGTGTCGGACTGGTGTCAGCCTCGCTAGTGACGGGGTCGGTCTGGTGTCAGCCTCGCTAGTGACGGTGTCGGTCTGGTGTCAGCCTCGCCTCGTGACGGGGTCGGTCTGGTGTCAGCCTCGCCTCGTGACGGTGTCGGTCTGGTGTCAGCCTCGCCTCGTGACGGTGTCGGTCTGGTGTCAGCCTCGCCTCGTGACGGTGTCGGTCTGGTGTCAGCCTCTCCTCGTGACGGTGTCGGTCTGGTGTCATCCTCTCCTCGTGACGGGGTCGGTCTGGTGTTATGCTCGCTAGTGACGGTGTCGGTCTGTTGTCATCCTCGCCTCGTGACGGGGTCGGTCTGGTGTCAGCCTCTCCTCGTGACGGTGTCGGTCTGGTGTCAGCCTTTCCTCGTGACGGGGTCGGTCTGGTGTCAGCCTCTCCTCGTGACGGGGGTCGGTCTGGTGTCAGCCTCGCTAGTGACGGTTTCGGTCTGGTGTCAGCCTCTCCTCGTGACGGTGTCGTTCTGGTGTCAGCCTCGCTAGTGACGGTGTCAGTCTGGTGTCAGCCTCGCTAGTGACGGTTTCAGTCTGGTGTCAGCCTCTCCTCGTGACGGTGTCAGTCTGGTGTCAGCCTCTCCTCGTGACGGTGTCAGTCTGGTGTCAGCCTCGCTAGTGACGGGGTCGGTCTGGTGTCAGCCTCGCTAGTGACGGTGTCGGTCTGGTGTCAGCCTCGCCTCGTGACGGTGTCGGTCTGGTGTCAGCCTCGCCTCGTGACGGTGTCGGTCTGATGTCAGCCTCTCCTCGTGACGGTGTCGGTCTGGTGTCAGCCTCTCCTCGTGACGGGGTCGGTCTGGTGTCAGCCTCTCCTCGTGACGGGGTCGGTCTGGTGTCAGCCTCGCTAGTGACGGTTTCAGTCTGGTGTCAGCCTCGCCTCGTGACGGTGTCGGTCTGGTGTCATGCTCGCTAGTGACGGTGTCGGTCTGGTGTCATCCTCTCCTCGTGACGGGGTCGGTCTGGTGTCAGCCTCTCCTCGTGACGGTGTCGGTCTGGTGTCAGCCTCTCCTCGTGACGGGGTCGGTCTGGTGTCAGCCTCTCCTCGTGACGGGGGTCGGTCTGGTGTCAGCCTCGCTAGTGACGGTTTCAGTCTGGTGTCAGCCTCTCCTCGTGACGGTGTCGGTCTAGTGTCAGCCTCGCTAGTGACGGTGTCAGTCTGGTGTCAGCCTCGCTAGTGACGGTTTCAGTCTGGTGTCAGCCTCTCCTCGTGACGGTGTCAGTCTGGTGTCAGCCTCTCCTCGTGACGGTGTCAGTCTGGTGTCAGCCTCTCCTCGTGACGGTGTCGGTCTGGTGTCAGCCTCGCCTCGTGACGGTGTCGGTCTGGTGTCATCCTCGCTAGTGACGGTGTCGGTCTGGTGTCATCCTCGCCTCGTGACGGGGTCGGTCTGGTGTCAGCCTCGCTAGTGACGGTGTCAGTCTGGTGTTAGCCTCGCTAGTGACGGTTTCAGTCTGGTGTCAGCCTCTCCTCGTGACGGTGTCAGTCTGGTGTCAGCCTCTCCTCGTGACGGTGTCAGTCTGGTGTCAGCCTCGCTAGTGACGGTATCAGTCTGGTGTCAGCCTCGCCTCGTGACGGTGTCGGTCTGGTGTCAGCCTCGCTAGTGACGGGGTCGGTCTGGTGTCAGCCTCGCTAGTGATTGGGTCGTTCTGGTGTCAGCCTCGCCTCGTGACGGTGTCGGTCTGGTGTCATCGTCGCTAGTGACGGTGTCGGTCTGGTGTCATCCTCGCCTCGTGACGGGGTCGGTCTGGTGTCAGCCACGCTAGTGACGGGGTCGGTCTGGTGTCAGCCTCTCCTCGTGACGGTGTCGGTCTGGTGTCAGCCTCTCCTCGTGACGGTGTCGGTCTGGTGTCAGCCTCTCCTCGTGACGGGGTCGTTCTGGTGTCAGCCTCTCCTCGTGACGGGGTCGGTCTGGTGTCAGCCTCGCTAGTGACGGTTTCAGTCTGGTGTCAGCCTCTCCTCGTGACGGGGGTCGGTCTGGTGTCATCCTCGCTAGTGACGGTGTCGGTCTGGTGTCATCCTCGCCTCGTGACGGTGTCGGTCTGGTGTCATCCTCGCTAGTGACGGTGTCGGTCTGGTGTCAGCCTCTCCTCGTGACGGGGTCGGTTTGGTGTCAGCCTCTCCTCGTGACGGGGGTCGGTCTGGTGTCAGCCTCGCTAGTGACGGTTTCGGTCTGGTGTCAGCCTCTCCTCGTGACGGTGTCGGTCTGGTGTCATCCTCGCTAGTGACGGTGTCGGTCTGGGGTCATCCTCGCCTCGTGACGGGGTCGGTCTGGTGTCAGCCTCGCCTCGTGACGGTGTCGGTCTGGTGTCAGCCTCGCCTCGTGACGGTGTCGGTCTGGTGTCAGCCTCGCCTCGTGACGGTGTCGGTCTGGTGTCAGCCTCTCCTCGTGACGGTGTCAGTCTGGTGTCAGCCTCTCCTCGTGACGGTGTCAGTCTGGTGTCAGCCTCGCTAGTGACGGTGTCGGTCTGGTGTCAGCCTCTCCTCGTGACGGTGTCGGTCTGGTGTCAGCCTCTCCTCGTGACGGGGTCGGTCTGGTGTCAGCCTCTCCTCGTGACGGGGTCGGTCTGGTGTCAGCCTCGCTAATGACGGTTTCAGTCTGGTGTTAGCCTCTCCTCGTGACGGTGTCAGTCTGGTGTCTGCCTCGCTAGTGACGGGGTCGGTCTGGTGTCAGCCTCTCCTCGTGACGGTGTCGGTCTGGTGTCAGCCTCTCCTCGTGACGGGGTCCGTCTGGTGTCAGCCTCTCCTCGTGACGGGGTCGGTCTGGTGTCAGCCTCTCCTCGTGACGGGGTCGGTCTGGTGTCAGCCTCGCCTCGTGACGGTTTCGGTCTGGTGTCAGCCTCGCTAGTGACGGTGTCGGTCTGGTGTCAGCCTCTCCTCGTGACGGGGTCGGTCTGGTGTCAGCCTCTCCTCGTGACGGTGTCAGTCTGGTGTCAGCCTCTCCTCGTGACGGTGTCAGTCTGGTGTCAGCCTCGCTAGTGACGGTTTCAGTCTGGTGTCAGCCTCTCCTCGTGACGGTGTCGGTCTGGTGTCAGCCTCTCCTCGTGACGGTGTCAGTCTGGTGTCAGCCTCGCTAGTGACGGTTTCAGTCTGGTGTCAGCCTCTCCTCGTGACGGTGTCGGTCTGGTGTCAGCCTCTCCTCGTGACGGGGGTCGGTCTGGTGTCAGCCTCGCTAGTGACGGTTTCGGTCTGGTGTCAGCCTCTCCTCGTGACGGTGTCGGTCTGGTGTCAGCCTCGCTAGTGACGGTGTCAGTCTGGTGTCAGCCTCGCTAGTGACGGTTTCAGTCTGGTGTCAGCCTCTCCTCGTGACGGTGTCGGTCTGGTGTCAGCCTCTCCTCATGACGGGGTCCGTCTGGTGTCAGCCTCTCCTCGTGACGGGGTCGGTCTGGTGTCAGCCTCTCCTCGTGACGGGGTCGGTCTGGTGTCAGCCTCGCTAGTGACGGTTTCAGTCTGGTGTCAGCCTCATCTCGTGATGGTGTCAGTCTGGTGTCTGCCTCGCTAGTGACGGGGTCGGTCTGGTGTCAGCCTCTCCTCGTGACGGTGTCGGTCTGGTGTCAGCCTCTCCTCGTGACGGGGTCCGTCTGGTGTCAGCCTCGCTAGTGACGGTGTCGGTCTGGTGTCAGCCTCTCCTCGTGACGGGGTCGGTCTGGTGTCAGCCTCTCCTCGTGACGGGGGTCGGTCTGGTGTCATCCTCGCTAGTGACGGTGTCGGTCTGGTGTCATCCTCGCCTCGTGACGGTGTCGGTCTGGTGTCATCCTCGCTAGTGACGGTGTCGGTCTGGTGTCAGCCTCTCCTCGTGACGGGGTCGGTTTGGTGTCAGCCTCTCCTCGTGATGGGGGTCGGTCTGGTGTCAGCCTCGCTAGTGACGGTTTCGGTCTGGTGTATGCCTCTCCTCGTAACGGTGTCGGTCTGGTGTCATCCTCGCTAATGACGGTGTCGGTCTGGTGTCTTCCTCGCCTCGTGACGGGGTCGGTCTGGTGTCAGCCTCGCTAGTGACGGGGTCGGTCTGGTGTCAGCCTCTCCTCGTGACGGTGTCGGTCTGGTGTCAGCCTCGCTAGTGACGGTGTCAGTCTGGTGTTAGCCTCGCTAGTGACGGTTTCAGTCTGGTGTCAACCTCTCCTCGTGACGGTGTCAGTCTGGTGTCAGCCTCTCCTCGTGACGGTGTCAGTCTGGTGTCAGCCTCGCTAGTGACGGTATCAGTCTGGTGTCAGCCTCGCCTCGTGACGGTGTCGGTCTGGTGTCAGCCTCGCTAGTGACGGGGTCGGTCTGGTGTCAGCCTCGCTAGTGACGGGGTCGGTCTGGTGTCAGCCTCGCCTCGTGACGGTGTCGGTCTGGTGTCAGCCTCGCCTCGTGACGGTGTCGGTCTGGTGTCAGCCTCGCCTCGTGACGGTGTCGGTCTGGTGTCATCCTCGCTAGTGACGGTGTCGGTCTGGTGTCATCCTCGCCTCGTGACGGGGTCGGTCTGGTGTCAGCCACGCTAGTGACGGGGTCGGTCTGGTGTCAGCCTCTCCTCGTGACGGTGTCGGTCTGGTGTCAGCCTCTCCTCGTGACGGTGTCGGTCTGGTGTCAGCCTCTCCTCGTGACGGGGTCGGTCTGGTGTCAGCCTCTCCTCGTGACGGGGTCGGTCTGGTGTCAGCCTCGCTAGTGACGGTTTCAGTCTGGTGTCAGCCTCTCCTCGTGACGGTGTCAGTCTGGTGTCTGCCTCGCTAGTGACGGTGTCGGTCTGGTGTCAGCCTCTCCTCGTGACGGTGTCGGTCTGGTGTCAGCCTCTCCTCGTGACGGGGTCGGTCTGGTGTCAGCCTCGCTAGTGACGGTTTCAGTCCGGTGTCAGCCTCTCCTCGTGACGGTGTCAGTCTGGTGTCTGCCTCGCTAGTGACGGGGTCGGTCTGGTGTCAGCCTCTCCTCGTGACTGTGTCGGTCTGGTGTCAGCCTCTCCTCGTGACGGTGTCGGTCTGGTGTCAGCCTCTCCTCGTGACGGGGTCGGTCTGGTGTCAGCCTCTCCTTGTGACGGGGTCGGTCTGGTGTCAGCCTCGCTAGTGACGGTTTCAGTCTGGTGTCAGCCTCTCCTCGTGACGGTGTCAGTCTGGTGTCTGCCTCGCTAGTGACGCTGTCGGTCTGGTGTCAGCCTCTCCTCGTGACGGTGTCGGTCTGGTGTCAGCCTCTCCTCGTGACGGGGTCGGTCTGGTGTCAGCCTCTCCTCGTGACGGGGTCGGTCTGGTGTCAGCCTCGCTAGTGACGGTTTCAGTCCGGTGTCAGCCTCTCCTCGTGACGGTGTCAGTCTGGTGTCTGCCTCGCTAGTGACGGGGTCGGTCTGGTGTCAGCCTCTCCTCGTGACTGTGTCGGTCTGGTGTCAGCCTCTCCTCGTGACGGGGTCGGTCTGGTGTCAGCCTCTCCTCGTGACGGGGTCGGTCTGGTGTCAGCCTCGCCTCGTGACGGTGTCGGTCTGGTGTCAGCCTCGCTAGTGACGGTGTCGGTCTGGTGTCAGCCTCTCCTCGTGACGGGGTCGGTCTGGTGTCAGCCTCTCCTCGTGACGGGGGTCGATCTGGTGTCATCCTCGCTAGTGACGGTGTCGGTCTGGTGTCATCCTCGCCTCGTGACGGTGTCGGTCTGGTGTCATCCTCGCTAGTGACGGTGTCGGTCTGGTGTCAGCCTCTCCTCGTGACGGTGTCCGTCTGGTGTCAGCCTCGCTAGTGACGGGGTCGGTCTGGTGTCAGCCTCGCTAGTGACGGGGTCGGTCTGGTGTCAGCCTCGCTAGTGACGGAGTCGGTCTGGTGTCAGCCTCTCCTCGTGACGGGGTCGGTCTGGTGTCAGCCTCGCTAGTGACGGGGTCGGTCTGGTGTCAGCCTCTCCTCGTGACGGTGTCAGTCTGGTGTCAGCCTCGCTAGTGACGGTTTCAGTCTGGTGTCAGCCTCTCCTCGTGACGGTGTCCGTCTGGTGTCAGCCTCGCTAGTGATGGGGTCGGTCTGGTGTCAGCCTCGCTAGTGACGGGGTCGGTCTGGTGTCAGCCTCGCCTCGTGACGGTGTCGGTCTGGTGTCAGCCTCGCCTCGTGACGGTGTCGGTCTGGTGTCATCCTCGCTAGTGACGGTGTCGGTCTGGTGTCATCCTCGCCTCGTGACGGGGTCGGTCTGGTGTCAGCCTCGCTAGTGACGGGGTCGGTCTGGTGTCAGCCTCTCCTCGTGACGGGGTCGGTCTGGTGTCAGCCTCTCCTCGTGACGGTGTCGGTCTGGTGTCAGCCTCTCCTCGTGACGGGGTCCGTCTGGTGTCAGCCTCTCCTCGTGACGGGGTCGGTCTGGTGTCAGCCTCTCCTCGTGACGGGGTCGGTCTGGTGTCAGCCTCGCTAGTGACGGTTTCAGTCTGGTGTCAGCCTCTCCTCGTGACGGTGTCAGTCTGGTGTCAGCCTCGCTAGTGACGGTGTCAGTCTGGTGTCAGCCTCTCCTCGTGACGGTGTCAGTCTGGTGTCAGCCTCGCTAGTGACGGTTTCAGTCTGGTGTCAGCCTCTCCTCGTGACGGTGTCCGTCTGGTGTCAGCCTCGCTAGTGACGGGGTCGGTCTGGTGTCAGCCTCGCTAGTGACGGGGTCGGTCTGGTGTCAGCCTCGCCTCGTGACGGTGTCGGTCTGGTGTCAGCCTCGCCTCGTGACGGTGTCGGTCTGGTGTCATCCTCGCTAGTGACGGTGTCGGTCTGGTGTCATCCTCGCCTCGTGACGGGGTCGGTCTGGTGTCAGCCTCGCTAGTGACGGAGTCGGTCTGGTGTCAGCCTCTCCTCGTGACGGTGTCAGTCTGGTGTCAGCCTCTCCTCGTGACGGTGTCAGTCTGGTGTCAGCTTCTCCTCGTGACGGTGTCAGTCTGGTGTCAGCCTCGCTAGTGACGGGGTCAGTCTGGTGTCAGCCTCTCCTCGTGACGGGGTCGGTCTGGTGTCAGCCTCTCCTCGTGACGGTGTCGGTCTGGTGTCAGCCTCTCCTCGTGATGGTGTCAGTCTGGTGTCAGCCTCGCTAGTGACGGTGTCAGTCTGGTGTCAGCCTCTCCTCGTGACGGGGTCGGTCTGTTGTCAGCCTCTCCTCGTGACGGTGTCGGTCTGGTGTCAGCCTCTCCTCGTGACGGGGTCGGTCTGGTGTCAGCCTCGCTAGTGACGGTTTCAGTCTGGTGTCAGCCTCTCCTCGTGACGGTGTCAGTCTGGTGTCAGCCTCGCTAGTGACGGTGTCAGTCTGGTGTCAGCCTCGCTAGTGACGGTTTCAGTCTGGTGTCAGCCTCTCCTCGTGACGGTGTCAGTCTGGTGTCAGCCTCGCTAGTGACGGGGTCGGTCTGGTGTCAGCCTCTCCTCGTGACGGGGTCGGTCTGGTGTCAGCCTCTCCTCGTGACGGTGTCAGTCTGGTGTCAGCCTCGCTAGTGACGGTTTCAGTCTGGTGTCAGCCTCTCCTCGTGACGGTGTCCGTCTGGTGTCAGCCTCGCTAGTGACGGGGTCGGTCTGGTGTCAGCCTCGCTAGTGACGGGGTCGGTCTGGTGTCAGCCTCGCCTCGTGACGGTGTCGGTCTGGTGTCAGCCTCGCCTCGTGACGGTGTCGGTCTGGTGTCATCCTCGCTAGTGACGGAGTCGGTCTGGTGTCAGCCTCTCCTCGTGACGGTGTCGGTCTGGTGTCAGCCTCTCCTCGTGACGGTGTCGGTCTGGTGTCAGCCTCTCCTCGTGACAGGGTCCGTCTGATGTCAGCCTCGCTAGTGACGGTTTCGGTCTGGTGTCAGCCTCTCCTCGTGACGGTTTCAGTCTGGTGTCAGCCTCGCTAGTGACGGTGTCAGTCTGGTGTCAGCCTCGCTAGTGACGGTGTCAGTCTGGTGTCAGCCTCTCCTCGTGACGGTGTCAGTCTGGTGTCAGCCTCTCCTCGTGACGGTGTCAGTCTGGTGTCAGCCTCTCCTCGTGACGGTGTCAGTCTGGTGTCAGCCTCGCTAGTGACGGGGTCGGTCTGGTGTCAGCCTCTCCTCGTGACGGGGTCGGTCTGGTGTCAGCCTCTCCTCGTGACGGTGTCGGTCTGGTGTCAGCCTCGCTAGTGACGGGGTCGGTCTGGTGTCAGCCTCTCCTCGTGACGGGGTCGGTCTGGTGTCAGCCTCTCCTCGTGACGGTGTCAGTCTGGTGTCAGCCTCGCTAGTGACGGTTTCAGTCTGGTGTCAGCCTCTCCTCGTGACGGTGTCCGTCTGGTGTCAGCCTCGCTAGTGACGGGGTCGGTCTGGTGTCAGCCTCGCTAGTGACGGGGTCGGTCTGGTGTCAGCCTCGCCTCGTGACGGTGTCGGTCTGGTGTCAGCCTCGCCTCGTGACGGTGTCGGTCTGGTGTCATCCTTGCTAGTGACGGTGTCGGTCTGGTGTCATCCTCGCCTCGTGACGGGGTCGGTCTGGTGTCAGCCTCGCTAGTGACGGGGTCGGTCTGGTGTCAGCCTCTCCTCGTGACGGGGTCGGTCTGGTGTCAGCCTCTCCTCGTGACGGTGTCGGTCTGGTGTCAGCCTCTCCTCGTGACGGGGTCCGTCTGGTGTCAGCCTCGCCTCGTGACGGTGTCGGTCTGGTGTCAGCCTCGCCTTGTGACGGTGTCGGTCTGGTGTCATCCTCGCTAGTGACGGTGTCGGTCTGGTGTCAGCCTCGCTAGTGACGGGGTCGGTCTGGTGTCAGCCTCGCCTCGTGACGGTGTCGGTCTGGTGTCAGCCTCGCCTCGTGACGGTGTCGGTCTGGTGTCATCCTCGCTAGTGACGGAGTCGGTCTGGTGTCAGCCTCTCCTCGTGACGGTGTCGGTCTGGTGTCAGCTTCTCCTCGTGACGGTGTCGGTCTGGTGTCAGCCTCTCCTCGTGACAGGGTCCGTCTGGTGTCAGCCTCGCTAGTGACGGTTTCGGTCTGGTGTCAGCCTCTCCTCGTGACGGTGTCAGTCTGGTGTCAGCCTCGCTAGTGACGGTGTCAGTCTGGTGTCAGCCTCGCTAGTGACGGTGTCAGTCTGGTGTCAGCCTCTCCTCGTGACGGTGTCAGTCTGGTGTCAGCCTCTCTTCGTGACGGTGTCAGTCTGGTGTTAGCCTCGCTAGTGACGGTTTCAGTCTGGTGTCAGCCTCTCCTCGTGACAGGGTCCGTCTGGTGTCAGCCTCGCTAGTGACGGTTTCGGTCTGGTGTCAGCCTCTCCTCGTGACGGTGTCAGTCTGGTGTCAGCCTCGCTAGTGACGGTGTCAGTCTGGTGTCAGCCTCGCTAGTGACGGTGTCAGTCTGGTGTCAGCCTCGCTAGTGACGGTGTCAGTCTGGTGTCAGCCTCGCTAGTGACGGTGTCAGTCTGGTGTCAGCCTCGCTAGTGACGGTGTCAGTCTGGTGTCAGCCTCTCCTCGTGACGGTGTCAGTCTGGTGTCAGCCTCTCCTCGTGACGGTGTCAGTCTGGTGTCAGCCTCGCTAGTGACGGTGTCAGTCTGGTGTCAGCCTCGCTAGTGACGGTGTCAGTCTGGTGTCAGCCTCGCTAGTGACGGTTTCAGTCTGGTGTCAGCCTCTCCTCGTGACGGTGTCAGTCTGGTGTCAGCCTCGCTAGTGACGGTGTCAGTCTGGTGTCAGCCTCTCCTCGTGACGGTGTCAGTCTGGTGTCAGCCTCTCCTCGTGACAGTGTCAGTCTGGTGTCAGCCTCGCTAGTGACGGTTTCAGTCTGGTGTCAGCCTCTCCTCGTGACGGTGTCAGTCTGGTGTCAGCCTCTCCTCGTGACGGTGTCAGTCTGGTGTCAGCCTCGCTAGTGACGGTATTCAGTCTGGTGTCAGCCTCGCTAGTGACGGTGTCAGTCTGGTGTCAGCCTCGCTAGTGACGGTTTCAGTCTGGTGTCAGCCTCTCCTCGTGACGGTGTCAGTCTGGTGTCAGCCTCGCTAGTGACGGTGTCAGTCTGGTGTCAGCCTCTCCTCGTGACGGTGTCAGTCTGGTGTCAGCCTCTCCTCGTGACAGTGTCAGTCTGGTGTCAGCCTCGCTAGTGACGGTTTCAGTCTGGTGTCAGCCTCTCCTCGTGACGGTGTCAGTCTGGTGTCAGCCTCTCCTCGTGACGGTGTCAGTCTGGTGTCAGCCTCGCTAGTGACGGGGTCGGTCTGGTGTCAGCCTCGCCTCGTGACGGTGTCGGTCTGGTGTCAGCCTCGCCTCGTGACGGTGTCGGTCTGGTGTCATCCTCGCTAGTGACGGTGTCAGTCTGGTGTCAGCCTCTCCTCGTGACGGTGTCAGTCTGGTGTCAGCCTCTCCTCGTGACGGTGTCAGTCTGGTGTCAGCCTCGCTAGTGACGGTTTCAGTCTGGTGTCAGCCTCTCCTCGTGACGGGGTCGGTCTGGTGTCAGCCTCTCCTCGTGACGGTGTCGGTCTGGTGTCAGCCTCTCCTCGTGACGGGGTCGGTCTGGTGTCAGCCTCTCCTCGTGACGGTGTCGGTCTGGTGTCAGCCTCTCCTCGTGACGGGGTCCGTCTGGTGTCAGCCTCTCCTCGTGACGGAGTCGGTCTGGTGTCAGCCTCTCCTCGTGACGGGGTCGGTCTGGTGTCAGCCTCGCTAGTGACGGTTTCAGTCTGGTGTCAGCCTCTCCTCGTGACGGTGTCAGTCTGGTGTCAGCCTCGCTAGTGACGGTGTCAGTCTGGTGTCAGCCTCGCTAGTTACGGTTTCAGTCTGGTGTCAGCCTCTCCTCGTGACGGTGTCAGTCTGGTGTCAGCCTCGCTAGTGACGGGGTCGGTCTGGTGTCAGCCTATCCTCGTGACGGGGTCGGTCTGGTGTCAGCCTATCCTCGTGACAGGGTCCGTCTGGTGTCAGCCTCGCTAGTGACTGTTTCGGTCTGGTGTCAGCCTCTCCTCGTGACGGTGTCAGTCTGGTGTCAGCCTCGCTAGTGACGGTGTCAGTCTGGTGTCAGCCTCGCTAGTGACGGTGTCAGTCTGGTGTCAGCCTCTCCTCGTGACGGTGTCAGTCTGGTGTCAGCCTCTCCTCGTGACGGTGTCAGTCTGGTGTCAGCCTCGCTAGTGACGGTTTCAGTCTGGTGTCAGCCTCTCCTCGTGACGGTGTCCGTCTGGTGTCAGCCTCTCCTCGTGACGGTGTCAGTCTGGTGTCAGCCTCGCTAGTGACGGGGTCGGTCTGGTGTCAGCCTCTCCTCGTGACGGGGTCGGTCTGGTGTCAGCCTCTCCTCGTGACGGTGTCGGTCTGGTGTCAGCCTCTCCTCGTGACGGGGTCCGTCTGGTGTCAGCCTCTCCTCGTGACGGGGTCGGTCTGGTGTCAGCCTCTCCTCGTGACGGGGTCGGTCTGGTGTCAGCCTCTCCTCGTGATGGGGTCCGTCTAGTGTCAGCCTCTCCTCGTGACGGGGTCGGTCTGGTATCAGCCTCTCCTCGTGACGGGGTCGGTCTGGTGTCAGCCTCGCTAGTGACGGTTTCAGTCTGGTGTCAGCCTCTCCTCGTGACGGTGTCAGTCTGGTGTCAGCCTCGCTAGTGACGGTGTCAGTCTGGTGTCAGCCTCGCTAGTGACGGTTTCAGTCTGGTGTCAGCCTCTCCTCGTGACGGTGTCAGTCTGGTGTCAGCCTCGCTAGTGACGGTGTCAGTCTGGTGTCAGCCTCTCCTCGTGACGGTGTCAGTCTCGTGTCAGCCTCTCCTCGTGATGGTGTCAGTCTGGTGTCAGCCTCTCCTCGTGACGGTGTCAGTCTGGTGTCAGCCTCGCTAGTGACGGTTTCAGTCTGGTGTCAGCCTCTCCTCGTGACGGTGTCCGTCTGGTGTCAGCCTCTCCTCGTGACGGTGTCAGTCTGGTGTCAGCCTCGCTAGTGACGGGGTCGGTCTGGTGTCAGCCTCTCCTCGTGAAGGGGTCGGTCTGGTGTCAGCCTCTCCTCGTGACGGTGTCGGTCTGGTGTCAGCCTCTCCTCGTGACGGGGTCCGCTTGGTGTCAGCCTCTCCTCGTGACGGGGTCGGTCTGGTGTCAGCCTCTCCTCGTGACGGGGTCGGTCTGGTGTCAGACTCGCTAGTGACGGTTTCAGTCTGGTGTCAGCCTCTCCTCGTGACGGTGTCAGTCTGGTGTCAGCCTTGCTAGTGACGGGGTAGGTCTCGTGTCAGCCTATCCTCGTGACGGGGTCGGTCTGGTGTCAGCCTCTCCTCGTGACAGGGTCCGTCTGGTGTCAGCCTCGCTAGTGACTGTTTCGGTCTGGTGTCAGCCTCTCCTCGTGACGGTGTCAGTCTGGTGTCAGCCTCGCTAGTGACGGGGTCGGTCTGGTGTCAGCCTCTCCTCGTGACGGGGTCGGTCTGGTGTCAACCTCTCCTCGTGACGGTGTCGGTCTGGTGTCAGCCTCTCCTCGTGACGGGGTCCGTCTAGTGTCAGCCTCTCCTCGTGACGGGGTCGGTCTGGTGTCAGCCTCTCCTCGTGACGGGGTCGGTCTGGTGTCAGCCTCGCTAGTGACGGTTTCAGTCTGGTGTCAGCCTCTCCTCGTGACGGTGTCAGTCTGGTGTCAGCCTCGCTAGTGACGGTGTCTGTCTGGTGTCAGCCTCGCTAGTGACGGTTTCAGTCTGGTGTCAGCCTCTCCTCGTGACGGTGTCAGTCTGGTGTCAGCCTCGCTAGTGACGGGGTCGGTCTGGTGTCAGCCTCTCCTCGTGACGGGGTCGGTCTGGTGTCTGCCTCGCTAGTGACGGTTTCAGTCTGGTGTCAGCCTCTCCTCGTGACGGTGTCAGTCTGGTGTCAGCCTCGCTAGTGACGGTGTCAGTCTGGTGTCAGCCTCGCTAGTGACGGTTTCAGTCTGGTGTCAGCCTCTCCTCGTGACGGTGTCAGTCTGGTGTCAGCCTCGCTAGTGACGGTGTCAGTCTGGTGTCAGCCTCTCCTCGTGACGGTGTCAGTCTGGTGTCAGCCTCTCCTCGTGACGGTGTCAGTCTGGTGTCAGTCTCGCTAGTGACGGTTTCAGTCTGGTGTCAGCCTCTCCTCGTGACGGTGTCCGTCTGGTGTCAGCCTTGCTAGTGACTGGGTCGGTCTGGTGTCAGCCTCGCTAGTGACGGGGTCGGTCTGGTGTCATCCTCGCTAGTGACGGTGTCGGTCTGGTGTCATCCTCGCCTCGTGACGGGGTCGGTCTGGTGTCAGCCTCGCTAGTGACGGAGTCAGTCTGGTGTCAGCCTCTCCTCGTGACGGTGTCGGTCTGGTGTCAGCCTCTCCTCGTGACGGTGTCGGTCTGGTGTCAGCCTCTCCTCGTGACAGGGTCCGTCTGGTGTCAGCCTCGCTAGTGACGGTTTCGGTCTGGTGTCAGCCTCTCCTCGTGATGGTGTCAGTCTGGTGTCAGCCTCGCTAGTGACGGTGTCAGTCTGGTGTCAGCCTCGCTAGTGACGGTGTCAGTCTGGTGTCAGCCTCTCCTCGTGACGGTGTCAGTCTGGTGTCAGCCTCTCCTCGTGACGGTGTCAGTCTGGTGTCAGCCTCGCTAGTGACGGTTTCAGTCTGGTGTCAGCCTCTCCTCGTGACGGTGTCCGTCTGGTGTCAGCCTCTCCTCGTGACGGTGTCAGTCTGGTGTTAGCCTCGCTAGTGACGGGGTCGGTCTGGTGTCAGCCTTTCCTCGTGACGGGGTCGGTCTGGTGTCAGCCTCTCCTCGTGACGGTGTCGGTCTGGTGTCAGCCTCTCCTCGTGAAGGGGTTCGTCTGGTGTCAGCCTCTCCTCGTGACGGGGTCGGTCTGGTGTCAGCCTCTCCTCGTGACGGGGTCGGTCTGGTGTCAGCCTCGCTAGTGACGGTTTCAGTCTGGTGTCAGCCTCTCCTCGTGACGGTGTCAGTCTGGTGTCAGCCTCGCTAGTGACGGTGTCAGTCTGGTGTCAGCCTCGCTAGTGACGGTTTCAGTCTGGTGTCAGCCTCTCCTCGTGACGGTGTCAGTCTGGTGTCAGCCTCGCTAGTGACGGTTTCAGTCTGGTGTCAGCCTCTCCTCGTGACGGTGTCAGTCTGGTGTCAGCCTCTCCTCGTGACGGTGTCAGTCTGGTGTCTGCCTTGCTAGTGACGGTTTCAGTCTGGTGTCAGCCTCTCCTCGTGACGGTGTCAGTCTGGTGTCAGCCTCTCCTCGTGACGGTGTCAGTCTGGTGTCAGCCTCGCTAGTGACGGTTTCAGTCTGGTGTCAGCCTCTCCTCGTGACGGTGTCCGTCTGGTGTCAGCCTCGCTAGTGACGGTGTCAGTCTGGTGTCAGCCTCGCTAGTGACGGTTTCAGTCTGGTGTCAGCCTCTCCTCGTGACGGTGTCAGTCTGGTGTCAGCCTCGCTAGTGACGGTTTCAGTCTGGTGTCAGCCTCTCCTCGTAACGGTGTCAGTCTGGTGTCAGCCTCGCTAGTGACGGTTTCAGTCTGGTGTCAGCCTCTCCTCGTGACGGTGTCCGTCTGGTGTCAGCCTCGCTAGTGACGGGGTCTGTCTGGTGTCAGCCTCGCTAGTGACGGGGTCGGTCTGGTGTCAGCCTCTCCTCGTAACGGTGTCAGTCTGGTGTCAGCCTCGCTAGTGACGGTTTCAGTCTGGTGTCAGCCTCTCCTCGTGACGGTGTCCGTCTGGTGTCAGCCTCGCTAGTGACGGGGTCTGTCTGGTGTCAGCCTCGCTAGTGACGGGGTCGGTCTGGTGTCAGCCTCGCCTCGTGACGGTGTCGGTCTGGTGTCAGCCTCGCCTCGTGACGGTGTTGGTCTGGTGTCATCCTCGCTAGTGACGGTGTCGGTCTGGTGTCATCCTCGCCTCGTGACGGGGTCGGTCTGGTGTCAGCCTCGCTAGTGACGGGGTCGGTCTGGTGTCAGCCTCTCCTCGTGACGGTGTCAGTCTGGTGTCAGCCTCGCTAGTGACGGTTTCAGTCTGGTGTCAGCCTCTCCTCGTGACGGTGTCCGTCTGGTGTCAGCCTCGCTAGTGACGGGGTCGGTCTGGTGTCAGCCTCGCTAGTGACGGGGTCGGTCTGGTGTCAGCCTCTCCTCGTGACAGGGTCCGTCTGGTGTCAGCCTCGCTAGTGACGGTTTCGGTCTGGTGTCAGCCTCTCCTCGTGATGGTGTCAGTCTGGTGTCAGCCTCGCTAGTGACGGTGTCAGTCTGGTGTCAGCCTCGCTAGTGACGGTGTCAGTCTGGTGTCAGCCTCTCCTCGTGACGGTGTCAGTCTGGTGTCAGCCTCTCCTCGTGACGGTGTCAGTCTGGTGTCAGCCTCGCTAGTGACGGTTTCAGTCTGGTGTCAGCCTCTCCTCGTGACGGTGTCCGTCTGGTGTCAGCCTCTCCTCGTGACGGTGTCAGTCTGGTGTTAGCCTCGCTAGTGACGGGGTCGGTCTGGTGTCAGCCTTTCCTCGTGACGGGGTCGGTCTGGTGTCAGCCTCTCCTCGTGACGGTGTCGGTCTGGTGTCAGCCTCTCCTCGTGAAGGGGTTCGTCTGGTGTCAGCCTCTCCTCGTGACGGGGTCGGTCTGGTGTCAGCCTCTCCTCGTGACGGGGTCGGTCTGGTGTCAGCCTCTCCTCGTGACGGGGTCGGTCTGGTGTCAGCCTCGCTAGTGACGGTTTCAGTCTGGTGTCAGCCTCTCCTCGTGACGGTGTCAGTCTGGTGTCAGCCTCGCTAGTGACGGTGTCAGTCTGGTGTCAGCCTCGCTAGTGACGGTTTCAGTCTGGTGTCAGCCTCTCCTCGTGACGGTGTCAGTCTGGTGTCAGCCTCGCTAGTGACGGTTTCAGTCTGGTGTCAGCCTCTCCTCGTGACGGTGTCAGTCTGGTGTCAGCCTCTCCTCGTGACGGTGTCAGTCTGGTGTCTGCCTTGCTAGTGACGGTTTCAGTCTGGTGTCAGCCTCTCCTCGTGACGGTGTCAGTCTGGTGTCAGCCTCTCCTCGTGACGGTGTCAGTCTGGTGTCAGCCTCGCTAGTGACGGTTTCAGTCTGGTGTCAGCCTCTCCTCGTGACGGTGTCCGTCTGGTGTCAGCCTCGCTAGTGACGGTGTCAGTCTGGTGTCAGCCTCGCTAGTGACGGTTTCAGTCTGGTGTCAGCCTCTCCTCGTGACGGTGTCAGTCTGGTGTCAGCCTCGCTAGTGACGGTTTCAGTCTGGTGTCAGCCTCTCCTCGTAACGGTGTCAGTCTGGTGTCAGCCTCGCTAGTGACGGTTTCAGTCTGGTGTCAGCCTCTCCTCGTGACGGTGTCCGTCTGGTGTCAGCCTCGCTAGTGACGGGGTCTGTCTGGGGTCAGCCTCGCTAGTGACGGGGTCGGTCTGGTGTCAGCCTCTCCTCGTAACGGTGTCAGTCTGGTGTCAGCCTCGCTAGTGACGGTTTCAGTCTGGTGTCAGCCTCTCCTCGTGACGGTGTCCGTCTGGTGTCAGCCTCGCTAGTGACGGGGTCTGTCTGGTGTCAGCCTCGCTAGTGACGGGGTCGGTCTGGTGTCAGCCTCGCCTCGTGACGGTGTCGGTCTGGTGTCAGCCTCGCCTCGTGACGGTGTTGGTCTGGTGTCATCCTCGCCTCGTGACGGGGTCGGTCTGGTGTCAGCCTCGCTAGTGACGGGGTCGGTCTGGTGTCAGCCTCTCCTCGTGACGGTGTCAGTCTGGTGTCAGCCTCGCTAGTGACGGTTTCAGTCTGGTGTCAGCCTCTCCTCGTGACGGTGTCCGTCTGGTGTCAGCCTCGCTAGTGACGGGGTCGGTCTGGTGTCAGCCTCGCTAGTGACGGGGTCGGTCTGGTGTCAGCCTCGCCTCGTGACGGTGTCGGTCTGGTGTCAGCCTCGCCTCGTGACGGTGTCGGTCTGGTGTCATCCTTGCTAGTGACGGTGTCGGTCTGGTGTCATCCTCGCCTCGTGACGGGGTCGGTCTGGTGTCAGCCTCGCTAGTGACGGGGTCGGTCTGGTGTCAGCCTCTCCTCGTGACGGGGTCGGTCTGGTGTCAGCCTCTCCTCGTGACGGTGTCGGTCTGGTGTCAGCCTCTCCTCGTGACGGGGTCCGTCTGGTGTCAGCCTCGCCTCGTGACGGTGTCGGTCTGGTGTCAGCCTCGCCTTGTGACGGTGTCGGTCTGGTGTCATCCTCGCTAGTGACGGTGTCGGTCTGGTGTCAGCCTCGCTAGTGACGGGGTCGGTCTGGTGTCAGCCTCGCTAGTGACGGTGTCAGTCTGGTGTCAGCCTCGCTAGTGACGGTGTCAGTCTGGTGTCAGCCTCGCTAGTGACGGTGTCAGTCTGGTGTCAGCCTCTCCTCGTGACGGTGTCAGTCTGGTGTCAGCCTCTCCTCGTGACGGTGTCAGTCTGGTGTCAGCCTCGCTAGTGACGGTGTCAGTCTGGTGTCAGCCTCGCTAGTGACGGTGTCAGTCTGGTGTCAGCCTCGCTAGTGACGGTTTCAGTCTGGTGTCAGCCTCTCCTCGTGACGGTGTCAGTCTGGTGTCAGCCTCGCTAGTGACGGTGTCAGTCTGGTGTCAGCCTCTCCTCGTGACGGTGTCAGTCTGGTGTCAGCCTCTCCTCGTGACAGTGTCAGTCTGGTGTCAGCCTCGCTAGTGACGGTTTCAGTCTGGTGTCAGCCTCTCCTCGTGACGGTGTCAGTCTGGTGTCAGCCTTTCCTCGTGACGGTGTCAGTCTGGTGTCAGCCTCGCTAGTGACGGGGTCGGTCTGGTGTCAGCCTCGCCTCGTGACGGTGTCGGTCTGGTGTCAGCCTCGCCTCGTGACGGTGTCGGTCTGGTGTCATCCTCGCTAGTGACGGTGTCGGTCTGGTGTCATCCTCGCTAGTGACGGTGTCAGTCTGGTGTCAGCCTCTCCTCGTGACGGTGTCAGTCTGGTGTCAGCCTCGCTAGTGACGGTTTCAGTCTGGTGTCAGCCTCTCCTCGTGACGGGGTCGGTCTGGTGTCAGCCTCTCCTCGTGACGGTGTCGGTCTGGTGTCAGCCTCTCCTCGTGACGGGGTCGGTCTGGTGTCAGCCTCTCCTCGTGACGGTGTCGGTCTGGTGTCAGCCTCTCCTCGTGACGGGGTCCGTCTGGTGTCAGCCTCTCCTCGTGACGGGGTCGGTCTGGTGTCAGCCTCTCCTCGTGACGGGGTCGGTCTGGTGTCAGCCTCGCTAGTGACGGTTTCAGTCTGGTGTCAGCCTCTCCTCGTGACGGTGTCAGTCTGGTGTCAGCCTCGCTAGTGACGGTGTCAGTCTGGTGTCAGCCTCGCTAGTTACGGTTTCAGTCTGGTGTCAGCCTCTCCTCGTGACGGTGTCAGTCTGGTGTCAGCCTCGCTAGTGACGGGGTCGGTCTGGTGTCAGCCTATCCTCGTGACGGGGTCGGTCTGGTGTCAGCCTCTCCTCGTGACAGGGTCCGTCTGGTGTCAGCCTCGCTAGTGACTGTTTCGGTCTGGTGTCAGCCTCTCCTCGTGACGGTGTCAGTCTGGTGTCAGCCTCGCTAGTGACGGTGTCAGTCTGGTGTCAGCCTCGCTAGTGACGGTGTCAGTCTGGTGTCAGCCTCTCCTCGTGACGGTGTCAGTCTGGTGTCAGCCTCTCCTCTTGACGGTGTCAGTCTGGTGTCAGCCTCGCTAGTGACGGTTTCAGTCTGGTGTCAGCCTCTCCTCGTGACGGTGTCCGTCTGGTGTCAGCCTCTCCTCGTGACGGTGTCAGTCTGGTGTCAGCCTCGCTAGTGACGGGGTCGGTCTGGTGTCAGCCTCTCCTCGTGAAGGGGTCGGTCTGGTGTCAGCCTCTCCTCGTGACGGTGTCGGTCTGGTGTCAGCCTCTCCTCGTGACGGGGTCCGCTTGGTGTCAGCCTCTCCTCGTGACGGGGTCGGTCTGGTGTCAGCCTCTCCTCGTGACGGGGTCGGTCTGGTGTCAGCCTCGCTAGTGACGGTTTCAGTCTGGTGTCAGCCTCTCCTCGTGACGGTGTCAGTCTGGTGTCAGCCTTGCTAGTGACGGGGTCGGTCTGGTGTCAGCCTATCCTCGTGACGGGGTCGGTCTGGTGTCAGCCTCTCCTCGTGACAGGGTCCGTCTGGTGTCAGCCTCGCTAGTGACTGTTTCGGTCTGGTGTCAGCCTCTCCTCGTGACGGTGTCAGTCTGGTGTCAGCCTCGCTAGTGACGGGGTCGGTCTGGTGTCAGCCTCTCCTCGTGACGGGGTCGGTCTGGTGTCAACCTCTCCTCGTGACGGTGTCGGTCTGGTGTCAGCCTCTCCTCGTGACGGGGTCCGTCTAGTGTCAGCCTCTCCTCGTGACGGGGTCGGTCTGGTGTCAGCCTCTCCTCGTGACGGGGTCGGTCTGGTGTCAGCCTCGCTAGTGACGGTTTCAGTCTGGTGTCAGCCTCTCCTCGTGACGGTGTCAGTCTGGTGTCAGCCTCGCTAGTGACGGTGTCTGTCTGGTGTCAGCCTCGCTAGTGACGGTTTCAGTCTGGTGTCAGCCTCTCCTCGTGACGGTGTCAGTCTGGTGTCAGCCTCGCTAGTGACGGGGTCGGTCTGGTGTCAGCCTCTCCTCGTGACGGGGTCGGTCTGGTGTCTGCCTCGCTAGTGACGGTTTCAGTCTGGTGTCAGCCTCTCCTCGTGACGGTGTCAGTCTGGTGTCAGCCTCGCTAGTGACGGTGTCAGTCTGGTGTCAGCCTCGCCTCGTGACGGTTTCAGTCTGGTGTCAGCCTCTCCTCGTGACGGTGTCAGTCTGGTGTCAGCCTCGCTAGTGACGGTGTCAGTCTGGTGTCAGCCTCTCCTCGTGACGGTGTCAGTCTGGTGTCAGCCTCTCCTCGTGACGGTGTCAGTCTGGTGTCAGCCTCGCTAGTGACGGTTTCAGTCTGGTGTCAGCCTCTCCTCGTGACGGTGTCCGTCTGGTGTCAGCCTTGCTAGTGACTGGGTCGGTCTGGTGTCAGCCTCGCTAGTGACGGGGTCGGTCTGGTGTCATCCTCGCTAGTGACGGTGTCGGTCTGGTGTCATCCTCGCCTCGTGACGGGGTCGGTCTGGTGTCAGCCTCGCTAGTGACGGAGTCAGTCTGGTGTCAGCCTCTCCTCGTGACGGTGTCGGTCTGGTGTCAGCCTCTCCTCGTGACGGTGTCAGTCTGGTGTCAGCCTCGCTAGTGACGGTTTCAGTCTGGTGTCAGCCTCTCCTCGTGACGGTGTCAGTCTGGTGTCAGCCTCGCTAGTGACGGTTTCAGTCTGGTGTCAGCCTCTCCTCGTGACGGTGTCAGTCTGGTGTCAGCCTCTCCTCGTGACAGTGTCAGTCTGGTGTCAGCCTCGCTAGTGACGGTTTCAGTCTGGTGTCAGCCTCTCCTCGTGACAGGGTCCGTCTGGTGTCAGCCTCGCTAGTGACGGTTTCGGTCTGGTGTCAGCCTCTCCTCGTGATGGTGTCAGTCTGGTGTCAGCCTCGCTAGTGACGGTGTCAGTCTGGTGTCAGCCTCGCTAGTGACGGTGTCAGTCTGGTGTCAGCCTCTCCTCGTGACGGTGTCAGTCTGGTGTCAGCCTCTCCTCGTGACGGTGTCAGTCTGGTGTCAGCCTCGCTAGTGACGGTTTCAGTCTGGTGTCAGCCTCTCCTCGTGACGGTGTCCGTCTGGTGTCAGCCTCTCCTCGTGACGGTGTCAGTCTGGTGTCAGCCTCGCTAGTGACGGGGTCGGTCTGGTGTCAGCCTCTCCTCGTGACGGTGTCGGTCTGGTGTCAGCCTCTCCTCGTGACGGGGTCGGTCTGGTGTCAGCCTCTCCTCGTGACGGGGTCGGTCTGGTGTCCGCCTCGCTAGTGACGGTTTCAGTCTGGTGTCAGCCTCTCCTCGTGACGGTGTCAGTCTGGTGTCAGCCTCGCTAGTGACGGTGTCAGTCTGGTGTCAGCCTCGCTAGTGACGGTTTCAGTCTGGTGTCAGCCTCTCCTCGTGACGGTGTCCGTCTGGTGTCAGCCTCGCTAGTGACGGGGTCGGTCTGGTGTCAGCCTCGCTAGTGACGGGGTCGGTCTGGTGTCAGCCTCGCCTCGTGACGGTGTCGGTCTGGTGTCAGCCTCGCCTCGTGACGGTGTCGGTCTGGTGTCATCCTTGCTAGTGACGGTGTCGGTCTGGTGTCATCCTCGCCTCGTGACGGGGTCGGTCTGGTGTCAGCCTCGCTAGTGACGGAGTCGGTCTGGTGTCAGCCTCTCCTCGTGACGGTGTCGGTCTGGTGTCAGCCTCTCCTCGTGACGGTGTCGGTCTGGTGTCAGCCTCTCCTCGTGACAGGGTCCGTCTGGTGTCAGCCTCGCTAGTGACGGTTTCGGTCTGGTGTCAGCCTCTCCTCGTGACGGTGTCAGTCTGGTGTCAGCCTCGCTAGTGACGGTGTCAGTCTGGTGTCAGCCTCGCTAGTGACGGTGTCAGTCTGGTGTCAGCCTCTCCTCGTGACGGTGTCAGTCTGGTGTCAGCCTCTCCTCGTGATGGTGTCAGTCTGGTGTCAGCCTCGCTAGTGACGGTTTCAGTCTGGTGTCAGCCTCTCCTCGTGACGGTGTCAGTCTGGTGTCAGCCTCGCTAGTGACGGTTTCAGTCTGGTGTCAGCCTCTCCTCGTGACGGTTTCCGTCTGGTGTCAGCCTCTCCTCGTGACGGTGTCAGTCTGGTGTCAGCCTCGCTAGTGACGGTTTCAGTCTGGTGTCAGCCTCTCCTCGTGACGGTGTCAGTCTGGTGTCAGCCTCTCCTCGTGACGGTGTCAGTCTGGTGTCAGCCTCGCTAGTGACGGTTTCAGTCTGGTGTCAGCCTCTCCTCGTGACGGTGTCCGTCTGGTGTCAGCCTCGCTAGTGACGGGGTCGGTCTGGTGTCAGCCTCGCTAGTGACGGGGTCGGTCTGGTGTCAGCCTCGCTAGTGACGGGGTCGGTCTGGTGTCAGCCTCTCCTCGTGACGGTGTCGGTCTGGTGTCAGCCTCTCCTCGTGACGGTGTCGGTCTGGTGTCAGCCTCTCCTCGTGACAGGGTCCGTCTGGTGTCAGCCTCGCTAGTGACGGTTTCGGTCTGGTGTCAGCCTCTCCTCGTGACGGTGTCAGTCTGGTGTCAGCCTCGCTAGTGACGGTGTCAGTCTGGTGTCAGCCTCGCTAGTGACGGTGTCAGTCTGGTGTCAGCCTCTCCTCGTGACGGTGTCAGTCTGGTGTCAGCCTCTCCTCGTGACAGTGTCAGTCTGGTGTCAGCCTCGCTAGTGACGGTTTCAGTCTGGTGTCAGCCTCTCCTCGTGACGGTGTCCGTCTGGTGTCAGCCTCTCCTCGTGACGGTGTCAGTCTGGTGTCAGCCTCGCTAGTGACGGGGTCTGTCTGGTGTCAGCCTCTCCTCGTGACGGGGTCGGTCTGGTGTCAGCCTCTCCTCGTGACGGTGTCAGTCTGGTGTCAGCCTCTCCTCGTGACGGTGTCAGTCTGGTTTCAGCCTCGCTAGTGACGGGGTCGGTCTGGTGTCAGCCTCTCCTCGTGACGGGGTCGGTCTGGTTTCAGCCTCTCCTCGTGACGGTGTCGGTCTGGTGTCAGCCTCGCTAGTGACGGTTTCAGTCTGGTGTCAGCCTCTCCTCGTGACGGTGTCCGTCTGGTGTCAGCCTCTCCTCGTGACGGTGTCCGTCTGGTGTCAGCCTCTCCTCGTGACGGGGTCCGTCTGGTGTCAGCCTCTCCTCGTGACGGGGTGGGTCTGGTGTCAGCCTCGCTAGTGACGGTTTCAGTCTGGTGTCAGCCTCTCCTCGTGACGGTGTCAGTCTGGTGTCAGCCTCGCTAGTGACGGTGTCAGTCTGGTGTCAGCCTCGCTAGTGACGGTGTCAGTCTGGTGTCAGCCTCTCCTCGTGATGGTGTCAGTCTGGTGTCAGCCTCGCTAGTGACGGTTTCAGTCTGGTGTCAGCCTCTCCTCGTGACGGTGTCAGTCTGGTGTCAGCCTCTCCTCGTGACGGTGTCAGTCTGGTGTCAGCCTCGCTAGTGACGGTTTCAGTCTGGTGTCAGCCTCTCCTCGTGACGGTGTCCGTCTGGTGTCAGCCTCGCTAGTGACGGGGTCGGTCTGGTGTCAGCCTCGCTAGTGACGGGGTCGGTCTGGTGTCAGCCTCGCCTCGTGACGGTGTCGGTCTGGTGTCAGCCTCGCCTCGTGACGGTGTCGGTCTGGTGTCATCCTCGCTAGTGACGGTGTCGGTCTGGTGTCATCCTCGCCTCGTGACGGGGTCTGTCTGGTGTCAGCCTCGCTAGTGACGGAGTCGGTCTGGTGTCAGCCTCTCCTCGTGACGGTGTCGGTCTGGTGTCAGCCTCTCCTCGTGACGGTGTCGGTCTGGTGTCAGCCTCTCCTCGTGACAGGGTCCGTCTGGTGTCAGCCTCGCTAGTGACGGTTTCGGTCTGGTGTCAGCCTCTCCTCGTGACGGTGTCAGTCTGGTGTCAGCCTCGCTAGTGACGGTGTCGGTCTGGTGTCAGCCTCTCCTCGTGACGGTGTCAGTCTGGTGTCAGCCTCTCCTCGTGACGGTGTCAGTCTGGTGTCAGCCTCGCTAGTGACGGTTTCAGTCTGTTGTCAGCCTCTCCTCGTGACGGTGTCCGTCTGGTGTCAGCCTCTCCTCGTGACGGTGTCAGTCTGGTGTCAGCCTCGCTAGTGACGGGGTCGGTCTGGTGTCAGCCTCGCCTCGTGACGGGGTCGGTCTGGTGTCAGCCTCGCCTCGTGACGGTGTCGGTCTGGTGTCATCCTCGCTAGTGACGGTGTCGGTCTGGTGTCATCCTTGCCTCGTGACGGGGTCGGTCTGGTGTCAGCCTCGCTAGTGACGGAGTCGGTCTGGTGTCAGCCTCTCCTCGTGACGGTGTCGGTCTGGTGTCAGCCTCTCCTTGTGACGGTGTCGGTCTGGTGTCAGCCTCTCCTCGTGACAGGGTCCGTCTGGTGTCAGCCTCGCTAGTGACGGTTTCGGTCTGGTGTCAGCCTCTCCTCGTGACGGTGTCAGTCTGGTGTCAGCCTCGCTAGTGACGGTGTCAGTCTGGTGTCAGCCTCGCTAGTGACGGTGTCAGTCTGGTGTCAGCCTCTCCTCGTGACGGTGTCAGTCTGGTGTCAGCCTCTCCTCGTGACGGTGTCAGTCTGGTGTCAGCCTCGCTAGTGACGGTTTCAGTCTGGTGTCAGCCTCTCCTCGTGAAGGTGTCCGTCTGGTGTCAGCCTCTCCTCGTGACGGTGTCAGTCTGGTGTCAGCCTCGCTAGTGACGGGGTCGGTCTGGTGTCAGCCTCTCCTCGTGACGGGGTCGGTCTGGTGTCAGCCTCTCCTCGTGACGGTGTCGGTCTGGTGTCAGCCTCTCCTCGTGACGGGGTCCGTCTGGTGTCAGCCTCTCCTCGTGACGGGGTCGGTCTGGTGTCAGCCTCTCCTCGTTACGGGGTCGGTCTGGTGTCAGCCTCGCTAGTGACGGTTTCAGTCTGGTGTCAGCCTCTCCTCGTGACGGTGTCAGTCTGGTGTCAGCCTCGCTAGTGACGGTGTCAGTCTGGTGTCAGCCTCGCTAGTGACGGTTTCAGTCTGGTGTCAGCCTCTCCTCGTGACGGTGTCAGTCTGGTGTCAGCCTCGCTAGTGACGGTTTCAGTCTGGTGTCAGCCTCTCCTCGTGACGGTGTCAGTCTGGTGTCAGCCTCTCCTCGTGACAGTGTCAGTCTGGTGTCAGCCTCGCTAGTGACGGTTTCAGTCTGGTGTCAGCCTCTCCTCGTGACGGTGTCAGTCTGGTGTCAGCCTCTCCTCGTGACGGTGTCAGTCTGGTGTCAGCCTCGCTAGTGACGGTTTCAGTCTGGTGTCAGCCTCTCCTCGTGACGGTGTCCGTCTGGTGTCAGCCTCGCTAGTGACGGGGTCGGTCTGGTGTCAGCCTCGCTAGTGACGGGGTCGGTCTGGTGTCAGCCTCGCCTCGTGACGGTGTCGGTCTGGTGTCAGCCTCGCCTCGTGACGGTGTCAGTCTGGTGTCATCCTCGCTAGTGACGGTGTCGGTCTGGTGTCATCCTCGCCTCGTGACGGGGTCTGTCTGGTGTCAGCCTCTCCTCGTGACGGTGTCGGTCTGGTGTCAGCCTCTCCTCGTGACGGTGTCGGTCTGGTGTCAGCCTCTCCTCGTGACAGGGTCCGTCTGGTGTCAGCCTCGCTAGTGACGGTTTCGGTCTGGTGTCAGCCTCTCCTCGTGACGGTGTCAGTCTGGTGTCAGCCTCGCTAGTGACGGTGTCAGTCTGGTGTCAGCCTCGCTAGTGACGGTGTCAGTCTGGTGTCAGCCTCTCCTCGTGACGGTGTCAGTCTGGTGTCAGCCTCTCCTCGTGACGGTGTCAGTCTGGTGTCAGCCTCTCCTCGTGACGGTGTCAGTCTGGTGTCAGCCTCGCTAGTGACGGTTTCAGTCTGTTGTCAGCCTCTCCTCGTGACGGTGTCCGTCTGGTGTCAGCCTCTCCTCGTGACGGTGTCAGTCTGGTGTCAGCCTCGCTAGTGACGGGGTCGGTCTGGTGTCAGCCTCTCCTCGTGACGGGGTCGGTCTGGTGTCAGCCTCTCCTCGTGACGGTGTCGGTCTGGTGTCAGCCTCTCCTCGTGACGGGGTCCGTCTGGTGTCAGCCTCTCCTCGTGACGGGGTCGGTCTGGTGTCAGCCTCTCCTCGTGACGGGGTCGGTCTCGTGTCAGCCTCGCCTCGTGACGGTGTCGGTCTGGTGTCATCCTCGCTAGTGACGGTGTCGGTCTGGTGTCATCCTCGCTTCGTGACGGGGTCGGTCTGGTGTCAGCCTCGCTAGTGACGGAGTCGGTCTGGTGTCAGCCTCTCCTCGTGACGGTGTCGGTCTGGTGTCAGCCTCTCCTCGTGACGGTGTCGGTCTGGTGTCAGCCTCTCCTCGTGACGGTGTCGGTCTGGTGTCAGCCTCTCCTCGTGACAGGGTCCGTCTGGTGTCAGCCTCGCTAGTGACGGTTTCGGTCTGGTGTCAGCCTCTCCTCGTGACGGTGTCAGTCTGGTGTCAGCCTCGCTAGTGACGGTGTCAGTCTGGTGTCAGCCTCGCTAGTGACGGTTCCAGTCTGGTGTCAGCCTCTCCTCGTGACGGTGTCAGTCTGGTGTCAGCCTCGCTAGTGACGGTGTCAGTCTGGTGTCAGCCTCGCTAGTGACGGTTTCAGTCTGGTGTCAGCCTCTCCTCGTGACGGTGTCCGTCTGGTGTCAGCCTCGCTAGTGACGGGGTCGGTCTGGTGTCAGCCTCGCTAGTGACGGGGTCGGTCTGGTGTCAGCCTCGCCTCGTGACGGTGTCGGTCTGGTGTCAGCCTCGCCTCGTGACGGTGTCGGTCTGGTGTCATCCTCGCTAGTGACGGTGTCGGTCTGGTGTCATCCTCGCCTCGTGACGGGGTCGGTCTGGTGTCAGCCTCGCTAGTGACGGAGTCGGTCTGGTGTCAGCCTCTCCTCGTGACGGTGTCGGTCTGGTGTCAGCCTCTCATCGTGACGGTGTCGTTCTGATGTCAGCCTCTCCTCGTGACAGGGTCCGTCTGGTGTCAGCCTCGCTAGTGACGGTTTCGGTCTGGTGTCAGCCTCTCCTCGTGACGGTGTCAGTCTGGTGTCAGCCTCGCTAGTGACGGTGTCAGTCTGGTGTCAGCCTCGCTAGTGACGGTGTCAGTCTGGTGTCAGCCTCTCCTCGTGACGGTGTCAGTCTGGTGTCAGCCTCTCCTCGTGACGGTGTCAGTCTGGTGTCAGCCTCGCTAGTGACGGTTTCAGTCTGGTGTCAGCCTCTCCTCGTGACGGTGTCCGTCTGGTGTCAGCCTCTCCTCGTGACGGTGTCAGTCTGGTGTCAGCCTCGCTAGAGACGGTTTCAGTCTGGTGTCAGCCTCTCCTCGTGACGGTGTCAGTCTGGTGTCAGCCTCGCTAGTGACGGTTTCAGTCTGGTGTCAGCCTCTCCTCGTGACGGTGTCAGTCTGGTGTCAGCCTCTCCTCGTGACGGTGTCAGTCTGGTGTCAGCCTCGCTAGTGACGGTTTCAGTCTGGTGTCAGCCTCTCCTCGTGACGGTGTCCGTCTGGTGTCAGCCTCTCCTCGTGACGGTGTCAGTCTGGTGTCAGCCTCGCTAGTGACGGGGTCGGTCTGGTGTCAGCCTTTCCTCGTGACGGGGCCGGTCTGGTGTCAGCCTCTCCTCGTGACGGTTTCGGTCTGGTGTCAGCCTCTCCTCGTGAAGGGGTTCGTCTGGTGTCAGCCTCTCCTCGTGACGGGGTCGGTCTGGTGTCAGCCTCTCCTCGTGACGGGGTCGGTCTGGTGTCAGCCTCGCTAGTGACGGTTTCAGTCTGGTGTCAGCCTCTCCTCGTGACGGTGTCCGTCTGGTGTCAGCCTTGCTAGTGACGGGGTCGGTCTGGTGTCAGCCTCGCTAGTGACGGGGTCGGTCTGGTGTCAGCCTCGCCTCGTGACGGTGTCGGTCTGGTGTCAGCCTCGCCTCGTGACGGTGTCGGTCTGGTGTCATCCTCGCTAGTGACGGTGTCGGTCTGGTGTCATCCTCGCCTCGTGACGGTGTCAGTCTGGTGTCAGCCTCGCTAGTGACGGTTTCAGTCTGGTGTCAGCCTCTCCTCGTGACGGTGTCAGTCTGGTGTCAGCCTCTCCTCGTGACAGTGTCAGTCTGGTGTCAGCCTCGCTAGTGACGGTTTCAGTCTGGTGTCAGCCTCTCCTCGTGACGGTGTCAGTCTGGTGTCAGCCTCTCCTCGTGACGGTGTCGGTCTGGTGTCATCCTCGCTAGTGACGGTGTCGGTCTGGTGTCATCCTCGCCTCGTGACGGGGTCGGTCTGGTGTCAGCCTCGCTAGTGACGGGGTCGGTCTGGTGTCAGCCTCTCCTCGTGACGGGGTCGGTCTGGTGTCAGCCTCTCCTCGTGACGGTGTCGGTCTGGTGTCAGCCTCTCCTCGTGACGGGGTCAGTCTGGTGTCAGCCTCGCTAGTGACGGTTTCAGTCTGGTGTCAGCCTCTCCTCGTGACGGTGTCAGTCTGGTGTCAGCCTCGCTAGTGACGGTTTCAGTCTGGTGTCAGCCTCTCCTCGTGACGGTTTCAGTCTGGTGTCAGCCTCTCCTCGTGACGGTGTCAGTCTGGTGTCAGCCTCGCTAGTGACGGTGTCAGTCTGGTGTCAGCCTCTCCTCGTGACGGTGTCAGTCTGGTGTCAGCCTCGCTAGTGACGGTTTCAGTCTGGTGTCAGCCTCTCCTCGTGACGGTGTCCGTCTGGTGTCAGCCTCTCCTCGTGACGGTGTCAGTC
The DNA here is from genome assembly GCF_062004578.1 of Staurois parvus. Taxonomy (NCBI): domain Eukaryota; kingdom Metazoa; phylum Chordata; class Amphibia; order Anura; family Ranidae; genus Staurois; species Staurois parvus. The sequence goes on from NW_028320437.1 coordinate 610,725, forward strand.
TGGTGTCAGCCTCGCTAGTGACGGTTTCAGTCTGGTGTCAGCCTCTCCTCGTGACGGTGTCAGTCTGGTGTCAGCCTCTCCTCGTAACGGTGTCAGTCTGGTGTCAGCCTCGCAAGTGACGGTTTCAGTCTGGTGTCAGCCTCTCCTCGTGACGGTGTCCGTCTGGTGTCAGCCTCGCTAGTGACGGGGTCTGTCTGGTGTCAGCCTCGCTAGTGACGGGGTCGGTCTGGTGTCAGCCTCGCCTCGTGACGGTGTCGGTCTGGTGTCAGCCTCGCCTCGTGACGGTGTCGGTCTGGTGTCATCCTCGCTAGTGACGGTGTCGGTCTGGTGTCATCCTCGCCTCGTGACGGGGTCGGTCTGGTGTCAGCCTCGCTAGTGACGGAGTCGGTCTGGTGTCAGCCTCTCCTCGTGACGGTGTCGGTCTGGTGTCAGCCTCTCCTCGTGACGGTGTCGGTCTGGTGTCAGCCTCTCCTCGTGACAGGGTCCGTCTGGTGTCAGCCTCGCTAGTGACGGTTTCGGTCTGGTGTCAGCCTCTCCTCGTGACCGTGTCAGTCTGGTGTCAGCTTCGCTAGTGACGGTGTCAGTCTGGTGTCAGCCTCGCTAGTGACGGTGTCAGTCTGGTGTCAGCCTCTCCTCGTGACGGTGTCAGTCTGGTGTCAGCCTCTCCTCGTGACGGTGTCAGTCTGGTGTCAGCCTCGCTAGTAACGGTTTCAGTCTGGTGTCAGCCTCTCCTCGTGACGGTGTCCGTCTGGTGTCAGCCTCTCCTCGTGACGGTGTCAGTCTGGTGTCAGCCTCGCTAGTGACGGTTTCAGTCTGGTGTCAGCCTCTCCTCGTGACGGGGTCGGTCTGGTGTCAGCCTCTCCTCGTGACGGTGTCGGTCTGGTGTCAGCCTCTCCTCGTGACGGGGTCAGTCTGGTGTCAGCCTCTCCTCGTGACGGGGTCGGTCTGGTGTCAGCCTCTCCTCGTGACGGGGTCGGTCTGGTGTCAGCCTCGCTAGTGACGGTTTCAGTCTGGTGTCAGCCTCTCCTCGTGACGGTGTCAGTCTGGTGTCAGCCTCGCTAGTGACGGTGTCAGTCTGGTGTCAGCCTCGCTAGTGACGGTTTCAGTCTGGTGTCAGCCTCTCCTCGTGACGGTGTCAGTCTGGTGTCAGCCTCGCTAGTGACGGTTTCAGTCTGGTGTCAGCCTCTCCTCGTGACGGTGTCAGTCTGGTGTCAGCCTCTCCTCGTGACAGTGTCAGTCTGGTGTCAGCCTCGCTAGTGACGGTTTCAGTCTGGTGTCAGCCTCTCCTCGTGACGGTGTCAGTCTGGTGTCAGCCTCTCCTCGTAACGGAGTCAGTCTGGTGTCAGCCTCGCTAGTGACGGTTTCAGTCTGGTGTCAGCCTCTCCTCGTGACGGTGTCCGTCTGGTGTCAGCCTCGCTAGTGACGGGGTCTGTCTGGTGTCAGCCTCGCTAGTGACGGGGTCGGTCTGGTGTCAGCCTCGCCTCGTGACGGTGTCGGTCTGGTGTCAGCCTCGCCTCGTGACGGTGTCGGTCTGGTGTCATCCTCGCTAGTGACGGTGTCGGTCTGGTGTCATCCTCGCCTCGTGACGGGGTCGGTCTGGTGTCAGCCTCGCTAGTGACGGAGTCGGTCTGGTGTCAGCCTCTCCTCGTGACGGTGTCGGTCTGGTGTCAGCCTCTCCTCGTGACGGTGTCGGTCTGGTGTCAGCCTCTCCTCGTGACAGGGTCCGTCTGGTGTCAGCCTTGCTAGTGACGGTTTCGGTCTGGTGTCAGCCTCTCCTCGTGACCGTGTCAGTCTGGTGTCAGCCTCGCTAGTGACGGTGTCAGTCTGGTGTCAGCCTCGCTAGTGACGGTGTCAGTCTGGTGTCAGCCTCTCCTCGTGACGGTGTCAGTCTGGTGTCAGCCTCGCTAGTGACGGTTTCGGTCTGGTGTCAGCCTCTCCTCGTGACGGTGTCAGTCTGGTGTCAGCCTCGCTAGTGACGGTGTCAGTCTGGTGTCAGCCTCGCTAGTGACGGTGTCAGTCTGGTGTCAGCCTCTCCTCGTGACGGTGTCAGTCTGGTGTCAGCCTCTCCTCGTGACGGTGTCAGTCTGGTGTCAGCCTCGCTAGTGACGGTTTCAGTCTGGTGTCAGCCTCTCCTCGTGACGGGGTCGGTCTGGTGTCAGCCTCTCCTCGTGACGGGGTTGGTCTGGTGTCAGCCTCGCTAGTGACGGTTTCAGTCTGGTGTCAGCATCTCCTCGTGACGGTGTCAGTCTGGTGTCAGCCTCTCCTCGTGACGGTGTCAGTCTGGTGTCAGCCTCGCTAGTGACGGTTTCAGTCTGGTGTCAGCCTCTCCTCGTGACGGTGTCCGTCTGGTGTCAGCCTCGCTAGTGACTGGGTCGGTCTGGTGTCAGCCTCGCCTCGTGACGGTGTCGGTCTGGTGTCATCCTCGCTAGTGACGGTGTCGGTCTGGTGTCATCCTCGCCTCGTGACGGGGTCGGTCTGGTGTCAGCCTCGCTAGTGACGGAGTCGGTCTGGTGTCAGCCTCTCCTCGTGACGGTGTCGGTCTGGTGTCAGCCTCTCCTCGTGACGGTGTCGGTCTGGTGTCAGCCTCTCCTCGTGACAGGTCCGTCTGGTGTCAGCCTCGCTAGTGACGGTTTCGGTCTGGTGTCAGCCTCTCCTCGTGACCGTGTCAGTCTGGTGTCAGCCTCGCTAGTGACGGTGTCAGTCTGGTGTCAGCCTCGCTAGTGACGGTGTCAGTCTGGTGTCAGCCTCTCCTCGTGACGGTGTCAGTCTGGTGTCAGCCTCGCTAGTGACGGTTTCGGTCTGGTGTCAGCCTCTCCTCGTGACGGTGTCAGTCTGGTGTCAGCCTCGCTAGTGACGGTGTCAGTCTGGTGTCAGCCTCGCTAGTGACGGTGTCAGTCTGGTGTCAGCCTCTCCTCGTGACGGTGTCAGTCTGGTGTCAGCCTCTCCTCGTGACGGTGTCAGTCTGGTGTCAGCCTCGCTAGTGACGGTTTCAGTCTGGTGTCAGCCTCTCCTCGTGACGGGGTCGGTCTGGTGTCAGCCTCTCCTCGTGACGGGGTTGGTCTGGTGTCAGCCTCGCTAGTGACGGTTTCAGTCTGGTGTCAGCATCTCCTCGTGACGGTGTCAGTCTGGTGTCAGCCTCTCCTCGTGACGGTGTCAGTCTGGTGTCAGCCTCGCTAGTGACGGTTTCAGTCTGGTGTCAGCCTCTCCTCGTGACGGTGTCCGTCTGGTGTCAGCCTCGCTAGTGACTGGGTCGGTCTGGTGTCAGCCTCGCCTCGTGACGGTGTCGGTCTGGTGTCATCCTCGCTAGTGACGGTGTCGGTCTGGTGTCATCCTCGCCTCGTGACGGGGTCGGTCTGGTGTCAGCCTCGCTAGTGACGGAGTCGGTCTGGTGTCAGCCTCTCCTCGTGACGGTGTCGGTCTGGTGTCAGCCTCTCCTCGTGACGGTGTCGGTCTGGTGTCAGCCTCTCCTCGTGACAGGTCCGTCTGGTGTCAGCCTCGCTAGTGACGGTTTCGGTCTGGTGTCAGCCTCTCCTCGTGACCGTGTCAGTCTGGTGTCAGCCTCGCTAGTGACGGTGTCAGTCTGGTGTCAGCCTCGCTAGTGACGGTGTCAGTCTGGTGTCAGCCTCTCCTCGTGACGGTGTCAGTCTGGTGTCAGCCTCGCTAGTGACGGTTTCGGTCTGGTGTCAGCCTCTCCTCGTGACGGTGTCAGTCTGGTGTCAGCCTCGCTAGTGACGGTGTCAGTCTGGTGTCAGCCTCGCTAGTGACGGTGTCAGTCTGGTGTCAGCCTCTCCTCGTGACGGTGTCAGTCTGGTGTCAGCCTCTCCTCGTGACGGTGTCAGTCTGGTGTCAGCCTCGCTAGTGACGGTTTCAGTCTGGTGTCAGCCTCTCCTCGTGACGGGGTCGGTCTGGTGTCAGCCTCTCCTCGTGACGGGGTTGGTCTGGTGTCAGCCTCGCTAGTGACGGTTTCAGTCTGGTGTCAGCATCTCCTCGTGACGGTGTCAGTCTGGTGTCAGCCTCTCCTCGTGACGGTGTCAGTCTGGTGTCAGCCTCGCTAGTGACGGTTTCAGTCTGGTGTCAGCCTCTCCTCGTGACGGTGTCCGTCTGGTGTCAGCCTCTCCTCGTGACGGTGTCAGTCTGGTGTCAGCCTCGCTAGTGACGGAGTCAGTCTGGTGTCAGCCTCTCCTCGTGACGGTGTCGGTCTGGTGTCAGCCTCTCCTCGTGACAGGGTCCGTCTGGTGTCAGCCTCGCTAGTGACGGTTTCGGTCTGGTGTCAGCCTCTCCTCGTGACGGTGTCAGTCTGGTGTCAGCCTCGCTAGTGACGGTGTCAGTCTGGTGTCAGCCTCGCTAGTGACGGTGTCAGTCTGGTGTCAGCCTCTCCTCGTGACGGTGTCAGTCTGGTGTCAGCCTCTCCTCGTGACGGTGTCAGTCTGGTGTCAGCCTCGCTAGTGACGGTTTCAGTCTGGTGTCAGCCTCTCCTCGTGACGGTGTCCGTCTGGTGTCAGCCTCGCTAGTGACGGGGTCGGTCTGGTGTCATCCTCGCCTCGTGACGGGGTCGGTCTGGTGTCAGCCTCGCTAGTGACGGAGTCGGTCTGGTGTCAGCCTCTCCTCTTGACGGTGTCGGTCTGGTGTCAGCCTCTCCTCGTGACAGGGTCCGTCTGGTGTCAGATTCGCTAGTGACGGTTTCGGTCTGGTGTCAGCCTCTCCTCGTGACGGTGTCAGTCTGGTGTCAGCCTCGCTAGTGACGGTGTCAGTCTGGTGTCAGCCTCGCTAGTGACGGTGTCAGTCTGGTGTCAGCCTCTCCTCGTGACGGTGTCCGTCTGGTGTCAGCCTCGCTAGTGACGGTGTCGGTCTGGTGTCATCCTCGCCTCGTGACGGGGTCGGTCTGGTGTCAGCCTCGCTAGTGACGGAGTCGGTCTGGTGTCAGCCTCTCCTCGTGACGGTGTCGGTCTGGTGTCAGCCTCTCCTCGTGAAAGGGTCCGTCTGGTGTCAGCCTCTCCTCGTGAAAGGGTCCGTCTGGTGTCAGCCTCGCTAGTGACGGTTTCGGTCTGGTGTCAGCCTCTCCTCGTGACGGTGTCAGTCTGGTGTCAGCCTCGCTAGTGACGGTGTCAGTCTGGTGTCAGCCTCGCTAGTGACGGTGTCAGTCTGGTGTCAGCCTCTCCTCGTGACGGTGTCAGTCTGGTGTCAGCCTCGCTAGTGACGGTTTCAGTCTGGTGTCAGCCTCTCCTCGTGACGGTGTCAGTCTGGTGTCAGCCTCGCTAGTGACGGGGTCGGTCTGGTGTCAGCCTCTCTAGTGACGGGGTCGGTCTGGTGTCAGCCTCGCCTCGTGACGGTGTCGGTCTGGTGTCAACCTCGCCTCGTGACGGTGTCGGTCTGGTGTCATCCTCGCTAGTGACGGTGTCGGTCTGGTGTCATCCTCGCCTCGTGACGGGGTCGGTCTGGTGTCAGCCTCGCTAGTGACGGAGTCGGTCTGGTGTCAGCCTCTCCTCGTGACGGTGTCGGTCTGGTGTCAGCCTCTCCTCGTGACGGTGTCGGTCTGGTGTCAGCCTCGCCTCGTGACGGTGTCGGTCTGGTGTCATCCTCGCTAGTGACGGTGTCGGTCTGGTGTCATCCTCGCCTCGTGACGGGGTCGGTCTGGTGTCAGCCTCGCTAGTGACGGAGTCGGTCTGGTGTCAGCCTCTCCTCGTGACGGTGTCGGTCTGGTGTCAGCCTCTCCTCATGACGGTGTCGGTCTGGTGTCAGCCTCTCCTCGTGACGGGGTCCGTCTGGTGTCAGCCTCTCCTCGTGACGGGGTCGGTCTGGTGTCAGCCTCTCCTCGTGACGGGGTCGGTCTGGTGTCAGCCTCGCTAGTGACGGTTTCAGTCTGGTGTCAGCCTCTCCTCGTGACGGTGTCAGTCTGGTGTCAGCCTCGCTAGTGACGGTGTCAGTCTGGTGTCAGCCTCGCTAGTGACGGTTTCAGTCTGGTGTCAGCCTCTCCTCGTGACGGTGTCAGTCTGGTGTCAGCCTCGCTAGTGACGGGGTCGGTCTGGTGTCAGCCTCTCCTCGTGACGGGGTCGGTCTGGTGTCAGCCTCTCCTCGTGACGGTGTCGGTCTGGTGTCAGCCTCTCCTCGTGACGGGGTCCGTCTGGTGTCAGCCTCTCCTCGTGACGGGGTCGGTCTGGTGTCAGCCTCTCCTCGTGACGGGGTCGGTCTGGTGTCAGCCTCGCTAGTGACGGTTTCAGTCTGGTGTCAGCCTCTCCTCGTGACGGTGTCAGTCTGGTGTCAGCCTCGCTAGTGACGGTGTCAGTCTGGTGTCAGCCTCGCTAGTGACGGTTTCAGTCTGGTGTCAGCCTCTCCTCGTGACGGTGTCAGTCTGGTGTCAGCCTCGCTAGTGACGGTGTCAGTCTGGTGTCAGCCTCTCCTCGTGACGGTGTCAGTCTGGTGTCAGCCTCGCTAGTGACGGTTTCAGTCTGGTGTCAGCCTCTCCTCGTGACGGTGTCAGTCTGGTGTCAGCCTCTCCTCGTGACGGTGTCAGTCTGGTGTCATCCTCGCTAGTGACGGTGTCGGTCTGGTGTCATCCTCGCCTCGTGACGGGGTCGGTCTGGTGTCAGCCTTGCTAGTGACGGAGTCGGTCTGGTGTCAGCCTCTCCTCGTGACGGTGTCGGTCTGGTGTCAGCCTCTCCTCGTGACGGTGTCGGTCTGGTGTCAGCCTCTCCTCGTGACAGGGTCCGTCTGGTGTCAGCCTCGCTAGTGACGGTTTCGGTCTGGTGTCAGCCTCTCCTCGTGACGGTGTCAGTCTGGTTTCAGCCTCGCTAGTGACGGTGTCAGTCTGGTGTCAGCCTCGCTAGTGACGGGGTCGGTCTGGTGTCAGCCTCTCCTCGTGACGGGGTCGGTCTGGTGTCAGCCTCTCCTCGTGACGGTGTCGGTCTGGTGTCAGCCTCTCCTCGTGACGGGGTCCGTCTGGTGTCAGCCTCTCCTCGTGACGGGGTCGGTCTGGTGTCAGCCTCTCCTCGTGACGGGGTTGGTCTGGTGTCAGCCTCGCTAGTGACGGTTTCAGTCTGGTGTCAGCCTCTCCTCGTGACGGTGTCAGTCTGGTGTCAGCCTCGCTAGTGACGGGGTCGGTCTGGTGTCAGCCTCTCCTCGTGACGGGGTCGGTCTGGTGTCAGCCTCTCCTCGTGACGGTGTCAGTCTGGTGTCAGCCTCGCTAGTGACGGTTTCAGTCTGGTGTCAGCCTCTCCTCGTGACGGTGTCCGTCTGGTGTCAGCCTCGCTAGTGACGGGGTCGGTCTGGTGTCAGCCTCGCTAGTGACGGGGTCGGTCTGGTGTCATCCTCGCCTCGTGACGGGGTCGGTCTGGTGTCAGCCTCGCTAGTGACGGAGTCGGTCTGGTGTCAGCCTCTCCTCGTGACGGTGTCGGTCTGGTGTCAGCCTCTCCTCGTGACGGTGTCGGTCTGGTGTCAGCCTCTCCTCGTGACAGGGTCCGTCTGGTGTCAGCCTCGCTAGTGACGGTTTCGGTCTGGTGTCAGCCTCTCCTCGTGACGGTGTCAGTCTGGTGTCAGCCTCGCTAGTGACGGTGTCAGTCTGGTGTCAGCCTCGCTAGTGACGGTGTCAGTCTGGTGTCAGCCTCTCCTCGTGACGGTGTCAGTCTGGTGTCAGCCTCTCCTTGTGACGGTGTCAGTCTGGTGTCAGCCTCGCTAGTGACGGTTTCAGTCTGGTGTCAGCCTCTCCTCGTGACGGTGTCCGTCTGGTGTCAGCCTCTCCTCGTGACGGTGTCAGTCTGGTGTCAGCCTCGCTAGTGACGGTTTCAGTCTGGTGTCAGCCTCTCCTCGTGACGGTGTCAGTCTGGTGTCAGCCTCGCTAGTGACGGTTTCAGTCTGGTGTCAGCCTCTCCTCGTGACGGTGTCAGTCTGGTGTCAGCCTCGCTAGTGACGGTTTCAGTCTGGTGTCAGCCTCTCCTCGTGACGGTGTCAGTCTGGTGTCAGCCTCTCCTCGTGACGGTGTCAGTCTGGTGTCAGCCTCGCTAGTGACGGTTTCAGTCTGGTGTCAGCCTCTCCTCGTGACGGTGTCCGTCTGGTGTCAGCCTCGCTAGTGACGGGGTCGGTCTGGTGTCAGCCTCGCTAGTGACGGGGTCGGTCTGGTGTCAGCCTCGCCTCGTGACGGTGTCGGTCTGGTGTCAGCCTCGCTAGTGACGGTGTCAGTCTGGTGTCAGCCTCTCCTCGTGACGGTGTCAGTCTGGTGTCAGCCTCGCTAGTGACGGTTTCAGTCTGGTGTCAGCCTCTCCTCGTGACGGTGTCAGTCTGGTGTCAGCCTCTCCTCGTGACGGTGTCAGTCTGGTTTCAGCCTCGCTAGTGACGGTGTCAGTCTGGTGTCAGCCTCGCTAGTGACGGGGTCGGTCTGGTGTCAGCCTCTCCTCGTGACGGGGTCGGTCTGGTGTCAGCCTCTCCTCGTGACGGTGTCGGTCTGGTGTCAGCCTCTCCTCGTGACGGGGTCCGTCTGGTGTCAGCCTCTCCTCGTGACGGGGTCGGTCTGGTGTCAGCCTCTCCTCGTGACGGGGTTGGTCTGGTGTCAGCCTCGCTAGTGACGGTTTCAGTCTGGTGTCAGCCTCTTCTCGTGACGGTGTCAGTCTGGTGTCAGCCTCGCTAGTGACGGGGTCGGTCTGGTGTCAGCCTCTCCTCGTGACGGGGTCGGTCTGGTGTCAGCCTCTCCTCGTGACGGTGTCAGTCTGGTGTCAGCCTCGCTAGTGACGGTTTCAGTCTGGTGTCAGCCTCTCCTCGTGACGGTGTCCGTCTGGTGTCAGCCTCGCTAGTGACGGGGTCGGTCTGGTGTCAGCCTCGCTAGTGACGGGGTCGGTCTGGTGTCATCCTCGCCTCGTGACGGGGTCGGTCTGGTGTCAGCCTCGCTAGTGACGGAGTCGGTCTGGTGTCAGCCTCTCCTCGTGACGGTGTCGGTCTGGTGTCAGCCTCTCCTCGTGACGGTGTCGGTCTGGTGTCAGCCTCTCCTCGTGACAGGGTCCGTCTGGTGTCAGCCTCGCTAGTGACGGTTTCGGTCTGGTGTCAGCCTCTCCTCGTGACGGTGTCAGTCTGGTGTCAGCCTCGCTAGTGACGGTGTCAGTCTGGTGTCAGCCTCGCTAGTGACGGTGTCAGTCTGGTGTCAGCCTCTCCTCGTGACGGTGTCAGTCTGGTGTCAGCCTCTCCTTGTGACGGTGTCAGTCTGGTGTCAGCCTCGCTAGTGACGGTTTCAGTCTGGTGTCAGCCTCTCCTCGTGACGGTGTCCGTCTGGTGTCAGCCTCTCCTCGTGACGGTGTCAGTCTGGTGTCAGCCTCGCTAGTGACGGTTTCAGTCTGGTGTCAGCCTCTCCTCGTGACGGTGTCAGTCTGGTGTCAGCCTCGCTAGTGACGGTTTCAGTCTGGTGTCAGCCTCTCCTCGTGACGGTGTCAGTCTGGTGTCAGCCTCGCTAGTGACGGTTTCAGTCTGGTGTCAGCCTCTCCTCGTGACGGTGTCAGTCTGGTGTCAGCCTCTTCTCGTGACGGTGTCAGTCTGGTGTCAGCCTCGCTAGTGACGGTTTCAGTCTGGTGTCAGCCTCTCCTCGTGACGGTGTCCGTCTGGTGTCAGCCTCGCTAGTGACGGGGTCGGTCTGGTGTCAGCCTCGCCTCGTGACGGTGTCGGTCTGGTGTCAGCCTCGCCTCGTGACGGTGTCGGTCTGGTGTCATCCTCGCTAGTGACGGTGTCGGTCTGGTGTCATCCTCGCCTCGTGACGGGGTCTGTCTGGTGTCAGCCTCTCCTCGTGACGGTGTCGGTCTGGTGTCAGCCTCTCCTCGTGACAGGGTCCGTCTGGTGTCAGCCTCGCTAGTGACGGTTTCGGTCTGGTGTCAGCCTCTCCTCGTGACGGTGTCAGTCTGGTGTCAGCCTCGCTAGTGACGGTGTCAGTCTGGTGTCAGCCTCGCTAGTGACGGTGTCAGTCTGGTGTCAGCCTCTCCTCGTGACGGTGTCAGTCTGGTGTCAGCCTCTCCTCGTGACGGTGTCAGTCGGGTGTCAGCCTCTCCTCGTGACGGTGTCAGTCTGGTGTCAGCCTCGCTAGTGACGGTTTCAGTCTGTTGTCAGCCTCTCCTCGTGACGGTGTCCGTCTGGTGTCAGCCTCTCCTCATGACGGTGTCAGTCTGGTGTCAGCCTCGCTAGTGACGGGGTCGGTCTGGTGTCAGCCTCTCCTCGTGACGGGGTCGGTCTGGTGTCAGCCTCTCCTCGTGACGGTGTCGGTCTGGTGTCAGCCTCTCCTCGTGACGGGGTCCGTCTGGTGTCAGCCTCTCCTCGTGCCGGGTCGGTCTGGTGTCAGCCTCTCCTCGTGACGGGGTCGGTCTGGTGTCAGCCTCGCCTCGTGACGGTGTCGGTCTGGTGTCATCCTCGCTAGTGACGGTGTCGGTCTGGTGTCATCCTCGCCTCGTGACGGGGTCGGTCTGGTGTCAGCCTCGCTAGTGACGGAGTCGGTCTGGTGTCAGCCTCTCCTCGTGACGGTGTCGGTCTGGTGTCAGCCTCTCCTCGTGACGGTGTCGGTCTGGTGTCAGCCTCTCCTCGTGACAGGGTCCGTCTGGTGTCAGCCTCGCTAGTGACGGTTTCGGTCTGGTGTCAGCCTCTCCTCGTGACGGTGTCAGTCTGGTGTCAGCCTCGCTAGTGACGGTGTCAGTCTGGTGTCAGCCTCGCTAGTGACGGTGTCAGTCTGGTGTCAGCCTCTCCTCGTGACGGTGTCAGTCTGGTGTCAGCCTCTCCTCGTGACGGTGTCAGTCTGGTGTCAGCCTCGCTAGTGACGGTTTCAGTCTGGTGTCAGCCTCTCCTCGTGACGGTGTCCGTCTGGTGTCAGCCTCTCCTCGTGACGGTGTCAGTCTGGTGTCAGCCTCGCTAGTGACGGGGTCGGTCTGGTGTCAGCCTCTCCTCGTGACGGGGTCGGTCTGGTGTCAGCCTCTCCTCGTGACGGTGTCGGTCTGGTGTCAGCCTCTCCTCGTGACGGGGTCGGTCTGGTGTCAGCCTCTCCTCGTGACGGGGTCGGTCTGGTGTCAGCCTCGCTAGTGACGGTTTCAGTCTGGTGTCAGCCTCTCCTCGTGACGGTGTCAGTCTGGTGTCAGCCTCGCTAGTGACGGTGTCAGTCTGGTGTCAGCCTCGCTAGTGACGGTGTCAGTCTGGTGTCAGCCTCGCTAGTGACGGTTTCAGTCTGGTGTCAGCCTCTCCTCGTGACGGTGTCCGTCTGGTGTCAGCCTCGCTAGTGACGGGGTCGGTCTGGTGTCAGCCTCGCTAGTGACGGGGTCGGTCTGGTGTCAGCCTCGCCTCGTGACGGTGTCGGTCTGGTGTCAGCCTCGCCTCGTGACGGTGTCGGTCTGGTGTCATCCTTGCTAGTGACGGTGTCGGTCTGGTGTCATCCTCGCCTCGTGACGGGGTCGGTCTGGTGTCAGCCTCGCTAGTGACGGAGTCGGTCTGGTGTCAGCCTCTCCTCGTGACGGTGTCGGTCTGGTGTCAGCCTCTCCTCGTGACGGTGTCGGTCTGGTGTCAGCCTCTCCTCGTGACAGGGTCCGTCTGGTGTCAGCCTCGCTAGTGACGGTTTCGGTCTGGTGTCAGCCTCTCCTCGTGACGGTGTCAGTCTGGTGTCAGCCTCGCTAGTGACGGTGTCAGTCTGGTGTCAGCCTCGCTAGTGACGGTGTCAGTCTGGTGTCAGCCTCTCCTCGTGACGGTGTCAGTCTGGTGTCAGCCTCGCTAGTGACGGTTTCAGTCTGGTGTCAGCCTCTCCTCGTGACGGTGTCAGTCTGGTGTCAGCCTCGCTAGTGACGGTTTCAGTCTGGTGTCAGCCTCTCCTCGTGACGGTGTCAGTCTGGTGTCAGCCTCTCCTCGTGACGGTGTCAGTCTGGTGTCAGCCTCTCCTCGTGACGGTGTCAGTCTGGTGTCAGCCTCGCTAGTGACGGTTTCAGTCTGGTGTCAGCCTCTCCTCGTGACGGTGTCCGTCTGGTGTCAGCCTCGCTAGTGACGGGGTCGGTCTGGTGTCAGCCTCTCTAGTGACGGGGTCGGTCTGGTGTCAGCCTCGCCTCGTGACGGTGTCGGTCTGGTGTCAACCTCGCCTCGTGACGGTGTCGGTCTGGTGTCATCCTCGCTAGTGACGGTGTCGGTCTGGTGTCATCCTCGCCTCGTGACGGGGTCGGTCTGGTGTCAGCCTCGCTAGTGACGGAGTCGGTCTGGTGTCAGCCTCTCCTCGTGACGGTGTCGGTCTGGTGTCAGCCTCTCCTCGTGACGGTGTCGGTCTGGTGTCAGCCTCGCCTCGTGACGGTGTCGGTCTGGTGTCATCCTCGCTAGTGACGGTGTCGGTCTGGTGTCATCCTCGCCTCGTGACGGGGTCGGTCTGGTGTCAGCCTCGCTAGTGACGGAGTCGGTCTGGTGTCAGCCTCTCCTCGTGACGGTGTCGGTCTGGTGTCAGCCTCTCCTCATGACGGTGTCGGTCTGGTGTCAGCCTCTCCTCGTGACGGGGTCCGTCTGGTGTCAGCCTCTCCTCGTGACGGGGTCGGTCTGGTGTCAGCCTCTCCTCGTGACGGGGTCGGTCTGGTGTCAGCCTCGCTAGTGACGGTTTCAGTCTGGTGTCAGCCTCTCCTCGTGACGGTGTCAGTCTGGTGTCAGCCTCGCTAGTGACGGTGTCAGTCTGGTGTCAGCCTCGCTAGTGACGGTTTCAGTCTGGTGTCAGCCTCTCCTCGTGACGGTGTCAGTCTGGTGTCAGCCTCGCTAGTGACGGGGTCGGTCTGGTGTCAGCCTCTCCTCGTGACGGGGTCGGTCTGGTGTCAGCCTCTCCTCGTGACGGTGTCGGTCTGGTGTCAGCCTCTCCTCGTGACGGGGTCCGTCTGGTGTCAGCCTCTCCTCGTGACGGGGTCGGTCTGGTGTCAGCCTCTCCTCGTGACGGGGTCGGTCTGGTGTCAGCCTCGCTAGTGACGGTTTCAGTCTGGTGTCAGCCTCTCCTCGTGACGGTGTCAGTCTGGTGTCAGCCTCGCTAGTGACGGTGTCAGTCTGGTGTCAGCCTCGCTAGTGACGGTTTCAGTCTGGTGTCAGCCTCTCCTCGTGACGGTGTCAGTCTGGTGTCAGCCTCGCTAGTGACGGTGTCAGTCTGGTGTCAGCCTCTCCTCGTGACGGTGTCAGTCTGGTGTCAGCCTCGCTAGTGACGGTTTCAGTCTGGTGTCAGCCTCTCCTCGTGACGGTGTCAGTCTGGTGTCAGCCTCTCCTCGTGACGGTGTCAGTCTGGTGTCAGCCTCGCTAGTGACGGTTTCAGTCTGGTGTCAGCCTCTCCTCGTGACGGTGTCCGTCTGGTGTCAGCCTCGCTAGTGACGGGGTCGGTCTGGTGTCAGCCTCGCTAGTGACGGGGTCGGTCTGGTGTCAGCCTCGCCTCGTGACGGTGTCGGTCTGGTGTCAGCCTCGCCTCGTGACGGTGTCGGTCTGGTGTCATCCTCGCTAGTGACGGTGTCGGTCTGGTGTCATCCTCGCCTCGTGACGGGGTCGGTCTGGTGTCAGCCTTGCTAGTGACGGAGTCGGTCTGGTGTCAGCCTCTCCTCGTGACGGTGTCGGTCTGGTGTCAGCCTCTCCTCGTGACGGTGTCGGTCTGGTGTCAGCCTCTCCTCGTGACAGGGTCCGTCTGGTGTCAGCCTCGCTAGTGACGGTTTCGGTCTGGTGTCAGCCTCTCCTCGTGACGGTGTCAGTCTGGTTTCAGCCTCGCTAGTGACGGTGTCAGTCTGGTGTCAGCCTCGCTAGTGACGGGGTCGGTCTGGTGTCAGCCTCTCCTCGTGACGGGGTCGGTCTGGTGTCAGCCTCTCCTCGTGACGGTGTCGGTCTGGTGTCAGCCTCTCCTCGTGACGGGGTCCGTCTGGTGTCAGCCTCTCCTCGTGACGGGGTCGGTCTGGTGTCAGCCTCTCCTCGTGACGGGGTTGGTCTGGTGTCAGCCTCGCTAGTGACGGTTTCAGTCTGGTGTCAGCCTCTCCTCGTGACGGTGTCAGTCTGGTGTCAGCCTCGCTAGTGACGGGGTCGGTCTGGTGTCAGCCTCTCCTCGTGACGGGGTCGGTCTGGTGTCAGCCTCTCCTCGTGACGGTGTCAGTCTGGTGTCAGCCTCGCTAGTGACGGTTTCAGTCTGGTGTCAGCCTCTCCTCGTGACGGTGTCCGTCTGGTGTCAGCCTCGCTAGTGACGGGGTCGGTCTGGTGTCAGCCTCGCTAGTGACGGGGTCGGTCTGGTGTCATCCTCGCCTCGTGACGGGGTCGGTCTGGTGTCAGCCTCGCTAGTGACGGAGTCGGTCTGGTGTCAGCCTCTCCTCGTGACGGTGTCGGTCTGGTGTCAGCCTCTCCTCGTGACGGTGTCGGTCTGGTGTCAGCCTCTCCTCGTGACAGGGTCCGTCTGGTGTCAGCCTCGCTAGTGACGGTTTCGGTCTGGTGTCAGCCTCTCCTCGTGACGGTGTCAGTCTGGTGTCAGCCTCGCTAGTGACGGTGTCAGTCTGGTGTCAGCCTCGCTAGTGACGGTGTCAGTCTGGTGTCAGCCTCTCCTCGTGACGGTGTCAGTCTGGTGTCAGCCTCTCCTTGTGACGGTGTCAGTCTGGTGTCAGCCTCGCTAGTGACGGTTTCAGTCTGGTGTCAGCCTCTCCTCGTGACGGTGTCCGTCTGGTGTCAGCCTCTCCTCGTGACGGTGTCAGTCTGGTGTCAGCCTCGCTAGTGACGGTTTCAGTCTGGTGTCAGCCTCTCCTCGTGACGGTGTCAGTCTGGTGTCAGCCTCGCTAGTGACGGTTTCAGTCTGGTGTCAGCCTCTCCTCGTGACGGTGTCAGTCTGGTGTCAGCCTCGCTAGTGACGGTTTCAGTCTGGTGTCAGCCTCTCCTCGTGACGGTGTCAGTCTGGTGTCAGCCTCTCCTCGTGACGGTGTCAGTCTGGTGTCAGCCTCGCTAGTGACGGTTTCAGTCTGGTGTCAGCCTCTCCTCGTGACGGTGTCCGTCTGGTGTCAGCCTCGCTAGTGACGGGGTCGGTCTGGTGTCAGCCTCGCTAGTGACGGGGTCGGTCTGGTGTCAGCCTCGCCTCGTGACGGTGTCGGTCTGGTGTCAGCCTCGCTAGTGACGGTGTCAGTCTGGTGTCAGCCTCTCCTCGTGACGGTGTCAGTCTGGTGTCAGCCTCGCTAGTGACGGTTTCAGTCTGGTGTCAGCCTCTCCTCGTGACGGTGTCAGTCTGGTGTCAGCCTCTCCTCGTGACGGTGTCAGTCTGGTTTCAGCCTCGCTAGTGACGGTGTCAGTCTGGTGTCAGCCTCGCTAGTGACGGGGTCGGTCTGGTGTCAGCCTCTCCTCGTGACGGGGTCGGTCTGGTGTCAGCCTCTCCTCGTGACGGGGTCGGTCTGGTGTCAGCCTCTCCTCGTGACGGGGTTGGTCTGGTGTCAGCCTCGCTAGTGACGGTTTCAGTCTGGTGTCAGCCTCTTCTCGTGACGGTGTCAGTCTGGTGTCAGCCTCGCTAGTGACGGGGTCGGTCTGGTGTCAGCCTCTCCTCGTGACGGGGTCGGTCTGGTGTCAGCCTCTCCTCGTGACGGTGTCAGTCTGGTGTCAGCCTCGCTAGTGACGGTTTCAGTCTGGTGTCAGCCTCTCCTCGTGACGGTGTCCGTCTGGTGTCAGCCTCGCTAGTGACGGGGTCGGTCTGGTGTCAGCCTCGCTAGTGACGGGGTCGGTCTGGTGTCATCCTCGCCTCGTGACGGGGTCGGTCTGGTGTCAGCCTCGCTAGTGACGGAGTCGGTCTGGTGTCAGCCTCTCCTCGTGACGGTGTCGGTCTGGTGTCAGCCTCTCCTCGTGACGGTGTCGGTCTGGTGTCAGCCTCTCCTCGTGACAGGGTCCGTCTGGTGTCAGCCTCGCTAGTGACGGTTTCGGTCTGGTGTCAGCCTCTCCTCGTGACGGTGTCAGTCTGGTGTCAGCCTCGCTAGTGACGGTGTCAGTCTGGTGTCAGCCTCGCTAGTGACGGTGTCAGTCTGGTGTCAGCCTCTCCTCGTGACGGTGTCAGTCTGGTGTCAGCCTCTCCTTGTGACGGTGTCAGTCTGGTGTCAGCCTCGCTAGTGACGGTTTCAGTCTGGTGTCAGCCTCTCCTCGTGACGGTGTCCGTCTGGTGTCAGCCTCTCCTCGTGACGGTGTCAGTCTGGTGTCAGCCTCGCTAGTGACGGTTTCAGTCTGGTGTCAGCCTCTCCTCGTGACGGTGTCAGTCTGGTGTCAGCCTCGCTAGTGACGGTTTCAGTCTGGTGTCAGCCTCTCCTCGTGACGGTGTCAGTCTGGTGTCAGCCTCGCTAGTGACGGTTTCAGTCTGGTGTCAGCCTCTCCTCGTGACGGTGTCAGTCTGGTGTCAGCCTCGCTAGTGACGGTTTCAGTCTGGTGTCAGCCTCTCCTCGTGACGGTGTCCGTCTGGTGTCAGCCTCGCTAGTGACGGGGTCGGTCTGGTGTCAGCCTCGCCTCGTGACGGTGTCGGTCTGGTGTCAGCCTCGCCTCGTGACGGTGTCGGTCTGGTGTCATCCTCGCTAGTGACGGTGTCGGTCTGGTGTCATCCTCGCCTCGTGACGGGGTCTGTCTGGTGTCAGCCTCTCCTCGTGACGGTGTCGGTCTGGTGTCAGCCTCTCCTCGTGACAGGGTCCGTCTGGTGTCAGCCTCGCTAGTGACGGTTTCGGTCTGGTGTCAGCCTCTCCTCGTGACGGTGTCAGTCTGGTGTCAGCCTCGCTAGTGACGGTGTCAGTCTGGTGTCAGCCTCGCTAGTGACGGTGTCAGTCTGGTGTCAGCCTCTCCTCGTGACGGTGTCAGTCTGGTGTCAGCCTCTCCTCGTGACGGTGTCAGTCGGGTGTCAGCCTCTCCTCGTGACGGTGTCAGTCTGGTGTCAGCCTCGCTAGTGACGGTTTCAGTCTGTTGTCAGCCTCTCCTCGTGACGGTGTCCGTCTGGTGTCAGCCTCTCCTCATGACGGTGTCAGTCTGGTGTCAGCCTCGCTAGTGACGGGGTCGGTCTGGTGTCAGCCTCTCCTCGTGACGGGGTCGGTCTGGTGTCAGCCTCTCCTCGTGACGGTGTCGGTCTGGTGTCAGCCTCTCCTCGTGACGGGGTCCGTCTGGTGTCAGCCTCTCCTCGTGCCGGGTCGGTCTGGTGTCAGCCTCTCCTCGTGACGGGGTCGGTCTGGTGTCAGCCTCGCCTCGTGACGGTGTCGGTCTGGTGTCATCCTCGCTAGTGACGGTGTCGGTCTGGTGTCATCCTCGCCTCGTGACGGGGTCGGTCTGGTGTCAGCCTCGCTAGTGACGGAGTCGGTCTGGTGTCAGCCTCTCCTCGTGACGGTGTCGGTCTGGTGTCAGCCTCTCCTCGTGACGGTGTCGGTCTGGTGTCAGCCTCTCCTCGTGACAGGGTCCGTCTGGTGTCAGCCTCGCTAGTGACGGTTTCGGTCTGGTGTCAGCCTCTCCTCGTGACGGTGTCAGTCTGGTGTCAGCCTCGCTAGTGACGGTGTCAGTCTGGTGTCAGCCTCGCTAGTGACGGTGTCAGTCTGGTGTCAGCCTCTCCTCGTGACGGTGTCAGTCTGGTGTCAGCCTCTCCTCGTGACGGTGTCAGTCTGGTGTCAGCCTCGCTAGTGACGGTTTCAGTCTGGTGTCAGCCTCTCCTCGTGACGGTGTCCGTCTGGTGTCAGCCTCTCCTCGTGACGGTGTCAGTCTGGTGTCAGCCTCGCTAGTGACGGGGTCGGTCTGGTGTCAGCCTCTCCTCGTGACGGGGTCGGTCTGGTGTCAGCCTCTCCTCGTGACGGTGTCGGTCTGGTGTCAGCCTCTCCTCGTGACGGGGTCGGTCTGGTGTCAGCCTCTCCTCGTGACGGGGTCGGTCTGGTGTCAGCCTCGCTAGTGACGGTTTCAGTCTGGTGTCAGCCTCTCCTCGTGACGGTGTCAGTCTGGTGTCAGCCTCGCTAGTGACGGTGTCAGTCTGGTGTCAGCCTCGCTAGTGACGGTGTCAGTCTGGTGTCAGCCTCGCTAGTGACGGTTTCAGTCTGGTGTCAGCCTCTCCTCGTGACGGTGTCCGTCTGGTGTCAGCCTCGCTAGTGACGGGGTCGGTCTGGTGTCAGCCTCGCTAGTGACGGGGTCGGTCTGGTGTCAGCCTCGCCTCGTGACGGTGTCGGTCTGGTGTCAGCCTCGCCTCGTGACGGTGTCGGTCTGGTGTCATCCTTGCTAGTGACGGTGTCGGTCTGGTGTCATCCTCGCCTCGTGACGGGGTCGGTCTGGTGTCAGCCTCGCTAGTGACGGAGTCGGTCTGGTGTCAGCCTCTCCTCGTGACGGTGTCGGTCTGGTGTCAGCCTCTCCTCGTGACGGTGTCGGTCTGGTGTCAGCCTCTCCTCGTGACAGGGTCCGTCTGGTGTCAGCCTCGCTAGTGACGGTTTCGGTCTGGTGTCAGCCTCTCCTCGTGACGGTGTCAGTCTGGTGTCAGCCTCGCTAGTGACGGTGTCAGTCTGGTGTCAGCCTCGCTAGTGACGGTGTCAGTCTGGTGTCAGCCTCTCCTCGTGACGGTGTCAGTCTGGTGTCAGCCTCTCCTCGTGACGGTGTCAGTCTGGTGTCAGCCTCGCTAGTGACGGTTTCAGTCTGGTGTCAGCCTCTCCTCGTGACGGTGTCGGTCTGGTGTCAGCCTCGCTAGTGACGGTTTCAGTCTGGTGTCAGCCTCTCCTCGTGACGGTTTCCGTCTGGTGTCAGCCTCTCCTCGTGACGGTGTCAGTCTGGTGTCAGCCTCGCTAGTGACGGTTTCAGTCTGGTGTCAGCCTCTCCTCGTGACGGTGTCAGTCTGGTGTCAGCCTCTCCTCGTGACGGTGTCAGTCTGGTGTCAGCCTCGCTAGTGACGGTTTCAGTCTGGTGTCAGCCTCTCCTCGTGACGGTGTCCGTCTGGTGTCAGCCTCGCTAGTGACGGGGTCGGTCTGGTGTCAGCCTCGCTAGTGACGGGGTCGGTCTGGTGTCAGCCTCGCTAGTGACGGGGTCGGTCTGGTGTCAGCCTCTCCTCGTGACGGTGTCGGTCTGGTGTCAGCCTCTCCTCGTGACGGTGTCGGTCTGGTGTCAGCCTCTCCTCGTGACAGGGTCCGTCTGGTGTCAGCCTCGCTAGTGACGGTTTCGGTCTGGTGTCAGCCTCTCCTCGTGACGGTGTCAGTCTGGTGTCAGCCTCGCTAGTGACGGTGTCAGTCTGGTGTCAGCCTCGCTAGTGACGGTGTCAGTCTGGTGTCAGCCTCTCCTCGTGACGGTGTCAGTCTGGTGTCAGCCTCTCCTCGTGACAGTGTCAGTCTGGTGTCAGCCTCGCTAGTGACGGTTTCAGTCTGGTGTCAGCCTCTCCTCGTGACGGTGTCCGTCTGGTGTCAGCCTCTCCTCGTGACGGTGTCAGTCTGGTGTCAGCCTCGCTAGTGACGGGGTCTGTCTGGTGTCAGCCTCTCCTCGTGACGGGGTCGGTCTGGTGTCAGCCTCTCCTCGTGACGGTGTCAGTCTGGTGTCAGCCTCTCCTCGTGACGGTGTCAGTCTGGTTTCAGCCTCGCTAGTGACGGGGTCGGTCTGGTGTCAGCCTCTCCTCGTGACGGGGTCGGTCTGGTTTCAGCCTCTCCTCGTGACGGTGTCGGTCTGGTGTCAGCCTCGCTAGTGACGGTTTCAGTCTGGTGTCAGCCTCTCCTCGTGACGGTGTCCGTCTGGTGTCAGCCTCTCCTCGTGACGGTGTCCGTCTGGTGTCAGCCTCTCCTCGTGACGGGGTCCGTCTGGTGTCAGCCTCTCCTCGTGACGGGGTGGGTCTGGTGTCAGCCTCGCTAGTGACGGTTTCAGTCTGGTGTCAGCCTCTCCTCGTGACGGTGTCAGTCTGGTGTCAGCCTCGCTAGTGACGGTGTCAGTCTGGTGTCAGCCTCGCTAGTGACGGTGTCAGTCTGGTGTCAGCCTCTCCTCGTGACGGTGTCAGTCTGGTGTCAGCCTCGCTAGTGACGGTTTCAGTCTGGTGTCAGCCTCTCCTCGTGACGGTGTCAGTCTGGTGTCAGCCTCTCCTCGTGACGGTGTCAGTCTGGTGTCAGCCTCGCTAGTGACGGTTTCAGTCTGGTGTCAGCCTCTCCTCGTGACGGTGTCCGTCTGGTGTCAGCCTCGCTAGTGACGGGGTCGGTCTGGTGTCAGCCTCGCTAGTGACGGGGTCGGTCTGGTGTCAGCCTCGCCTCGTGACGGTGTCGGTCTGGTGTCAGCCTCGCCTCGTGACGGTGTCGGTCTGGTGTCATCCTCGCTAGTGACGGTGTCGGTCTGGTGTCATCCTCGCCTCGTGACGGGGTCTGTCTGGTGTCAGCCTCGCTAGTGACGGAGTCGGTCTGGTGTCAGCCTCTCCTCGTGACGGTGTCGGTCTGGTGTCAGCCTCTCCTCGTGACGGTGTCGGTCTGGTGTCAGCCTCTCCTCGTGACAGGGTCCGTCTGGTGTCAGCCTCGCTAGTGACGGTTTCGGTCTGGTGTCAGCCTCTCCTCGTGACGGTGTCAGTCTGGTGTCAGCCTCGCTAGTGACGGTGTCAGTCTGGTGTCAGCCTCGCTAGTGACGGTGTCGGTCTGGTGTCAGCCTCTCCTCGTGACGGTGTCAGTCTGGTGTCAGCCTCTCCTCGTGACGGTGTCAGTCTGGTGTCAGCCTCGCTAGTGACGGTTTCAGTCTGTTGTCAGCCTCTCCTCGTGACGGTGTCCGTCTGGTGTCATCCTCTCCTCGTGACGGTGTCAGTCTGGTGTCAGCCTCGCTAGTGACGGGGTCGGTCTGGTGTCAGCCTCTCCTCGTGACGGGGTCGGTCTGGTGTCAGCCTCTCCTCGTGACGGTGTCGGTCTGGTGTCAGCCTCTCCTCGTGACGGGGTCCGTCTGGTGTCAGCCTCTCCTTGTGCGGGGTCGGTCTGGTGTCAGCCTCTCCTCGTGACGGGGTCGGTCTGGTGTCAGCCTCGCCTCGTGACGGTGTCGGTCTGGTGTCATCCTCGCTAGTGACGGTGTCGGTCTGGTGTCATCCTTGCCTCGTGACGGGGTCGGTCTGGTGTCAGCCTCGCTAGTGACGGAGTCGGTCTGGTGTCAGCCTCTCCTCGTGACGGTGTCGGTCTGGTGTCAGCCTCTCCTTGTGACGGTGTCGGTCTGGTGTCAGCCTCTCCTCGTGACAGGGTCCGTCTGGTGTCAGCCTCGCTAGTGACGGTTTCGGTCTGGTGTCAGCCTCTCCTCGTGACGGTGTCAGTCTGGTGTCAGCCTCGCTAGTGACGGTGTCAGTCTGGTGTCAGCCTCGCTAGTGACGGTGTCAGTCTGGTGTCAGCCTCTCCTCGTGACGGTGTCAGTCTGGTGTCAGCCTCTCCTCGTGACGGTGTCAGTCTGGTGTCAGCCTCGCTAGTGACGGTTTCAGTCTGGTGTCAGCCTCTCCTCGTGAAGGTGTCCGTCTGGTGTCAGCCTCTCCTCGTGACGGTGTCAGTCTGGTGTCAGCCTCGCTAGTGACGGGGTCGGTCTGGTGTCAGCCTCTCCTCGTGACGGGGTCGGTCTGGTGTCAGCCTCTCCTCGTGACGGTGTCGGTCTGGTGTCAGCCTCTCCTCGTGACGGGGTCCGTCTGGTGTCAGCCTCTCCTCGTGACGGGGTCGGTCTGGTGTCAGCCTCTCCTCGTTACGGGGTCGGTCTGGTGTCAGCCTCGCTAGTGACGGTTTCAGTCTGGTGTCAGCCTCTCCTCGTGACGGTGTCAGTCTGGTGTCAGCCTCGCTAGTGACGGTGTCAGTCTGGTGTCAGCCTCGCTAGTGACGGTTTCAGTCTGGTGTCAGCCTCTCCTCGTGACGGTGTCAGTCTGGTGTCAGCCTCGCTAGTGACGGTTTCAGTCTGGTGTCAGCCTCTCCTCGTGACGGTGTCAGTCTGGTGTCAGCCTCTCCTCGTGACGGTGTCAGTCTGGTGTCAGCCTCGCTAGTGACGGTTTCAGTCTGGTGTCAGCCTCTCCTCGTGACGGTGTCAGTCTGGTGTCAGCCTCTCCTCGTGACGGTGTCAGTCTGGTGTCAGCCTCGCTAGTGACGGTTTCAGTCTGGTGTCAGCCTCTCCTCGTGACGGTGTCCGTCTGGTGTCAGCCTCGCTAGTGACGGGGTCGGTCTGGTGTCAGCCTCGCTAGTGACGGGGTCGGTCTGGTGTCAGCCTCGCCTCGTGACGGTGTCGGTCTGGTGTCAGCCTCGCCTCGTGACGGTGTCGGTCTGGTGTCATCCTCGCTAGTGACGGTGTCGGTCTGGTGTCATCCTCGCCTCGTGACGGGGTCTGTCTGGTGTCAGCCTCTCCTCGTGACGGTGTCGGTCTGGTGTCAGCCTCTCCTCGTGACGGTGTCGGTCTGGTGTCAGCCTCTCCTCGTGACAGGGTCCGTCTGGTGTCAGCCTCGCTAGTGACGGTTTCGGTCTGGTGTCAGCCTCTCCTCGTGACGGTGTCAGTCTGGTGTCAGCCTCGCTAGTGAAGGTGTCAGTCTGGTGTCAGCCTCGCTAGTGACGGTGTCCGTCTGGTGTCAGCCTCTCCTCGTGACGGTGTCAGTCTGGTGTCAGCCTCGCTAGTGACGGGGTCGGTCTGGTGTCAGCCTCTCCTCGTGACGGGGTCGGTCTGGTGTCAGCCTCTCCTCGTGACGGTGTCGGTCTGGTGTCAGCCTCTCCTCGTGACGGGGTCCGTCTGGTGTCAGCCTCTCCTCGTGACGGGGTCGGTCTGGTGTCAGCCTCTCCTCGTGACGGGGTCGGTCTGGTGTCAGCCTCGCCTCGTGACGGTGTCGGTCTGGTGTCATCCTCGCTAGTGACGGTGTCGGTCTGGTGTCATCCTCGCTTCGTGACGGGGTCGGTCTGGTGTCAGCCTCGCTAGTGACGGAGTCGGTCTGGTGTCAGCCTCTCCTCGTGACGGTGTCGGTCTGGTGTCAGCCTCTCCTCGTGACGGTGTCGGTCTGGTGTCAGCCTCTCCTCGTGACGGTGTCGGTCTGGTGTCAGCCTCTCCTCGTGACAGGGTCCGTCTGGTGTCAGCCTCGCTAGTGACGGTTTCGGTCTGGTGTCAGCCTCTCCTCGTGACGGTGTCAGTCTGGTGTCAGCCTCGCTAGTGACGGTGTCAGTCTGGTGTCAGCCTCGCTAGTGACGGTGTCAGTCTGGTGTCAGCCTCTCCTCGTGACGGTGTCAGTCTGGTGTCAGCCTCTCCTCGTGACGGTGTCAGTCTGGTGTCAGCCTCGCTAGTGACGGTTTAAGTCTGGTGTCAGCCTCTCCTCGTGACGGTGTCAGTCTGGTGTCAGCCTCGCTAGTGACGGGGTCGGTCTGGTGTCAGCCTCTCCTCGTGACGGGGTCGGTCTGGTGTCAGCCTCTCCTCGTGACGGTGTCGGTCTGGTGTCAGCCTCTCCTCGTGACGGGGTCCGTCTGGTGTCAGCCTCTCCTCGTGACGGGGTCGGTCTGGTGTCAGCCTCTCCTCGTGACGGGGTCGGTCTGGTGTCAGCCTCGCTAGTGACGGTTCCAGTCTGGTGTCAGCCTCTCCTCGTGACGGTGTCAGTCTGGTGTCAGCCTCGCTAGTGACGGTGTCAGTCTGGTGTCAGCCTCGCTAGTGACGGTTTCAGTCTGGTGTCAGCCTCTCCTCGTGACGGTGTCCGTCTGGTGTCAGCCTCGCTAGTGACGGGGTCGGTCTGGTGTCAGCCTCGCTAGTGACGGGGTCGGTCTGGTGTCAGCCTCGCCTCGTGACGGTGTCGGTCTGGTGTCAGCCTCGCCTCGTGACGGTGTCGGTCTGGTGTCATCCTCGCTAGTGACGGTGTCGGTCTGGTGTCATCCTCGCCTCGTGACGGGGTCGGTCTGGTGTCAGCCTCGCTAGTGACGGAGTCGGTCTGGTGTCAGCCTCTCCTCGTGACGGTGTCGGTCTGGTGTCAGCCTCTCATCGTGACGGTGTCGTTCTGATGTCAGCCTCTCCTCGTGACAGGGTCCGTCTGGTGTCAGCCTCGCTAGTGACGGTTTCGGTCTGGTGTCAGCCTCTCCTCGTGACGGTGTCAGTCTGGTGTCAGCCTCGCTAGTGACGGTGTCAGTCTGGTGTCAGCCTCGCTAGTGACGGTGTCAGTCTGGTGTCAGCCTCTCCTCGTGACGGTGTCAGTCTGGTGTCAGCCTCTCCTCGTGACGGTGTCAGTCTGGTGTCAGCCTCGCTAGTGACGGTTTCAGTCTGGTGTCAGCCTCTCCTCGTGACGGTGTCCGTCTGGTGTCAGCCTCTCCTCGTGACGGTGTCAGTCTGGTGTCAGCCTCGCTAGTGACGGTTTCAGTCTGGTGTCAGCCTCTCCTCGTGACGGTGTCAGTCTGGTGTCAGCCTCGCTAGTGACGGTTTCGGTCTGGTGTCAGCCTCTCCTCGTGACGGTGTCAGTCTGGTGTCAGCCTCGCTAGTGACGGTGTCAGTCTGGTGTCAGCCTCGCTAGTGACGGTGTCAGTCTGGTGTCAGCCTCTCCTCGTGACGGTGTCAGTCTGGTGTCAGCCTCTCCTCGTGACGGTGTCAGTCTGGTGTCAGCCTCGCTAGTGACGGTTTCAGTCTGGTGTCAGCCTCTCCTCGTGACGGTGTCCGTCTGGTGTCAGCCTCTCCTCGTGACGGTGTCAGTCTGGTGTCAGCCTCGCTAGTGACGGTTTCAGTCTGGTGTCAGCCTCTCCTCGTGACGGTGTCAGTCTGGTGTCAGCCTCGCTAGTGACGGTTTCAGTCTGGTGTCAGCCTCTCCTCGTGACGGTGTCAGTCTGGTGTCAGCCTCTCCTCGTGACGGTGTCAGTCTGGTGTCAGCCTCGCTAGTGACGGTTTCAGTCTGGTGTCAGCCTCTCCTCGTGACGGTGTCAGTCTGGTGTCAGCCTCTCCTCGTGACGGTGTCAGTCTGGTGTCAGCCTCGCTAGTGACGGTTTCAGTCTGGTGTCAGCCTCTCCTCGTGACGGTGTCCGTCTGGTGTCAGCCTCGCTAGTGACGGGGTCGGTCTGGTGTCAGCCTCGCTAGTGACGGGGTCGGTCTGGTGTCAGCCTCGCCTCGTGACGGTGTCGGTCTGGTGTCAGCCTCGCCTTGTGACGGTGTCGGTCTGGTGTCATCCTCGCTAGTGACGGTGTCGGTCTGGTGTCATCCTCGCCTCGTGACGGGGTCTGTCTGGTGTCAGCCTCTCCTCGTGACGGTGTCGGTCTGGTGTCAGCCTCTCCTCGTGACGGTGTCGGTCTGGTGTCAGCCTCTCCTCGTGACAGGGTCCGTCTGGTGTCAGCCTCGCTAGTGACGGTTTCGGTCTGGTGTCAGCCTCTCCTCGTGACGGTGTCAGTCTGGTGTCAGCCTCGCTAGTGACGGTGTCAGTCTGGTGTCAGCCTCGCTAGTGACGGTGTCAGTCTGGTGTCAGCCTCTCCTCGTGACGGTGTCAGTCTGGTGTCAGCCTCTCCTCGTGACGGTGTCAGTCTGGTGTCAGCCTCTCCTCGTGACGGTGTCAGTCTGGTGTCAGCCTCGCTAGTGACGGTTTCAGTCTGTTGTCAGCCTCTCCTCGTGACGGTGTCCGTCTGGTGTCAGCCTCTCCTCGTGACGGTGTCAGTCTGGTGTCAGCCTCGCTAGTGACGGGGTCGGTCTGGTGTCAGCCTCTCCTCGTGACGGGGTCGGTCTGGTGTCAGCCTCTCCTCGTGACGGTGTCGGTCTGGTGTCAGCCTCTCCTCGTGACGGGGTCCGTCTGGTGTCAGCCTCTCCTCGTGACGGGGTCGGTCTGGTGTCAGCCTCTCCTCGTGACGGGGTCGGTCTGGTGTCAGCCTCGCTAGTGACGGTTTCAGTCTGGTGTCAGCCTCTCCTCGTGACGGTGTCAGTCTGGTGTCAGCCTCACTAGTGACGGTGTCAGTCTGGTGTCAGCCTCGCTAGTGACGGTTTCAGTCTGGTGTCAGCCTCTCCTCGTGACGGTGTCCGTCTGGTGTCAGCCTCGCTAGTGACGGGGTCGGTCTGGTGTCAGCCTCGCTAGTGACGGGGTAGGTCTGGTGTCAGCCTCGCCTCGTGACGGTGTCGGTCTGGTGTCAGCCTCGCCTCGTGACGGTGTCGGTCTGGTGTCATCCTCGCTAGTGACGGTGTCGGTCTGGTGTCATCCTCGCCTCGTGACGGGGTCGGTCTGGTGTCAGCCTCGCTAGTGACGGAGTCGGTCTGGTGTCAGCCTCTCCTCGTGACGGTGTCGGTCTGGTGTCAGCCTCTCCTCGTGACGGTGTCGGTCTGGTGTCAGCCTCTCCTCGTGACAGGGTCCGTCTGGTGTCAGCCTCGCTAGTGACGGTTTCGGTCTGGTGTCAGCCTCTCCTCGTGACGGTGTCAGTCTGGTGTCAGCCTCGCTAGTGACGGTGTCAGTCTGGTGTCAGCCTCGCTAGTGACGGTGTCAGTCTGGTGTCAGCCTCTCCTCGTGACGGTGTCAGTCTGGTGTCAGCCTCTCCTCGTGACGGTGTCAGTCTGGTGTCAGCCTCGCTAGTGACGGTTTCAGTCTGGTGTCAGCCTCTCCTCGTGACGGTGTCAGTCTGGTGTCAGCCTCTCCTCGTGACAGGGTCCGTCTGGTGTCAGCCTCGCTAGTGACGGTTTCGGTCTGGTGTCAGCCTCTCCTCGTGACGGTGTCAGTCTGGTGTCAGCCTCGCTAGTGACGGTGTCAGTCTGGTGTCAGCCTCGCTAGTGACGGTGTCAGTCTGGTGTCAGCCTCTCCTCGTGACGGTGTCAGTCTGGTGTCAGCCTCTCCTCGTGACGGTGTCAGTCTGGTGTCAGCCTCGCTAGTGACGGTTTCAGTCTGGTGTCAGCCTCTCCTCGTGACGGTGTCCGTCTGGTGTCAGCCTCTCCTCGTGACGGTGTCAGTCTGGTGTCAGCCTCGCTAGTGACGGGGTCGGTCTGGTGTCAGCCTCTCCTCGTGACGGGGTCGGTCTGGTGTCAGCCTCTCCTCGTGACGGTGTCGGTCTGGTGTCAGCCTCGCTAGTGACGGTGTCAGTCTGGTGTCAGCCTTGCTAGTGACGGTGTCCGTCTGGTGTCAGCCTCTCCTCGTGACGGTTTCAGTCTGGTGTCAGCCTCTCCTCGTGACGGTGTCAGTCTGGTGTCAGCCTCTCCTCGTGACGGTGTCAGTCTGGTGTCAGCCTCGCTAGTGACGGTTTCAGTCTGGTTTCAGCCTCTCCTCGTGACGGTGTCAGTCTGGTGTCAGCCTCGCTAGTGACGGTTTCAGTCTGGTGTCAGCCTTTCCTCGTGACGGTGTCCGTCTGGTGTCAGCCTCTCCTCGTGACGGTGTCAGTCTGGTGTCAGCCTCGCTAGTGACGGGGTCGGTCTGGTGTCAGCCTCTCCTCGTGACGGGGTCGGTCTGGTGTCAGCCTCTCCTCGTGACGGTGTCGGTCTGGTGTCAGCCTCTCCTCGTGACGGGGTCCGTCTGGTGTCAGCCTCTCCTCGTGACGGGGTAGGTCTGGTGTCAGCCTCTCCTCGTGACGGGGTCGGTCTGGTGTCAGCCTCGCTAGTGACGGTTTCAGTCTGGTGTCAGCCTCTCCTCGTGACGGTGTCAGTCTGGTGTCAGCCTCGCTAGTGACGGTGTCAGTCTGGTGTCAGCCTCGCTAGTGACGGTTTCAGTCTGGTGTCAGCCTCTCCTCGTGACGGTGTCAGTCTGGTGTCAGCCTCGCTAGTGACGGTTTCAGTCTGGTGTCAGCCTCTCCTCGTGACGGTGTCAGTCTGGTGTCAGCCTCTCCTCGTGACGGTGTCAGTCTGGTGTCAGCCTCGCTAGTGACGGTTTCAGTCTGGTGTCAGCCTCTCCTCGTGACGGTGTCAGTCTGGTGTCAGCCTCTCCTCGTGACGGTGTCAGTCTGGTGTCAGCATCGCTAGTGACGGTTTCAGTCTGGTGTCAGCCTCTCCTCGTGACGGTGTCCGTCTGGTGTCAGCCTCGCTAGTGACGGGGTCGGTCTGGTGTCAGCCTCGCTAGTGACGGGGTCGGTCTGGTGTCAGCCTCGCTAGTGACGGGGTCGGTCTGGTGTCAGCCTCGCCTCGTGACGGTGTCGGTCTGGTGTCAGCCTCGCCTCGTGACGGTGTCGGTCTGGTGTCATCCTCGCTAGTGACGGTGTCGGTCTGTTGTCATCCTCGCCTCGTGACGGGGTCGGTCTGGTGTCAGCCTCGCTAGTGACGGAGTCGGTCTGGTGTCAGCCTCTCCTCGTGACGGTGTCGGTCTGGTGTCAGCCTCTCCTCGTGACGGTGTCCGTCTGGTGTCAGCCTCTCCTCGTGACGGTGTCAGTCTGGTGTCAGCCTCGCTAGTGACGGGGTCGGTCTGGTGTCAGCCTCTCCTCGTGACGGGGTCGGTCTGGTGTCAGCCTCTCCTCGTGACGGTGTCGGTCTGGTGTCAGCCTCTCCTCGTGACGGGGTCCGTCTGGTGTCAGCCTCTCCTCGTGACGGGGTCGGTCTGGTGTCAGCCTCTCCTCGTGACGGGGTCGGTCTGGTGTCAGCCTCGCTAGTGACGGTTTCAGTCTGGTGTCAGCCTCTCCTCGTGACGGTGTCAGTCTGGTGTCAGCCTCACTAGTGACGGTGTCAGTCTGGTGTCAGCCTCGCTAGTGACGGTTTCAGTCTGGTGTCAGCCTCTCCTCGTGACGGTGTCCGTCTGGTGTCAGCCTCGCTAGTGACGGGGTCGGTCTGGTGTCAGCCTCGCTAGTGACGGGGTAGGTCTGGTGTCAGCCTCGCCTCGTGACGGTGTCGGTCTGGTGTCAGCCTCGCCTCGTGACGGTGTCGGTCTGGTGTCATCCTCGCTAGTGACGGTGTCGGTCTGGTGTCATCCTCGCCTCGTGACGGGGTCGGTCTGGTGTCAGCCTCGCTAGTGACGGAGTCGGTCTGGTGTCAGCCTCTCCTCGTGACGGTGTCGGTCTGGTGTCAGCCTCTCCTCGTGACGGTGTCGGTCTGGTGTCAGCCTCTCCTCGTGACAGGGTCCGTCTGGTGTCAGCCTCGCTAGTGACGGTTTCGGTCTGGTGTCAGCCTCTCCTCGTGACGGTGTCAGTCTGGTGTCAGCCTCGCTAGTGACGGTGTCAGTCTGGTGTCAGCCTCGCTAGTGACGGTGTCAGTCTGGTGTCAGCCTCTCCTCGTGACGGTGTCAGTCTGGTGTCAGCCTCTCCTCGTGACGGTGTCAGTCTGGTGTCAGCCTCGCTAGTGACGGTTTCAGTCTGGTGTCAGCCTCTCCTCGTGACGGTGTCAGTCTGGTGTCAGCCTCTCCACGTGACAGGGTCCGTCTGGTGTCAGCCTCGCTAGTGACGGTTTCGGTCTGGTGTCAGCCTCTCCTCGTGACGGTGTCAGTCTGGTGTCAGCCTCGCTAGTGACGGTGTCAGTCTGGTGTCAGCCTCGCTAGTGACGGTGTCAGTCTGGTGTCAGCCTCTCCTCGTGACGGTGTCAGTCTGGTGTCAGCCTCTCCTCGTGACGGTGTCAGTCTGGTGTCAGCCTCGCTAGTGACGGTTTCAGTCTGGTGTCAGCCTCTCCTCGTGACGGTGTCCGTCTGGTGTCAGCCTCTCCTCGTGACGGTGTCAGTCTGGTGTCAGCCTCGCTAGTGACGGGGTCGGTCTGGTGTCAGCCTCTCCTCGTGACGGGGTCGGTCTGGTGTCAGCCTCTCCTCGTGACGGTGTCGGTCTGGTGTCAGCCTCGCTAGTGACGGTGTCCGTCTGGTGTCAGCCTCTCCTCGTGACGGTTTCAGTCTGGTGTCAGCCTCTCCTCGTGACGGTGTCAGTCTGGTGTCAGCCTCTCCTCGTGACGGTGTCAGTCTGGTGTCAGCCTCGCTAGTGACGGTTTCAGTCTGGTTTCAGCCTCTCCTCGTGACGGTGTCAGTCTGGTGTCAGCCTCGCTAGTGACGGTTTCAGTCTGGTGTCAGCCTTTCCTCGTGACGGTGTCCGTCTGGTGTCAGCCTCTCCTCGTGACGGTGTCAGTCTGGTGTCAGCCTCGCTAGTGACGGGGTCGGTCTGGTGTCAGCCTCTCCTCGTGACGGGGTCGGTCTGGTGTCAGCCTCTCCTCGTGACGGTGTCGGTCTGGTGTCAGCCTCTCCTCGTGACGGGGTCCGTCTGGTGTCAGCCTCTCCTCGTGACGGGGTAGGTCTGGTGTCAGCCTCTCCTCGTGACGGGGTCGGTCTGGTGTCAGCCTCGCTAGTGACGGTTTCAGTCTGGTGTCAGCCTCTCCTCGTGACGGTGTCAGTCTGGTGTCAGCCTCGCTAGTGACGGTGTCAGTCTGGTGTCAGCCTCGCTAGTGACGGTTTCAGTCTGGTGTCAGCCTCTCCTCGTGACGGTGTCAGTCTGGTGTCAGCCTCGCTAGTGACGGTTTCAGTCTGGTGTCAGCCTCTCCTCGTGACGGTGTCAGTCTGGTGTCAGCCTCTCCTCGTGACGGTGTCAGTCTGGTGTCAGCCTCGCTAGTGACGGTTTCAGTCTGGTGTCAGCCTCTCCTCGTGACAGTGTCAGTCTGGTGTCAGCCTCTCCTCGTGACGGTGTCAGTCTGGTGTCAGCATCGCTAGTGACGGTTTCAGTCTGGTGTCAGCCTCTCCTCGTGACGGTGTCCGTCTGGTGTCAGCCTCGCTAGTGACGGGGTCGGTCTGGTGTCAGCCTCGCTAGTGACGGGGTCGGTCTGGTGTCAGCCTCGCTAGTGACGGGGTCGGTCTGGTGTCAGCCTCGCCTCGTGACGGTGTCGGTCTGGTGTCAGCCTCGCCTCGTGACGGTGTCGGTCTGGTGTCATCCTCGCTAGTGACGGTGTCGGTCTGTTGTCATCCTCGCCTCGTGACGGGGTCGGTCTGGTGTCAGCCTCGCTAGTGACGGAGTCGGTCTGGTGTCAGCCTCTCCTCGTGACGGTGTCGGTCTGGTGTCAGCCTCTCCTCGTGACGGTGTCGGTCTGGTGTCAGCCTCTCCTCGTGACAGGGTCCGTCTGGTGTCAGCCTCGCTAGTGACGGTTTCGGTCTGGTGTCAGCCTCTCCTCGTGACGGTGTCAGTCTGGTGTCAGCCTCGCTAGTGACGGTGTCAGTCTGGTGTCAGCCTCGCTAGTGACGGTGTCAGTCTGGTGTCAGCCTCTCCTCGTGACGGTGTCAGTCTGGTGTCAGCCTCTCCTCGTGACGGTGTCAGTCTGGTGTCAGCCTCGCTAGTGACGGTTTCAGTCTGGTGTCAGCCTCTCCTCGTGACGGTGTCCGTCTGGTGTCAGCCTCTCCTCGTGACGGTGTCAGTCTGGTGTCAGCCTCGCTAGTGACGGGGTCGGTCTGGTGTCAGCCTCTCCTCGTGACGGGGTCGGTCTGGTGTCAGCCTCTCCTCGTGACGGTGTCAGTCTGGTGTCAGCCTCTCCTCGTGACGGTGTCAGTCTGGTTTCAGCCTCGCTAGTGACGGGGTCGGTCTGGTGTCAGCCTCTCCTCGTGACGGGGTCGGTCTGGATTCAGCCTCTCCTCGTGACGGTGTCGGTCTGGTGTCAGCCTCGCTAGTGACGGTTTCAGTCTGGTGTCAGCCTCTCCTCGTGACGGTGTCCGTCTGGTGTCAGCCTCTCCTCGTGACGGTGTCAGTCTGGTGTCAGCCTCGCTAGTGACGGGGTCGGTCTGGTGTCAGCCTCTCCTCGTGACGGGGTCGGTCTGGTGTCAGCCTCTCCTCGTGACGGTGTCGGTCTGATGTCAGCCTCTCCTCGTGACTGGGTCCGTCTGGTGTCAGCCTCTCCTCGTGACGGGGTCGGTCTGGTGTCAGCCTCTCCTTGTGACGGGGTCGGTCTGGTGTCAGACTCGCTAGTGACGGTTTCAGTCTGGTGTCAGCCTCTCCTCGTGACAGGGTCCGTCTGGTGTCAGCCTCGCTAGTGACGGTTTCAGTCTGGTGTCAGCCTCTCCTCATGACGGTGTCCGTCTGGTGTCAGCCTCTCCTCGTGACGGTGTCAGTCTGGTGTCAGCCTCGCTAGTGACGGTTTCAGTCTGGTGTCAGCCTCTCCTCGTGACGGGGTCGGTCTGGTGTCAGCCTCTCCTCGTGACGGTGTCCGTCTGGTGTCAGCCTCTCCTTGTGACGGGGTCGGTCTGGTGTCAGCCTCTCCTCGTGACGGGGTCGGTCTGGTGTCAGCCTCGCTAGTGACGGTTTCAGTCTGGTGTCAGCCTCTCCTCGTGACGGTGTCAGTCTGGTGTCAGCCTCGCTAGTGACGGTTTCAGTCTGGTGTCAGCCTCTCCTCGTGACGGTGTCAGTCTGGTGTCAGCCTCTCCTCGTGACGGTGTCAGTCTGGTGTCAGCCTCGCTAGTGACGGTTTCAGTCTGGTGTCAGCCTCTCCTCGTGACGGTGTCAGTCTGGTGTCAGCCTCTCCTCGTGACGGTGTCAGTCTGGTGTCAGCCTCGCTAGTGACGGTTTCAGTCTGGTGTCAGCCTCTCCTCGTGACGGTGTCCGTCTGGTGTCAGCCTCGCTAGTGACGGGGTCGGTCTGGTGTCAGCCTCGCTAGTGACGGGGTCGGTCTGGTGTCAGCCTCGCCTCGTGACGGTGTCGGTCTGGTGTCAGCCTCGCCTCGTGACGGTGTCGGTCTGGTGTCATCCTCGCTAGTGACTGTGTCGGTCTGGTTTCATCCTCGCCTCGTGACGGGGTCGGTCTGGTGTCAGCCTCGCTAGTGACGGAGTCGGTCTGGTGTCAGCCTCTCCTCGTGACGGTGTCGGTCTGGTGTCAGCCTCTCCTCGTGACGGTGTCGGTCTGGTGTCAGCCTCTCCTCGTGACAGGGTCCGTCTGGTGTCAGCCTCGCTAGTGACGGTTTCGGTCTGGTGTCAGCCTCTCCTCGTGACGGTGTCAGTCTGGTGTCAGCCTCGCTAGTGACGGTGTCAGTCTGGTGTCAGCCTCGCTAGTGACGGTGTCAGTCTGGTGTCAGCCTCTCCTCGTGACGGTGTCAGTCTGGTGTCAGCCTCTCTAGTGACGGTTTCAGTCTGGTGTCAGCCTCTCCTCGTGACGGTGTCCGTCTGGTGTCAGCCTCTCCTCGTGACGGTGTCAGTCTGGTGTCAGCCTCGCTAGTGACGGGGTCGGTCTGGTGTCAGCCTCTCCTCGTGACGGGGTCGGTCTGGTGTCAGCCTCGCTAGTGACGGTTTCAGTCTGGTGTCAGCCTCTCCTCGTGACGGTGTCAGTCTGGTGTCAGCCTCGCTAGTGACGGTGTCAGTCTGGTGTCAGCCTCGCTAGTGACGGTTTCAGTCTGGTGTCAGCCTCTCCTCGTGACGGTGTCAGTCTGGTGTCAGCCTCGCTAGTGACGGGGTCGGTCTGGTGTCAGCCTCTCCTCGTGACGGGGTCGGTCTGGTGTCAGCCTCGCTAGTGACGGTTTCAGTCTGGTGTCAGCCTCTCCTCGTGACGGTGTCAGTCTGGTGTCAGCCTCGCTAGTGACGGGGTCGGTCTGGTGTCAGCCTCTCCTCGTGACGGGGTCGGTCTGGTGTCAGCCTCTCCTCGTGACGGTGTCAGTCTGGTGTCAGCCTCGCTAGTGACGGTTTCAGTCTGGTGTCAGCCTCTCCTCGTGACGGTGTCCGTCTGGTGTCAGCCTCGCTAGTGACGGGGTCGGTCTGGTGTCAGCCTCGCTAGTGACGGTGTCGGTCTGGTGTCATCCTCGCCTCGTGACGGGGTCGGTCTGGTGTCAGCCTCGCTAGTGACGGAGTCGGTCTGGTGTCAGCCTCTCCTCGTGACGGTGTCGGTCTGGTGTCAGCCTCTCCTCGTGACGGTGTCGGTCTGGTGTCAGCCTCTCCTCGTAACAGGGTCCGTCTGGTGTCAGCCTCGCTAGTGACGGTTTCGGTCTGGTGTCAGCCTCTCCTCGTGACGGTGTCAGTCTGGTGTCAGCCTCGCTAGTGACGGTTTCAGTCTGGTGTCAGCCTCTCCTCGTGACGGTGTCCGTCTGGTGTCTGCCTCTCCTCGTGACGGTGTCAGTCTGGTGTCAGCCTCGCTAGTGACGGGGTCGGTCTGGTGTCAGCCTCTCCTCGTGACGAGGTCCGTCTGGTGTCAGCCTCTCCTCGTGACGGTGTCAGTCTGGTGTCAGCCTCGCTAGTGACGGTTTCAGTCTGGTGTCAGCCTCTCCTCGTGACGGTGTCCGTCTGGTGTCAGCCTCGCTAGTGACGGGGTCGGTCTGGTGTCAGCCTCGCTAGTGACGGGGTCGGTCTGGTGTCAGCCTCGCCTCGTGACGGTGTCGGTCTGGTGTCATCCTCGCTAGTGACGGTGTCGGTCTGGTGTCATCCTCGCCTCGTGACAGGGTCGGTCTGGTGTCAGCCTCGCTAGTGACGGAGTCGGTCTGGTGTCATCCTCTCCTCGTGACGGTGTCGGTCTGGTGTCAGCCTCTCCTCGTGACGGTGTCGGTCTGGTGTCAGCCTCTCCTCGTGACAGGGTCCGTCTGGTGTCAGCCTCGCTAGTGACGGTTTCGGTCTGGTGTCAGCCTCTCCTCGTGACGGTGTCAGTCTGGTGTCAGCCTCGCTAGTGACGGTGTCAGTCTGGTGTCAGCCTCGCTAGTGACGGTTTCAGTCTGGTGTCAGCCTCTCCTCGTGACGGTGTCAGTCTGGTGTCAGCCTCTCCTCGTGACGGTGTCAGTCTGGTGTCAGCCTCGCTAGTGACGGTTTCAGTCTGGTGTCAGCCTCTCCTCGTGACGGTGTCAGTCTGGTGTCAGCCTCTCCTCGTGACGGGGTCGGTCTGGTGTCAGCCTCTCCTCGTGACGGTGTCAGTCTGGTGTCAGCCTCGCTAGTGACGGTTTCAGTCTGGTGTCAGCCTCTCCTCGTGACGGTGTCCGTCTGGTGTCAGCCTCGCTAGTGACGGGGTCGGTCTGGTGTCAGCCTCGCTAGTGACGGGGTCGGTCTGGTGTCAGCCTCGCCTCGTGACTGTGTCGGTCTGGTGTCAGCCTCGCCTCGTGACGGTGTCAGTCTGGTGTCAGCCTCGCTAGTGACGGTTTCAGTCTGGTGTCAGCCTCTCCTCGTGACGGTGTCCGTCTGGTGTCAGCCTCTCCTCGTGACGGTGTCAGTCTGGTGTCAGCCTCGCTAGTGACGGGGTCGGTCTGGTGTCAGCCTCTCCTCGTGACGGGGTCGGTCTGGTGTCAGCCTCTCCTCGTGACGGTGTCGGTCTGGTGTCAGCCTCTCCTCGTGACGGGGTCCGTCTGGTGTCAGCCTCTCCTCGTGACGGGGTCGGTCTGGTGTCAGCCTCTCCTCGTGACGGGGTCGGTCTGGTGTCAGCCTCGCTAGTGACGGTTTCAGTCTGGTGTCAGCCTCTCCTCGTGACGGTGTCAGTCTGGTGTCAGCCTCGCTAGTGACGGTGTCAGTCTGGTGTCAGCCTCGCTATTGACGGTTTCAGTCTGGTGTCAGCCTCTCCTCGTGACGGTGTCAGTCTGGTGTCAGCCTCGCTAGTGACGGTTTCAGTCTGGTGTCAGCCTCTCCTCGTGACGGTGTCAGTCTGGTGTCTGACTCTCCTCGTGACGGTGTCAGTCTGGTGTCAGCCTCGCTAGTGACGGGGTCTGTCTGGTGTCAGCCTCTCCTCGTGACGGTGTCGGTCTGGTGTCAGCCTCTCCTCGTGACGGGGTCGGTCTGGTGTCAGCCTCTCCTCATGACGGGGTCCGTCTGGTGTCAGCCTCTCCTCGTGACGGGGTCGGTCTGGTGTAAGCCTCGCTAGTGACGGTTTCAGTCTGGTGTCAGCCTCTCCTCGTGACGGTGTCAGTCTGGTGTCAGCCTCGCTAGTGACGGTGTCAGTCTGGTGTCAGCCTCGCTAGTGACGGTTTCAGTCTGGTGTCAGCCTCTCCTCGTGACGGTGTCAGTCTGGTGTCAGCCTCGCTAGTGACGGGGTCGGTCTGGTTTCAGCCTCTCCTCGTGACGGGGTCGGTCTGGTGTCAGCCTCTCCTCGTGACGGTGTCGGTCTGGTGTCAGCCTCTCCTCGTGACGGGGTCCGTCTGGTGTCAGCCTCTCCTCGTGACGGTGTCAGTCTGGTGTCAGCCTCTCCTCGTGACGGTGTCAGTCTGGTGTCAGCCTCTCCTCGTGACGGTGTCAGTCTGGTGTCAGCCTCTCCTCGTGACGGTGTCGGTCTGGTGTCATCCTCGCTAGTGACGGTGTCGGTCTGGTGTCAGCCTCGCCTCGTGACGGTGTCGGTCTGGTGTCATCCTCGCTAGTGACGGTGTCGGTCTGGTGTCATCCTCGCCTCGTGACGGGGTCGGTCTGGTGTCAGCCTCTCCTCTTGACGGTGTCGGTCTGGTGTCAGCCTCTCCTCGTGACGGTGTCAGTCTGGTGTCAGCCTCGCTAGTGACGGTTTCAGTCTGGTGTCAGCCTCTCCTCGTGAAGGTGTCCGTCTGGTGTCAGCCTCTCCTCGTGACGGTGTCAGTCTGGTGTCAGCCTCGCTAGTGACGGGGTCGGTCTGGTGTCAGCCTCTCCTCGTGACGGGGTCGGTCTGGTGTCAGCCTCTCCTCGTGACGGTGTCGGTCTGGTGTCAGCCTCTCCTCGTGACGGGGTCCGTCTGGTGTCAGCCTCTCCTCGTGACGGGGTCGGTCTGGTGTCAGCCTCTCCTCGTTACGGGGTCGGTCTGGTGTCAGCCTCGCTAGTGACGGTTTCAGTCTGGTGTCAGCCTCTCCTCGTGACGGTGTCAGTCTGGTGTCAGCCTCGCTAGTGACGGTGTCAGTCTGGTGTCAGCCTCGCTAGTGACGGTTTCAGTCTGGTGTCAGCCTCTCCTCGTGACGGTGTCAGTCTGGTGTCAGCCTCGCTAGTGACGGTTTCAGTCTGGTGTCAGCCTCTCCTCGTGACGGTGTCAGTCTGGTGTCAGCCTCTCCTCGTGACGGTGTCAGTCTGGTGTCAGCCTCGCTAGTGACGGTTTCAGTCTGGTGTCAGCCTCTCCTCGTGACGGTGTCAGTCTGGTGTCAGCCTCTCCTCGTGACGGTGTCAGTCTGGTGTCAGCCTCGCTAGTGACGGTTTCAGTCTGGTGTCAGCCTCTCCTCGTGACGGTGTCCGTCTGGTGTCAGCCTCGCTAGTGACGGGGTCGGTCTGGTGTCAGCCTCGCTAGTGACGGGGTCGGTCTGGTGTCAGCCTCGCCTCGTGACGGTGTCGGTCTGGTGTCAGCCTCGCCTCGTGACGGTGTCGGTCTGGTGTCATCCTCGCTAGTGACGGTGTCGGTCTGGTGTCATCCTCGCCTCGTGACGGGGTCTGTCTGGTGTCAGCCTCTCCTCGTGACGGTGTCGGTCTGGTGTCAGCCTCTCCTCGTGACGGTGTCGGTCTGGTGTCAGCCTCTCCTCGTGACAGGGTCCGTCTGGTGTCAGCCTCGCTAGTGACGGTTTCGGTCTGGTGTCAGCCTCTCCTCGTGACGGTGTCAGTCTGGTGTCAGCCTCGCTAGTGAAGGTGTCAGTCTGGTGTCAGCCTCGCTAGTGACGGTGTCCGTCTGGTGTCAGCCTCTCCTCGTGACGGTGTCAGTCTGGTGTCAGCCTCGCTAGTGACGGGGTCGGTCTGGTGTCAGCCTCTCCTCGTGACGGGGTCGGTCTGGTGTCAGCCTCTCCTCGTGACGGTGTCGGTCTGGTGTCAGCCTCTCCTCGTGACGGGGTCCGTCTGGTGTCAGCCTCTCCTCGTGACGGGGTCGGTCTGGTGTCAGCCTCTCCTCGTGACGGGGTCGGTCTGGTGTCAGCCTCGCCTCGTGACGGTGTCGGTCTGGTGTCATCCTCGCTAGTGACGGTGTCGGTCTGGTGTCATCCTCGCTTCGTGACGGGGTCGGTCTGGTGTCAGCCTCGCTAGTGACGGAGTCGGTCTGGTGTCAGCCTCTCCTCGTGACGGTGTCGGTCTGGTGTCAGCCTCTCCTCGTGACGGTGTCGGTCTGGTGTCAGCCTCTCCTCGTGACGGTGTCGGTCTGGTGTCAGCCTCTCCTCGTGACAGGGTCCGTCTGGTGTCAGCCTCGCTAGTGACGGTTTCGGTCTGGTGTCAGCCTCTCCTCGTGACGGTGTCAGTCTGGTGTCAGCCTCGCTAGTGACGGTGTCAGTCTGGTGTCAGCCTCGCTAGTGACGGTGTCAGTCTGGTGTCAGCCTCTCCTCGTGACGGTGTCAGTCTGGTGTCAGCCTCTCCTCGTGACGGTGTCAGTCTGGTGTCAGCCTCGCTAGTGACGGTTTAAGTCTGGTGTCAGCCTCTCCTCGTGACGGTGTCAGTCTGGTGTCAGCCTCGCTAGTGACGGGGTCGGTCTGGTGTCAGCCTCTCCTCGTGACGGGGTCGGTCTGGTGTCAGCCTCTCCTCGTGACGGTGTCGGTCTGGTGTCAGCCTCTCCTCGTGACGGGGTCCGTCTGGTGTCAGCCTCTCCTCGTGACGGGGTCGGTCTGGTGTCAGCCTCTCCTCGTGACGGGGTCGGTCTGGTGTCAGCCTCGCTAGTGACGGTTCCAGTCTGGTGTCAGCCTCTCCTCGTGACGGTGTCAGTCTGGTGTCAGCCTCGCTAGTGACGGTGTCAGTCTGGTGTCAGCCTCGCTAGTGACGGTTTCAGTCTGGTGTCAGCCTCTCCTCGTGACGGTGTCCGTCTGGTGTCAGCCTCGCTAGTGACGGGGTCGGTCTGGTGTCAGCCTCGCTAGTGACGGGGTCGGTCTGGTGTCAGCCTCGCCTCGTGACGGTGTCGGTCTGGTGTCAGCCTCGCCTCGTGACGGTGTCGGTCTGGTGTCATCCTCGCTAGTGACGGTGTCGGTCTGGTGTCATCCTCGCCTCGTGACGGGGTCGGTCTGGTGTCAGCCTCGCTAGTGACGGAGTCGGTCTGGTGTCAGCCTCTCCTCGTGACGGTGTCGGTCTGGTGTCAGCCTCTCATCGTGACGGTGTCGTTCTGATGTCAGCCTCTCCTCGTGACAGGGTCCGTCTGGTGTCAGCCTCGCTAGTGACGGTTTCGGTCTGGTGTCAGCCTCTCCTCGTGACGGTGTCAGTCTGGTGTCAGCCTCGCTAGTGACGGTGTCAGTCTGGTGTCAGCCTCGCTAGTGACGGTGTCAGTCTGGTGTCAGCCTCTCCTCGTGACGGTGTCAGTCTGGTGTCAGCCTCTCCTCGTGACGGTGTCAGTCTGGTGTCAGCCTCGCTAGTGACGGTTTCAGTCTGGTGTCAGCCTCTCCTCGTGACGGTGTCCGTCTGGTGTCAGCCTCTCCTCGTGACGGTGTCAGTCTGGTGTCAGCCTCGCTAGTGACGGTTTCAGTCTGGTGTCAGCCTCTCCTCGTGACGGTGTCAGTCTGGTGTCAGCCTCGCTAGTGACGGTTTCAGTCTGGTGTCAGCCTCTCCTCGTGACGGTGTCAGTCTGGTGTCAGCCTCTCCTCGTGACGGTGTCAGTCTGGTGTCAGCCTCGCTAGTGACGGTTTCAGTCTGGTGTCAGCCTCTCCTCGTGACGGTGTCAGTCTGGTGTCAGCCTCTCCTCGTGACGGTGTCAGTCTGGTGTCAGCCTCGCTAGTGACGGTTTCAGTCTGGTGTCAGCCTCTCCTCGTGACGGTGTCCGTCTGGTGTCAGCCTCGCTAGTGACGGGGTCCGTCTGGTGTCAGCCTCGCTAGTGACGGTGTCGTTCTGATGTCAGCCTCTCCTCGTGACAGGGTCCGTCTGGTGTCAGCCTCGCTAGTGACGGTTTCGGTCTGGTGTCAGCCTCTCCTCGTGACGGTGTCAGTCTGGTGTCAGCCTCGCTAGTGACGGTGTCAGTCTGGTGTCAGCCTCGCTAGTGACGGTGTCAGTCTGGTGTCAGCCTCTCCTCGTGACGGTGTCAGTCTGGTGTCAGCCTCTCCTCGTGACGGTGTCAGTCTGGTGTCAGCCTCGCTAGTGACGGTTTCAGTCTGGTGTCAGCCTCTCCTCGTGACGGTGTCCGTCTGGTGTCAGCCTCTCCTCGTGACGGTGTCAGTCTGGTGTCAGCCTCGCTAGTGACGGTTTCAGTCTGGTGTCAGCCTCTCCTCGTGACGGTGTCAGTCTGGTGTCAGCCTCGCTAGTGACGGTTTCAGTCTGGTGTCAGCCTCTCCTCGTGACGGTGTCAGTCTGGTGTCAGCCTCTCCTCGTGACGGTGTCAGTCTGGTGTCAGCCTCGCTAGTGACGGTTTCAGTCTGGTGTCAGCCTCTCCTCGTGACGGTGTCAGTCTGGTGTCAGCCTCTCCTCGTGACGGTGTCAGTCTGGTGTCAGCCTCGCTAGTGACGGTTTCAGTCTGGTGTCAGCCTCTCCTCGTGACGGTGTCCGTCTGGTGTCAGCCTCGCTAGTGACGGGGTAGGTCTGGTGTCAGCCTCGCTAGTGACGGGGTCGGTCTGGTGTCAGCCTCGCCTCGTGACGGTGTCGGTCTGGTGTCAGCCTCGCCTTGTGACGGTGTCGGTCTGGTGTCATCCTCGCTAGTGACGGTGTCGGTCTGGTGTCATCCTCGCCTCGTGACGGGGTCTGTCTGGTGTCAGCCTCTCCTCGTGACGGTGTCGGTCTGGTGTCAGCCTCTCCTCGTGACGGTGTCGGTCTGGTGTCAGCCTCTCCTCGTGACAGGGTCCGTCTGGTGTCAGCCTCGCTAGTGACGGTTTCGGTCTGGTGTCAGCCTCTCCTCGTGACGGTGTCAGTCTGGTGTCAGCCTCGCTAGTGACGGTGTCAGTCTGGTGTCAGCCTCGCTAGTGACGGTGTCAGTCTGGTGTCAGCCTCTCCTCGTGACGGTGTCAGTCTGGTGTCAGCCTCTCCTCGTGACGGTGTCAGTCTGGTGTCAGCCTCTCCTCGTGACGGTGTCAGTCTGGTGTCAGCCTCGCTAGTGACGGTTTCAGTCTGTTGTCAGCCTCTCCTCGTGACGGTGTCCGTCTGGTGTCAGCCTCTCCTCGTGACGGTGTCAGTCTGGTGTCAGCCTCGCTAGTGACGGGGTCGGTCTGGTGTCAGCCTCTCCTCGTGACGGGGTCGGTCTGGTGTCAGCCTCTCCTCGTGACGGTGTCGGTCTGGTGTCAGCCTCTCCTCGTGACGGGGTCCGTCTGGTGTCAGCCTCTCCTCGTGACGGGGTCGGTCTGGTGTCAGCCTCTCCTCGTGACGGGGTCGGTCTGGTGTCAGCCTCGCTAGTGACGGTTTCA
Source organism: Staurois parvus (assembly GCF_062004578.1). NCBI lineage: Eukaryota > Metazoa > Chordata > Amphibia > Anura > Ranidae > Staurois > Staurois parvus. The sequence continues at coordinate 651,567 of NW_028320437.1, forward strand.
GTCTGGTGTCAGCCTCTCCTCGTGACGGTGTCAGTCTGGTGTCAGCCTCACTAGTGACGGTGTCAGTCTGGTGTCAGCCTCGCTAGTGACGGTTTCAGTCTGGTGTCAGCCTCTCCTCGTGACGGTGTCCGTCTGGTGTCAGCCTCGCTAGTGACGGGGTCGGTCTGGTGTCAGCCTCGCTAGTGACGGGGTAGGTCTGGTGTCAGCCTCGCCTCGTGACGGTGTCGGTCTGGTGTCAGCCTCGCCTCGTGACGGTGTCGGTCTGGTGTCATCCTCGCTAGTGACGGTGTCGGTCTGGTGTCATCCTCGCCTCGTGACGGGGTCGGTCTGGTGTCAGCCTCGCTAGTGACGGAGTCGGTCTGGTGTCAGCCTCTCCTCGTGACGGTGTCGGTCTGGTGTCAGCCTCTCCTCGTGACGGTGTCGGTCTGGTGTCAGCCTCTCCTCGTGACAGGGTCCGTCTGGTGTCAGCCTCGCTAGTGACGGTTTCGGTCTGGTGTCAGCCTCTCCTCGTGACGGTGTCAGTCTGGTGTCAGCCTCGCTAGTGACGGTGTCAGTCTGGTGTCAGCCTCGCTAGTGACGGTGTCAGTCTGGTGTCAGCCTCTCCTCGTGACGGTGTCAGTCTGGTGTCAGCCTCTCCTCGTGACGGTGTCAGTCTGGTGTCAGCCTCGCTAGTGACGGTTTCAGTCTGGTGTCAGCCTCTCCTCGTGACGGTGTCAGTCTGGTGTCAGCCTCTCCTCGTGACAGGGTCCGTCTGGTGTCAGCCTCGCTAGTGACGGTTTCGGTCTGGTGTCAGCCTCTCCTCGTGACGGTGTCAGTCTGGTGTCAGCCTCGCTAGTGACGGTGTCAGTCTGGTGTCAGCCTCGCTAGTGACGGTGTCAGTCTGGTGTCAGCCTCTCCTCGTGACGGTGTCAGTCTGGTGTCAGCCTCTCCTCGTGACGGTGTCAGTCTGGTGTCAGCCTCGCTAGTGACGGTTTCAGTCTGGTGTCAGCCTCTCCTCGTGACGGTGTCCGTCTGGTGTCAGCCTCTCCTCGTGACGGTGTCAGTCTGGTGTCAGCCTCGCTAGTGACGGGGTCGGTCTGGTGTCAGCCTCTCCTCGTGACGGGGTCGGTCTGGTGTCAGCCTCTCCTCGTGACGGTGTCGGTCTGGTGTCAGCCTCGCTAGTGACGGTGTCAGTCTGGTGTCAGCCTTGCTAGTGACGGTGTCCGTCTGGTGTCAGCCTCTCCTCGTGACGGTTTCAGTCTGGTGTCAGCCTCTCCTCGTGACGGTGTCAGTCTGGTGTCAGCCTCTCCTCGTGACGGTGTCAGTCTGGTGTCAGCCTCGCTAGTGACGGTTTCAGTCTGGTTTCAGCCTCTCCTCGTGACGGTGTCAGTCTGGTGTCAGCCTCGCTAGTGACGGTTTCAGTCTGGTGTCAGCCTTTCCTCGTGACGGTGTCCGTCTGGTGTCAGCCTCTCCTCGTGACGGTGTCAGTCTGGTGTCAGCCTCGCTAGTGACGGGGTCGGTCTGGTGTCAGCCTCTCCTCGTGACGGGGTCGGTCTGGTGTCAGCCTCTCCTCGTGACGGTGTCGGTCTGGTGTCAGCCTCTCCTCGTGACGGGGTCCGTCTGGTGTCAGCCTCTCCTCGTGACGGGGTAGGTCTGGTGTCAGCCTCTCCTCGTGACGGGGTCGGTCTGGTGTCAGCCTCGCTAGTGACGGTTTCAGTCTGGTGTCAGCCTCTCCTCGTGACGGTGTCAGTCTGGTGTCAGCCTCGCTAGTGACGGTGTCAGTCTGGTGTCAGCCTCGCTAGTGACGGTTTCAGTCTGGTGTCAGCCTCTCCTCGTGACGGTGTCAGTCTGGTGTCAGCCTCGCTAGTGACGGTTTCAGTCTGGTGTCAGCCTCTCCTCGTGACGGTGTCAGTCTGGTGTCAGCCTCTCCTCGTGACGGTGTCAGTCTGGTGTCAGCCTCGCTAGTGACGGTTTCAGTCTGGTGTCAGCCTCTCCTCGTGACGGTGTCAGTCTGGTGTCAGCCTCTCCTCGTGACGGTGTCAGTCTGGTGTCAGCATCGCTAGTGACGGTTTCAGTCTGGTGTCAGCCTCTCCTCGTGACGGTGTCCGTCTGGTGTCAGCCTCGCTAGTGACGGGGTCGGTCTGGTGTCAGCCTCGCTAGTGACGGGGTCGGTCTGGTGTCAGCCTCGCTAGTGACGGGGTCGGTCTGGTGTCAGCCTCGCCTCGTGACGGTGTCGGTCTGGTGTCAGCCTCGCCTCGTGACGGTGTCGGTCTGGTGTCATCCTCGCTAGTGACGGTGTCGGTCTGTTGTCATCCTCGCCTCGTGACGGGGTCGGTCTGGTGTCAGCCTCGCTAGTGACGGAGTCGGTCTGGTGTCAGCCTCTCCTCGTGACGGTGTCGGTCTGGTGTCAGCCTCTCCTCGTGACGGTGTCCGTCTGGTGTCAGCCTCTCCTCGTGACGGTGTCAGTCTGGTGTCAGCCTCGCTAGTGACGGGGTCGGTCTGGTGTCAGCCTCTCCTCGTGACGGGGTCGGTCTGGTGTCAGCCTCTCCTCGTGACGGTGTCGGTCTGGTGTCAGCCTCTCCTCGTGACGGGGTCCGTCTGGTGTCAGCCTCTCCTCGTGACGGGGTCGGTCTGGTGTCAGCCTCTCCTCGTGACGGGGTCGGTCTGGTGTCAGCCTCGCTAGTGACGGTTTCAGTCTGGTGTCAGCCTCTCCTCGTGACGGTGTCAGTCTGGTGTCAGCCTCACTAGTGACGGTGTCAGTCTGGTGTCAGCCTCGCTAGTGACGGTTTCAGTCTGGTGTCAGCCTCTCCTCGTGACGGTGTCCGTCTGGTGTCAGCCTCGCTAGTGACGGGGTCGGTCTGGTGTCAGCCTCGCTAGTGACGGGGTAGGTCTGGTGTCAGCCTCGCCTCGTGACGGTGTCGGTCTGGTGTCAGCCTCGCCTCGTGACGGTGTCGGTCTGGTGTCATCCTCGCTAGTGACGGTGTCGGTCTGGTGTCATCCTCGCCTCGTGACGGGGTCGGTCTGGTGTCAGCCTCGCTAGTGACGGAGTCGGTCTGGTGTCAGCCTCTCCTCGTGACGGTGTCGGTCTGGTGTCAGCCTCTCCTCGTGACGGTGTCGGTCTGGTGTCAGCCTCTCCTCGTGACAGGGTCCGTCTGGTGTCAGCCTCGCTAGTGACGGTTTCGGTCTGGTGTCAGCCTCTCCTCGTGACGGTGTCAGTCTGGTGTCAGCCTCGCTAGTGACGGTGTCAGTCTGGTGTCAGCCTCGCTAGTGACGGTGTCAGTCTGGTGTCAGCCTCTCCTCGTGACGGTGTCAGTCTGGTGTCAGCCTCTCCTCGTGACGGTGTCAGTCTGGTGTCAGCCTCGCTAGTGACGGTTTCAGTCTGGTGTCAGCCTCTCCTCGTGACGGTGTCAGTCTGGTGTCAGCCTCTCCACGTGACAGGGTCCGTCTGGTGTCAGCCTCGCTAGTGACGGTTTCGGTCTGGTGTCAGCCTCTCCTCGTGACGGTGTCAGTCTGGTGTCAGCCTCGCTAGTGACGGTGTCAGTCTGGTGTCAGCCTCGCTAGTGACGGTGTCAGTCTGGTGTCAGCCTCTCCTCGTGACGGTGTCAGTCTGGTGTCAGCCTCTCCTCGTGACGGTGTCAGTCTGGTGTCAGCCTCGCTAGTGACGGTTTCAGTCTGGTGTCAGCCTCTCCTCGTGACGGTGTCCGTCTGGTGTCAGCCTCTCCTCGTGACGGTGTCAGTCTGGTGTCAGCCTCGCTAGTGACGGGGTCGGTCTGGTGTCAGCCTCTCCTCGTGACGGGGTCGGTCTGGTGTCAGCCTCTCCTCGTGACGGTGTCGGTCTGGTGTCAGCCTCGCTAGTGACGGTGTCCGTCTGGTGTCAGCCTCTCCTCGTGACGGTTTCAGTCTGGTGTCAGCCTCTCCTCGTGACGGTGTCAGTCTGGTGTCAGCCTCTCCTCGTGACGGTGTCAGTCTGGTGTCAGCCTCGCTAGTGACGGTTTCAGTCTGGTTTCAGCCTCTCCTCGTGACGGTGTCAGTCTGGTGTCAGCCTCGCTAGTGACGGGGTCGGTCTGGTGTCAGCCTCTCCTCGTGACGGGGTCGGTCTGGTGTCAGCCTCTCCTCGTGACGGTGTCAGTCTGGTGTCAGCCTCTCCTCGTGACGGTGTCAGTCTGGTTTCAGCCTCGCTAGTGACGGGGTCGGTCTGGTGTCAGCCTCTCCTCGTGACGGGGTCGGTCTGGATTCAGCCTCTCCTCGTGACGGTGTCGGTCTGGTGTCAGCCTCGCTAGTGACGGTTTCAGTCTGGTGTCAGCCTCTCCTCGTGACGGTGTCCGTCTGGTGTCAGCCTCTCCTCGTGACGGTGTCAGTCTGGTGTCAGCCTCGCTAGTGACGGGGTCGGTCTGGTGTCAGCCTCTCCTCGTGACGGGGTCGGTCTGGTGTCAGCCTCTCCTCGTGACGGTGTCGGTCTGATGTCAGCCTCTCCTCGTGACTGGGTCCGTCTGGTGTCAGCCTCTCCTCGTGACGGGGTCGGTCTGGTGTCAGCCTCTCCTTGTGACGGGGTCGGTCTGGTGTCAGACTCGCTAGTGACGGTTTCAGTCTGGTGTCAGCCTCTCCTCGTGACAGGGTCCGTCTGGTGTCAGCCTCGCTAGTGACGGTTTCAGTCTGGTGTCAGCCTCTCCTCATGACGGTGTCCGTCTGGTGTCAGCCTCTCCTCGTGACGGTGTCAGTCTGGTGTCAGCCTCGCTAGTGACGGTTTCAGTCTGGTGTCAGCCTCTCCTCGTGACGGGGTCGGTCTGGTGTCAGCCTCTCCTCGTGACGGTGTCCGTCTGGTGTCAGCCTCTCCTTGTGACGGGGTCGGTCTGGTGTCAGCCTCTCCTCGTGACGGGGTCGGTCTGGTGTCAGCCTCGCTAGTGACGGTTTCAGTCTGGTGTCAGCCTCTCCTCGTGACGGTGTCAGTCTGGTGTCAGCCTCGCTAGTGACGGTTTCAGTCTGGTGTCAGCCTCTCCTCGTGACGGTGTCAGTCTGGTGTCAGCCTCTCCTCGTGACGGTGTCAGTCTGGTGTCAGCCTCGCTAGTGACGGTTTCAGTCTGGTGTCAGCCTCTCCTCGTGACGGTGTCAGTCTGGTGTCAGCCTCTCCTCGTGACGGTGTCAGTCTGGTGTCAGCCTCGCTAGTGACGGTTTCAGTCTGGTGTCAGCCTCTCCTCGTGACGGTGTCCGTCTGGTGTTAGCCTCGCTAGTGACGGGGTCGGTCTGGTGTCAGCCTCGCTAGTGACGGGGTCGGTCTGGTGTCAGCCTCGCCTCGTGACGGTGTCGGTCTGGTGTCAGCCTCGCCTCGTGACGGTGTCGGTCTGGTGTCATCCTCGCTAGTGACTGTGTCGGTCTGGTTTCATCCTCGCCTCGTGACGGGGTCGGTCTGGTGTCAGCCTCGCTAGTGACGGAGTCGGTCTGGTGTCAGCCTCTCCTCGTGACGGTGTCGGTCTGGTGTCAGCCTCTCCTCGTGACGGTGTCGGTCTGGTGTCAGCCTCTCCTCGTGACAGGGTCCGTCTGGTGTCAGCCTCGCTAGTGACGGTTTCGGTCTGGTGTCAGCCTCTCCTCGTGACGGTGTCAGTCTGGTGTCAGCCTCGCTAGTGACGGTGTCAGTCTGGTGTCAGCCTCGCTAGTGACGGTGTCAGTCTGGTGTCAGCCTCTCCTCGTGACGGTGTCAGTCTGGTGTCAGCCTCTCTAGTGACGGTTTCAGTCTGGTGTCAGCCTCTCCTCGTGACGGTGTCCGTCTGGTGTCAGCCTCTCCTCGTGACGGTGTCAGTCTGGTGTCAGCCTCGCTAGTGACGGGGTCGGTCTGGTGTCAGCCTCTCCTCGTGACGGGGTCGGTCTGGTGTCAGCCTCGCTAGTGACGGTTTCAGTCTGGTGTCAGCCTCTCCTCGTGACGGTGTCAGTCTGGTGTCAGCCTCGCTAGTGACGGTGTCAGTCTGGTGTCAGCCTCGCTAGTGACGGTTTCAGTCTGGTGTCAGCCTCTCCTCGTGACGGTGTCAGTCTGGTGTCAGCCTCGCTAGTGACGGGGTCGGTCTGGTGTCAGCCTCTCCTCGTGACGGGGTCGGTCTGGTGTCAGCCTCGCTAGTGACGGTTTCAGTCTGGTGTCAGCCTCTCCTCGTGACGGTGTCAGTCTGGTGTCAGCCTCGCTAGTGACGGGGTCGGTCTGGTGTCAGCCTCTCCTCGTGACGGGGTCGGTCTGGTGTCAGCCTCTCCTCGTGACGGTGTCAGTCTGGTGTCAGCCTCGCTAGTGACGGTTTCAGTCTGGTGTCAGCCTCTCCTCGTGACGGTGTCCGTCTGGTGTCAGCCTCGCTAGTGACGGGGTCGGTCTGGTGTCAGCCTCGCTAGTGACGGTGTCGGTCTGGTGTCATCCTCGCCTCGTGACGGGGTCGGTCTGGTGTCAGCCTCGCTAGTGACGGAGTCGGTCTGGTGTCAGCCTCTCCTCGTGACGGTGTCGGTCTGGTGTCAGCCTCTCCTCGTGACGGTGTCGGTCTGGTGTCAGCCTCTCCTCGTAACAGGGTCCGTCTGGTGTCAGCCTCGCTAGTGACGGTTTCGGTCTGGTGTCAGCCTCTCCTCGTGACGGTGTCAGTCTGGTGTCAGCCTCGCTAGTGACGGTTTCAGTCTGGTGTCAGCCTCTCCTCGTGACGGTGTCCGTCTGGTGTCTGCCTCTCCTCGTGACGGTGTCAGTCTGGTGTCAGCCTCGCTAGTGACGGGGTCGGTCTGGTGTCAGCCTCTCCTCGTGACGAGGTCCGTCTGGTGTCAGCCTCTCCTCGTGACGGTGTCAGTCTGGTGTCAGCCTCGCTAGTGACGGTTTCAGTCTGGTGTCAGCCTCTCCTCGTGACGGTGTCCGTCTGGTGTCAGCCTCGCTAGTGACGGGGTCGGTCTGGTGTCAGCCTCGCTAGTGACGGGGTCGGTCTGGTGTCAGCCTCGCCTCGTGACGGTGTCGGTCTGGTGTCATCCTCGCTAGTGACGGTGTCGGTCTGGTGTCATCCTCGCCTCGTGACAGGGTCGGTCTGGTGTCAGCCTCGCTAGTGACGGAGTCGGTCTGGTGTCATCCTCTCCTCGTGACGGTGTCGGTCTGGTGTCAGCCTCTCCTCGTGACGGTGTCGGTCTGGTGTCAGCCTCTCCTCGTGACAGGGTCCGTCTGGTGTCAGCCTCGCTAGTGACGGTTTCGGTCTGGTGTCAGCCTCTCCTCGTGACGGTGTCAGTCTGGTGTCAGCCTCGCTAGTGACGGTGTCAGTCTGGTGTCAGCCTCGCTAGTGACGGTTTCAGTCTGGTGTCAGCCTCTCCTCGTGACGGTGTCAGTCTGGTGTCAGCCTCTCCTCGTGACGGTGTCAGTCTGGTGTCAGCCTCGCTAGTGACGGTTTCAGTCTGGTGTCAGCCTCTCCTCGTGACGGTGTCAGTCTGGTGTCAGCCTCTCCTCGTGACGGGGTCGGTCTGGTGTCAGCCTCTCCTCGTGACGGTGTCAGTCTGGTGTCAGCCTCGCTAGTGACGGTTTCAGTCTGGTGTCAGCCTCTCCTCGTGACGGTGTCCGTCTGGTGTCAGCCTCGCTAGTGACGGGGTCGGTCTGGTGTCAGCCTCGCTAGTGACGGGGTCGGTCTGGTGTCAGCCTCGCCTCGTGACTGTGTCGGTCTGGTGTCAGCCTCGCCTCGTGACGGTGTCAGTCTGGTGTCAGCCTCGCTAGTGACGGTTTCAGTCTGGTGTCAGCCTCTCCTCGTGACGGTGTCCGTCTGGTGTCAGCCTCTCCTCGTGACGGTGTCAGTCTGGTGTCAGCCTCGCTAGTGACGGGGTCGGTCTGGTGTCAGCCTCTCCTCGTGACGGGGTCGGTCTGGTGTCAGCCTCTCCTCGTGACGGTGTCGGTCTGGTGTCAGCCTCTCCTCGTGACGGGGTCCGTCTGGTGTCAGCCTCTCCTCGTGACGGGGTCGGTCTGGTGTCAGCCTCTCCTCATGACGGGGTCCGTCTGGTGTCAGCCTCTCCTCGTGACGGGGTCGGTCTGGTGTAAGCCTCGCTAGTGACGGTTTCAGTCTGGTGTCAGCCTCTCCTCGTGACGGTGTCAGTCTGGTGTCAGCCTCGCTAGTGACGGTGTCAGTCTGGTGTCAGCCTCGCTAGTGACGGTTTCAGTCTGGTGTCAGCCTCTCCTCGTGACGGTGTCAGTCTGGTGTCAGCCTCGCTAGTGACGGGGTCGGTCTGGTTTCAGCCTCTCCTCGTGACGGGGTCGGTCTGGTGTCAGCCTCTCCTCGTGACGGTGTCGGTCTGGTGTCAGCCTCTCCTCGTGACGGGGTCCGTCTGGTGTCAGCCTCTCCTCGTGACGGTGTCAGTCTGGTGTCAGCCTCTCCTCGTGACGGTGTCAGTCTGGTGTCAGCCTCTCCTCGTGACGGTGTCAGTCTGGTGTCAGCCTCTCCTCGTGACGGTGTCGGTCTGGTGTCATCCTCGCTAGTGACGGTGTCGGTCTGGTGTCAGCCTCGCCTCGTGACGGTGTCGGTCTGGTGTCATCCTCGCTAGTGACGGTGTCGGTCTGGTGTCATCCTCGCCTCGTGACGGGGTCGGTCTGGTGTCAGCCTCTCCTCTTGACGGTGTCGGTCTGGTGTCAGCCTCTCCTCGTGACAGGGTCCGTCTGGTGTCAGCCTCGCTAGTGACGGTTTCGGTCTGGTGTCAGCCTCTCCTCGTGACGGTGTCAGTCTGGTGTCAGCCTCGCTAGTGACGGTGTCAGTCTGGTGTCAGCCTCGCCTCGTTATGTGGTCAGTCTGGTGTCAGCCTCGCCTCGAGATGGTGTCAGTCTGGTATAAGCCTCGCCAAGTGATAGGGTCAGTCTGGTGTCAGCCTCGCCTCGTGATGGGGTCAGTCTGGTGTCAGACTCACATCATGATGGTGTCAGTCTGGTGTCAGCCTCGCCTCGTGATGGGGTCAGTCTGGTGTCAGCCTCGCCTCGTGATGGTGTCAGTCTGGTGTCAGCCTCGCCTCGTGATGGTGTCAGTCTTGTGTCAGCCTCACCTCGTGATGGGATCTGTCTGATGTCAGCCTCACATCATGATGGTGTCAGTCTGGTGTCAGCCTCGCCTCGTGATGGGGTCAGTCTGGTGTCAGCCTCGCCTCGTGATGGGGTCAGTCTGGTGTCAGCCTTGCCTCGTGATGGGGTCAGTCTGGTGTCAGCCTCACATCATGATGGTGTCAGTCTGGTGTCAGCCTCGCCTCGTGATTGTGTCAGTCTGGTGTCAGCCTCACCTCGTGATGGTGTCCGTCTGGTGTCAGCCTCGCCTCGTGATTGGGTCAGTCTAGTGTCAGCCTCGCCTCGTGATGGTGTCCGTCTGGTGTCAGCCTCGCCTCGTGATGGTGTCAGTCTGGTGAAAGCCTCACCTCGTGCTGGGGTCAGTCTGGTGTCAGCCTCACATCGTGATGGTGTCAGTCTGGTGTCAGCCTCGCCTCGTGATGGGGTCAGTCTGGTGTCAGCCTCGCCTAGTGATAGGGTCAGTCTGGTGTCAGCCTCGCCTCGTGATGGGGTCAGTCTGGTGTCAGCCTCGCCTCGTGATGGTGTCAGTCTGGTGTCAGCCTCGCCTCGTGATGGTGTCAGTCTTGTGTCAGCCTCACCTCGTGATGGGATCTGTCTGATGTCAGCCTCACATCATGATGGTGTCAGTCTGGTGTCAGCCTCGCCTCGTGATGGGGTCAGTCTGGTGTCAGCCTCGCCTCGTGATGGGGTCAGTCTGGTGTCAGCCTTGCCTCGTGATGGGGTCAGTCTGGTGTCAGCCTCACATCATGATGGTGTCAGTCTGGTGTCAGCCTCGCCTCGTGATTGTGTCAGTCTGGTGTCAGCCTCACCTCGTGATGGTGTCCGTCTGGTGTCAGCCTCGCCTCGTGATTGGGTCAGTCTAGTGTCAGCCTCGCCTCGTGATGGTGTCCGTCTGGTGTCAGCCTCGCCTCGTGATGGTGTCAGTCTGGTGAAAGCCTCACCTCGTGCTGGGGTCAGTCTGGTGTCAGCCTCACATCGTGATGGTGTCAGTCTGGTGTCAGCCTCGCCTCGTGATGGGGTCAGTCTGGTGTCAGCCTCGCCTAGTGATAGGGTCAGTCTGGTGTCAGCCTCGCCTCGTGATGGGGTCAGTCTGGTGTCAGCCTCACATCATGATTGTGTCAGTCTGGTGTCAGCCTCGCCTCGTGATGGGGTCAGTCTGGTGTCATTCTCGCCTAGTGATGGTGTCAGTCTAGTGTCAGCCTCACATCATGATGGGGTCAGTCTGGTGTCAGCCTCGCCTCGTGATGGTGTCAGTCTGGTGTCAGTCTCGCCTCGTGATGGGGTCAGTCTGGTGTCAGCCTCGACTCGTGATGGGGTCAGTCTGGTGTCAGCCTCGCCTCGTGATGGGGTCAGTCTGTTGTCAGCCTCGCCTCGTGATGGGGTCAGTCTGGTGTCAGTCTCGCCTCGTGATGGAGTCAGTCTGGTGTCAGCCTCACATCATGATGGTGACAGTCTGGTGTCAGCCTCGCCTCGTGATGGTGTCAGTCTGGTGTCAGCCTCGCCTCGTGATGAGGTCAGTCTGGTGTCAGCCTCACATCATGATGGTTTCAGTCTGGTGTCAGCCTCGCCTCGTGATGGTGTCAGTCTGGTGTCAGCCTCGACTCATGATGGGGTCAGTCTGGTGTCAGCCTCGACTCGTGATGGGGTAAGTCTGGTGTCAGCCTCACATCGTGATGGTTTCAGTCTGGTGTCAGCCTCGCCTCGTGATGGGGTCAGTCTGGTGTCAGCCTCGCCTCGTGATGGGGTCAGTCTGGTGTCAGCCTCGCCTCGTGATGGGGACAGTCTGGTGTCAGCCTCGCCTCGTGATGGGGTCAGTCTGGTGTCAGCCTCGCCTCGTGATGGGGTCAGTCTGGTGTCAGCCTCACCACGTGATGGGGTCAGTCTGGTGTCAGCCTCACATCCTGATGGTGTCAGGCTGGTGTCAGCCTCGCCTCGTGAATGGGTCAGTCTGGTGTCAGCCTCACCACGTGATGGGGTCAGTCTGGTGTCAGCCTCACATCATTATGGTGTCAGTCTGGTGTCAGCCTCGCCTCGTGATGGGGTCAGTCTGGTGTCAGCCTCGCCTCATGATGGGGTCAGTCTTGTGTCAGCCTCGCCTCGTGATGGTGTCAGTCTGGTGTCAGCCTCGCCTAGTGATAGGGTCAGTCTGGTGTAACCCTCGCCTCGTGATGGGGTCAGTCTGGTGTCAGCCTCACATCATGATGGTGTCAGTCTGGTGTCAGCCTCGCCTCGTGATGGGGTCAGTCTGGTGTCAGTCTCGCCTAGTGATGGTGTCAGTCTAGTGTCAGCCTCACATCATGATGGGGTCAGTCTGGTGTCAGCCTCGACTCGTGATGGGGTCAGTCTGGTGTCAGCCTCGCCTCGTGATGGGGTCAGTCTGTTGTCAGCCTCGCCTCGTGATGGGGTCAGTCTGGTGTCAGCCTCACCACGTGATGGGGACAGTCTGGTGTCAGCCTCACATCATTATGGTGTCAGTCTGGTGTCAGCCTCGCCTCATGATGGGGTCAGTCTGGTGTCAGTCTCACATCATGATGGTGTCAGTCTGGTATCAGCCTCGCCTCGTGATGGGGTCAGTCTGGTGTCAGCCTCGCCTCGTGATGGGGTCAGTCTGGTTTCACCCTCGCCTCGTGATGGGGTCAGACTGGTTTCAGCCTCGCCTCGTGATGGGGTCAGTCTGGTGTCAGCCTCGCCTCGTGATGGGGTCAGTCTGGTGTCAGCCTCACATCGTGATGGTGTCAGTCAGGTGTCAGCCTCGCCTCGCGATGGGGTCAGTCTTGCGTCAGCCTTGTCTCGTGATGGTGTCAGTCTGGTGTCAGCCTCGCCTCGTGATGGTGTCAGTCTGGTGTCAGCCTCGCCTCGTGATGAGGTCAGTCTGGTTTCAGCCTCACATCATGATGGTGTCAGTCTGGTGTCAGCCTCGCCTCGAGATGGGGTCAGTCTGGTGTCAGTCTCGCCTCGTGATGGGGTCAGTCTGGTGTCAGCCTCACATCATGATGGTGTCAGTCTGGTGTCAGCCTCGCCTCATGATGGGGTCAGTCTGGTGTCAGCCTCACATCATGATGGTGTCAGTCTGGTGTCAGCCTCGCGTCATGATGGGGTCAGTCTGGTGTCAGCCTCGCCTCGTGATGGGGTCAGTCTGGTGTCAGCCTCACATCATGATGGTGTCAGTCTGGTGTCAGCCTCGCCTCGTGATGGTGTCAGTCTGGTGTCAGCCTCGCCTCATGATGCGGTCAGTCTGGTGTCAGCCTCGCCTAGTGATGGTGTCAGTCTGGTGTCAACCTCACATCATGAAGGGGTCAGTCTGGTGTCAGCCTCGCCTAGTGATGGGGGCAGTCTGGTGTCAGCATTGCCTCGTGATGGTGTCAGTCTGGTGTCAGCTTCGCCTCGTGATGGTGTCAGTCTGGTGTCAGCCTCACCTCGTGATGGGGTCAGTCTGGTGTCAGCCTCGCCTCGTGATGGGGTCAGTCTGGTGTCAGCCTCGCCTCGTGATGGTGTCAGTCTGGTGTCAGCCTCGCCTCGTGATGGGGTCAGTCTGGTGTCAGTCTCGCCTCGTGATGAGGTCAGTCTGGATTCAGCCTCACATCATGATGGTGTCAGTCTGGTGTCAGCCTCGCCTCATGATGGGGTCAGTCTGGTGTCAGCCTCGCCTCGTGATGGGGTCAGTCTGGTGTCAGCCTCACCTCGTGATGGGGTCAGTCTGGTGTCAGCCTCACATCATGATGGTGTCAGTCTGGTGTCAGCCTCACCTCGTGATAGGGTCTGTCCGGTGTCAGTCTCGCCTCGTGATGGGGTCAGTCTGATGTCAGCCTCACATCATGATGGTGTCAGTCTGGTGTCAGCCTCGCCTCGTGATGGTGTCAGTCTGGTGTCAGCCTCGCCTCGTGATGGGGTCAGTCTGGTGTCAGCCTCGCCTAGTGATGGGGTCAGTCTGGTGTCAGCCTCGCCTCCTGATGGTGTCAGTCTGGTGTCAGCCTCGCCTCGTGATGGGGTCAGTCTGGTGTCAGCCCCGCCTCGTAATGGGGTCAGTCTGGTGTCAGCCTCGCCTCGTAATGGTGTCAGTCTGGTGTCAGCCTCGCCTCGTGATGGTGTCAGTCTGGTGTCAGCCTGACCTCGTGATGGGGTCAGTCTGGTGTCAGCCTCGCCTCGCGATGGGGTCAGTCTGGTGTCAGCCTCACATCATGATGGTGTCAGTCTGGTGTCAGCCTCGCCTCATGATGGGGTCAGTCTGGTGTCAGCCTCGCCTCGTGATGGGGTCAGTCTGGTGTCAGCCTCACATCATGATGGTGTCAGTCTGGTGTCAGCCTCACCTCGTGATGGGGTCAGTCCGGTGTCAGTCTCGCCTCGTGATGAGGTCAGTCTGGTGTCAGCCTCGCCTCGTGATGGGGTCAGTCTGGTGTCAGCCTCGCATCTTGATGGGGTCAGTCTTGTGTCAGCCTCGCCTAGTGATGGGGTCAGTCTGGTGTCAGCCTCGCCTCGTGATGGGGTCAGTCTGGTGTCAGCCTCGCCTCGTGAGGGGGTCAGTCTAGTGTCAGTCTCGCCTCGTGACGGTGTCAGTCTGGTGTCAGTCTCACCTCGTGATGGGGTCAGTCTGGTGTCAGTCTCGCCTCTTGATGGGGTCAGTCTGGTGTCAGCCTCACATCATGATGGTGTCAGTCTGGTGTCAGCATCGCCTCGTGATGGTGTCAGTCTGGTGTCAGCCTCGCCTCGTGATGGTGTCAGTCTGGTGTCAGCCTCGCCTAGTGATGGGGTCAGTCTGGTGTCAGCCTCGCCTCGTGATGGTGTCAGTCTGGTGTCAGCCTCACCTCGTGATGGGGTCAGTCTGGTGTCAGCCTCGCCTCGTGATGGTGTCCGTCTGGTGTCAGCCTCGCCTCGTGATTGGGTCAGTCTAGTGTCAGCCTCGCCTCGTGATGGTGTCCGTCTGGTGTCAGCCTCACATCATGATGGTGTCAGTCTGGTGTCAGCCTCGCCTCATGATGGGGTCAGTCTGGTGTCAGCCTCACATCATGATGGTGTCAGTCTGGTGTCAGCCTCGCGTCATGATGGGGTCAGTCTGGTGTCAGCCTCGCCTCGTGATGGGGTCAGTCTGGTGTCAGCCTCACATCATGATGGTGTCAGTCTGGTGTCAGCCTCGCCTCGTGATGGTGTCAGTCTGGTGTTAGCCTCGCCTCATGATGGGGTCAGTCTGGTGTCAGCCTCGCCTAGTGATGGGGTCAGTCTGGTGTCAACCTCACATCATGAAGGGGTCAGTCTGGTGTCAGCCTCGCCTAGTGATGGGGGCAGTCTGGTGTCAGCATTGCCTCGTGATGGTGTCAGTCTGGTGTCAGCTTCGCCTCGTGATGGTGTCAGCCTGGTGTCAGCCTCACCTCGTGATGGGGTCAGTCTGGTGTCCGCCTCGCCTCGTGATGGGGTCAGTCTGGTGTCAGCCTCGCCTCGTGATGGTGTCAGTCTGGTGTCAGCCTCGCCTCATGATGGGGTCAGTCTGATGTCAGTCTCGCCTCGTGATGGGGTCAGTCTGGTGTCAGTCTCGCCTCGTGATGAGGTCAGTCTGGATTCAGCCTCACATCATGATGGTGTCAGTCTGGTGTCAGCCTCGCCTCATGATGGGGTCAGTCTGGTGTCAGCCTCGCCTCGTGATGGGGTCAGTCTGGTGTCAGCCTCACCTCGTGATGGGGTCAGTCTGGTGTCAGCCTCACATCATGATGGTGTCAGTCTGGTGTCAGCCTCACCTCGTGATGGGGTCAGTCCGGTGTCAGTCTCGCCTCGTGATGGGGTCAGTCTGATGTCAGCCTCACATCATGATGGTGTCAGTCTGGTGTCAGCCTCGCCTCGTGATGGTGTCAGTCTGGTGTCAGCCTCGCCTCGTGATGGGGTCAGTCTGGTGTCAGCCTCGCCTAGTGATGGGGTCAGTCTGGTGTCAGCCTCACATCATGATGGTGTCAGTCTGGTGTCAGCCTCGCCTCGTGATGGGGTCAGTCTGGTGTCAGACCCGCCTCGTAATGGGGTCAGTCTGGTGTCAGCCTCGCCTCGTAATGGGGTCAGTCTGGTGTCAGCCTCGCCTCGTGATGAGGTCAGTCTGGTGTCAGCCTCACATCATGATGGTGTCAGTCTGGTGTCAGCCTCGCCTCGCGATGGGGTCAGTCTGGTGTCAGCCTCACATCATGATGGTGTCAGTCTGGTGTCAGCCTCGCCTCGTGATGGGGTCAGTCTGGTGTCAGCCTCGCCTCGTGATGGGGTCAGTCTGGTGTCAGCCTCACATCATGATGGTGTCAGTCTGGTGTCAGCCTCATCTCGTGATGGGGTCAGTCCGGTGTCAGTCTCGCCTCGTGATGGGGTCAGTCTGGTGTCAGTCTCGCCTCGTGATGGGGTCAGTCTGGTGTCAGCCTCGCCTTGTGATGGGGTCAGTCTGGTGTCAGCCTCGACTCGTGATGGGGTCAGTCTGGTGTCAGCCTCGCCTCGTGATGGGGTCAGTCTGTTGTCAGCCTCGCCTCGTGATGGGGTCAGTCTGGTGTCAGTCTCGCCTCGTGATGGAGTCAGTCTGGTGTCAGCCTCACATCATGATGGTGACAGTCTGGTGTCAGCCTCGCCTCGTGATGGTGTCAGTCTGGTGTCAGCCTCGCCTCGTGATGAGGTCAGTCTGGTGTCAGCCTCACATCATGATGGTGTCAGTCTGGTGTCAGCCTCGCCTCGTGATGGTGTCAGTCTGGTGTCAGCCTCGACTCGTGATGGGGTCAGTCTGGTGTCAGCCTCGACTCGTGATGGGGTAAGTCTGGTGTCAGCCTCACATCGTGATGGTTTCAGTCTGGTGTCAGCCTCGCCTCGTGATGGGGTCAGTCTGGTGTCAGCCTCGCCTCGTGATGGGGTCAGTCTGGTGTCAGCCTCACCACGTGATGGGGTCAGTCTGGTGTCAGCCTCACATCCTGATGGTGTCAGGCTGGTGTCAGCCTCGCCTCGTGAATGGGTCAGTCTGGTGTCAGCCTCACCACGTGATGGGGTCAGTCTGGTGTCAGCCTCACATCATTATGGTGTCAGTCTGGTGTCAGCCTCGTCTCGTGATGGGGTCAGTCTGGTGTCAGTCTCACATCATGATGGTGTCAGTCTGGTATCAGCCTCGCCTCGTGATGGGGTCAGTCTGGTGTCAGCCTCGCCTCGTGATGGGGTCAGTCTGGTGTCAGCCTCACCTCGTGATGGGGTCAGTCTGGTGTCAGCCTCGCCTCGTGATGGGGTCAGTCTGGTGTCAGCCTCGCCTCGTGATGGGGTCAGTCTGGTGTCAGCCTCACATCGTGATGGTGTCAGTCAGGTGTCAGCCTCGCCTCGCGATGGGGTCAGTCTGGCGTAAGCCTTGCCTCGTGATGGGGTCAGTCTGGTGTCAGCTTCGCCTCGTGATGGGGTCAGTCTGGTGTCAGCCTCACATCGTGATGGTGTCAGTCAGGTGTCAGCCTCGCCTCGCGATGGGGTCAGTCTGGCGTCAGCCTTGCCTCGTGATGGTGTCAGTCTGGTGTCAGCCTCGCCTCGTGATGGTGTCAGTCTGGTGTCAGCCTCGCCTCGTGATGGGGTCAGTCTGGTGTCAGCCTCGCCTCGTGATGGGGTCAGTCTGGTGTCAGCCTCGCCTCCTGATGGTGTCAGTCTGGTGTCAGCCTCGCCTAGTGATAGGGTCAGTCTGGTGTAACCCTCGCCTCGTGATGGGGTCAGTCTGGTGTCAGCCTCACATCATGATGGTGTCAGTCTGGTGTCAGCCTCGCCTCGTGATGGGGTCAGTCTGGTGTCAGTCTCGCCTAGTGATGGTGTCAGTCTAGTGTCAGCCTCACATCATGATGGGGTCAGTCTGGTGTCAGCCTCGCCTCGTGATGGTGTCAGTCTGATGTCAGCCTCGCCTCGTGATGGGGTCAGTCTGGTGTCAGCCTCGCCTCGTGATGGGGTCAGTCTGGTGTCAGCCTCGACTCGTGATGGGGTCAGTCTGGTGTCAGCCTCGCCTCGTGATGGGGTCAGTCTGTTGTCAGCCTCGCCTCGTGATGGGGTCAGTCTGGTGTCAGCCTCACCACGTGATGGGGTCAGTCTGGTGTCAGCCTCACATCATTATGGTGTCAGTCTGGTGTCAGCCTCGCCTCATGATGGGGTCAGTCTGGTGTCAGTCTCACATCATGATGGTGTCAGTCTGGTATCAGCCTCGCCTCGTGATGGGGTCAGTCTGGTGTCAGCCTCGCCTCGTGATGGGGTCAGTCTGGTGTCACCCTCGCCTCGTGATGGGGTCAGTCTGGTGTCAGCCTCGCCTCGTGATGGGGTCAGTCTGGTGTCAGCCTCGCCTCGTGATGGGGTCAGTCTGGTGTCAGCCTCACATCGTGATGGTGTCAGTCAGGTGTCAGCCTCGCCTCGCGATGGGGTCAGTCTGGCGTCAGCCTTGTCTCGTGATGGTGTCAGTCTGGTGTCAGCCTCGCCTCGTGATGGTGTCAGTCTGGTGTCAGCCTCGCCTCGTGATGAGGTCAGTCTGGTGTCAGCCTCACATCATGAT